>NC_138303.1:16022500-16390000 GCF_965601325.2 Salmo salar | reverse complement strand
TACGAGATCTTCAGTGTCTTGGCAATTTCTCACATGGAATAGCCTTCATTTCTCAGAACAAGAGCAAGAGTTTCCGAAAAAAATACTTTGTTTCTGGCCATTTGAGCCTGTAATCGAACCCACAAATGCAAATGCTCCAGATACTCAACTAGTCTAAATAAGGCCAGTTTTATTTCTTCTTTGATCAGAACAACGGTTTTCAGCTGTGCTAACATAATTGCAAAAGGGTTTTCTAATGATCAACTAGCCTTTTAAAATGATAAACTTGGATTAGCTAACACAACGTGCCATTGGAACACAGGAGTGATGGTTGCTGATAATGGGCCTCTGTACACCTATGTAGATATTCCATTACAAATCTGCCGTTTCCAGCTCAAATAGTCATTTACAACATTAACAATATCTACAATGTATTTCTGATCAATTTGATGTTATTTTAATGGACAGAAAAATGTGCTTTTCTTTCAAAAACAAGGACATTTCTAAGTGACCCCAAACTTTTGAAAGGTAGTGTATGTATGTATGTATGTATGTATGTATGTATGTATGTATGTATGTATGTATGTATGTATGTATGTATGTCTGTATGTACTGTATGTATGTATGTATGTATGTGATTTATGTATGTACTGTATGTATGTATGTACTGTATGTATGTCTGTATGTAGATCCGTTCACTTGTTCCAGATTTTGTTACATTACAGCCTTATTCTAAAATTGACTAAATTGTTTTTTCCCTCATCAGTCTACACACAATATCCCATAATTTTAAAATGTTTGCAAAAAAAATTTAAATACTGAAATATCGCATTAACAAAAGTATTCCGACCCTTTACTCAGTACTTTGTTGAACAGCGATTTAACAGCGATTACAGCCTCAAGTCTTCTTGGGTATGACACTACAAGCTTGACACACCTGTATTTGGGGAGTTTCTCCCATTCTTCTCTGCAGATCCTCTCAAGCTCTATCAAATTGGATGGGTAGAGTTGATGCACAGCTATTTTCAGGTCTCTCCAGAGATGTTCGATCGGGTTCAAGTCCGGGCTCTGGCTGGACCACTCAAGGACCTTCAGAGATTTGTCCCGAAGCCACTCCTGCGTTGTCTTGGCTGTGTGTTTAGGGTTGTTGTTGTTGTCCTGTTGGAACGTGAACCGTTGCCCCAGTCTGAGGTCCTGAGTGCTCTGGAACAGTTTTTTCATCAAGGATCTCTCTGTACTTTGCTCCGTTTATCTTTCCCTCGATCCTGACCAGTCTCCCAGTCCCTGCCGCTGAAAAACAACCCCACAGCAAGATACTGCCACCACCATGCTTCAACGTAGGGATGGTGCCAAGTTTGCTCCAGACGTGATGCTTGGCATTCAGGCCAAAGAGTTCAATCAGACCAGAGAATCTAATTTCCTTTTCCAAACAGTCCTTTAGGTGCCTTTCGGCAAACTCCAAATGGGCTGTCATGTGCCTTTTACTGAGGAGTGACTTCCGTCTGGCCACTCTACCATAAAGGCCTGATTGGTGGAGTGCTGCAGAGATGGTTGTCCTTCTGGAAGGTTCTCCCATCTCCTCAGAGGAACTCTGGAGCTCTGTCAGACTGACAATCAGGTTCTTGGTCGCCACCCTTCTCCCCCGATTGCTCAGTTTGTCCGGGTGGTCAGCTCTAGGAAGAGTCTTGGTGGTTTCAGACTTCTTCCATTTAAGAATGATGGAGGCCACTGTTCTTGGGGACCTTCAATGGTGCAGAAATATTTTTGGTACCCTTCCCAAGATCTGTGCCTCGATACAATCCTGTCTCGGAGCACTAAGGACAATTTCTTCCACCTCATGGCTTGGTTTTTGCTCTGAAATGCACTATCAACTGTGGGACCGTATCAATTGCATTTACCACAGGTGGACTCCAATCAAGTTGTAGAAACATCTCAAGGAGGATCAATTGAAACAGGATGCACCTGAGCTCAATTTCGAGTCTCATAGCAAAGGGTCTGAATACTTATGTAAATGTGATATTTCCATTTTTTGGTTTTAATAAATTAGCAAATGTGTCAAAAAAGCTGTTTTTGCTTTGTCATTATGGGTATTGTGTGTAGATTGATGAGGGGAAAAAAAGATTTAATCAATTTTAGTATAAGGCTGTAACGTAACAAAATGTGGAAGAAGTGAAGGGGTCTGAATACTTTCCGATGCACTATTCTGGAGCATTGAAAGTTCCCAAGAACAGTGGCCTCCATCATTCTTAAATGTAAGAAGTTTGGAACCACCAAGACTCTTCCTAGAGCTGGCTGCCTGGCCAAACTGAGCAAATGGGCGAGAAGGGCCTTGGTCAGGGAGGTGACCAAGTACCAGTCAAAAGTTTGGACACACCTACTCATTCAAGGGTTTTTCTTTCTTTTTTTAAACTATTTTCTACATTGTAGAATAATATTGAAGACATCAACACTCTGAAATAACACATGTGGAATCATGTTGTAACCAAAAAAGGGTTAAACAAACCAAAATACAGTTCACATTTTAGATTCTTCAAAGTAGCCACCCTTTGCCTTGATGACAGATTTGCATTCTCTCAACCAGCTTCATGAGGTAGTCACCTGGAATGCTTTTCCAACAGTCTTGAAGGAGTTCCTACATATGCTGAGCACTTGTTGGCTGCTTTCCCTTCACTCTGCGGTCCAACTCATCCCAAACCATCTCAATTGTGTTGAGGTCGAGTGATTGTGGAGGCCAGGTCATCTGATGCAGCACTCCATCACTTTCCTTCATGGTCAAATAGCCCTTACACAGCCTGGAGGTGTGTTTTTGGTCATTGTCCTGTTGAAAAACAAATGATAGTCCCACTCAAACCAGATAGGATTGGGTATCACTGCAGAATGCCATGGTAGCCATGCTGGTTAAGTGTTAATTAAATTCTAAATAAATCAGAGACAGTGTCACGAGCAAATCATCCCCACACCATCACACCTCCTCCTCCATGCTTCATGGTGGGAACTACACACGCAGAGATCATCCGTTCACCTACTCTGCGTCTCACAAAGACACGGCGCTTGGAACCAAAAATCTCAAATTTGGACTCATCAGACCAAAGGAGAGATTTCCACCGGTCTAATGTCCATTGTTTCTTGGCAGGAAACTCTGGGTCTTCCTTTCCTGTGGTGGTCCTCATGAGAGTCAGTTTCATCACAGCGCTTGATGGATTTTGCGACTGCACTTGAAGAAATGTTCAACGTTTTTGAAATGTCATTTCTCTTTGCTTATTTGAGCTGTTCTTGCCATAATATGGACTTGGTCTTTTACCAGATATCTTCTGTATACCAACCTTACCTTGTCACAACACAACTGATTGGATCATACGCATTAAGAAGGAAAGAAATTCCACAGATTAACTTTTAACAAGGTACACCTATTAATTGAAATGCATTCCAGGTGACTACTTCATGAAGTTGGTTGAGAGAATGCCAAGAGTGTGCAAAGCTGTCATCAAGGCAAAGGGTGGCTTTTTAAAAAATCTACATGATTCCATATGTGTTATTTCATAGTTTTGATGTCTTCGCTATTATTCTACATTGTAGAAAATAATAAAAATAAAGAAAAACCTTTGAATGAGTAGGTGTGTCCAAACTTATGTATGTACTGTATGCACTGTATGCACTGTATGTATGTATGTATGTATGTATGTATGTATGTATGTATGTATGTATGTATGTATGTATGTATGTATGTATGTATGTATGTATGTATGTATGTATGTATGTATGTATGTATGTATGTATGTATGTATGTATGTATGCCCTTTAGACTTATTACAGGGACATTACTCAACGGTGCTGTTTGTGGCCGTTGATTCACCCTCATAAGGACATGCACAATGTCACAAGGATTTGAGAGTGAGGTTATAAGCACTTATAAGTAACTCATGCCCTTATTATGTTGAAGATATGGTCCGGTTGCAGGTGAATGGCTAGCTATAGCAGGCCAATGCAGAGGACTAACGCTAGTTATGCCAGTAAAGCCACTTAGATTTCAGCATTTTAGGTACAGTATGTCATGTGTTTAAAGCTTGCATCTTGGGCTTTGCAAAATGCTATAAATCTCAGAAAAAGTTTTACAGATTTACATGGGTTTTTCAGATCTCTTTATAAGTCTGTCGATCTAAATTGGGTGGATATATTTAAAGGTCCATTGCAGCCATTTTTATCTCAATATCAAATCATTTCTGGGTAACAATGAAATACCTTTCTGTGATTGTTTTAAATTAAAATTGTCAAAAAGAAACAAAAATAGATTCTTAGCAAAGATACATTTCTCAAGCAGGAATGTTGCTCGGCCTGTCTAGGAGTGATCTGAGTGGGGAGGAGAATACTGAAAACTAGCTGTTATTGCTCTATTGATTCATTTAACGCCTGGCGATGTCACCAGGCAGGCCAAAACTTCATCCCACCAAAACAGGCTGCAATTTCAGGCGGTCATTTCAAACAGCTTTTCAACTAAAAGGACATTATCATCATTTTCTAAATTTCACAATATTATCAAATCAAGTAAAATGTTATTAGTCACATGCGCCGAATACAACAGGTGTAGACCTTATGGTGAAATGCTTACTTACAAGCCCCTAACCAATAATGCAGTTTAAAAAATATGAATAAGAAATAAAAGTTATAAGTAGTTAAAGGCCAGCAGTAAAACAACAATAGCAAGACTATATACAGGGGGTACCGGTACAGAGTCAATGTGCGGGGGAACCGGTTAGTCGAGGTAATTGGGGTAATATGTACATGTAGATAGAGTTATTAAAGTGACTACGCATATATAATAACAGAGAGTAGCAGCGGCGTAAAAGGGGGGGGGAGGGGGCAATGTAAACAATCTGGGTAGCCATTTGATTAGATGTTCAGGAGTCTTATGGCTTGGGGGTAAAAGCTGTTTAGAAGCCTCTTGGACCTAGACTTGGTGCTCCGGTACCACTTGCAGTGCGGTAGCAGAGAGAACAGTCTATGACTAAGGTGGCTGGAGTCTTTGACAATTGTTAAGGCCTTCCTGACACCGCTTGACACCATCTGGTATAGAGGTCCTGGATGGCAGGAAGCTTGGCCCCAGTGATGTACTGGGCCGGACGCACTACCCTCTGTAGTGCCTTGTGGTCGGAGGCCGAGCAATTGCCATACCAGGCAGTGATGTAACCAGTAAGGATGCTCTCAATGGCGCAGCTGTAGAACATTTTGAGGATCTGAGGACCCATGCCAAATCTTTTCAGTCTCCTGAGGGGGAATAGGTTTTGTCGTGCCCTCTTCATGACTGTCTTGGTGTGCTTGGACCATGTTAGTTTGTTGGTGATGTGGACACCAAGGAACTTGAAGCTCTCAATCTGCTTCACTACAGCCCCGTCGATGAGAATGGGGGCGTGCTCGGTCCTCCTTTTACTGTAGTCCACACTGATATCCTTTGTCTTGATCAAGTTGAGAGAGAAGTTGTTGTCCTGGCACCAGACGGCCAGGTCTCTGACATCCTCCCTATAGGCTGTCTCGTCGTGGTCGGTGATCAGGCCTACCGCTGTTGTGCCATCGGCAAACTTAATGATGGTGTTGGAGTCATGCCTGGCCGTGCAGTCATGAGCGAACAGGGAGTACAGGAGGGGACTGAGCGTGCACCCCTGAGGGCCCCTGTGTTAAGGATTGGCATGGCGGATGTGTTGTTACCTACCCTTACCATCTGGGAGTGGCCCGTCAGGAAGTCCAGGATCCAGTTGCAGAGGTGAGGTGTTTAGTCCCAGGGTCCTTAGCTTATTGATGAGCTTTGAGGGAACTATGGTGTTGAACGCTGAGCTGTAGTCAATGAATAGCATTCTCACATAGGTGTTCCTTTTGTCCAGGTGGGAAAGGGCAGTGTGGAGTGCAATAGAGATTGCATCATTTCTGGATCTGTTAGGGTGCTATGCAAATTGGAGTGGGTCTAGGGTTTCTGGGATAATGGTGTTGATGTGAGCCATGACAAGCCTTTCAAAGCACTTCATGGCTACAGGCGTGAGTGCTACGGGTCGGTAGTCATTTAGGCAGGTTACCTTAGTGTTCGTGGGCACAGGGACTATGGTGGTCTGCTTGAAACATGTTGGTATTACAGACTCGGACAGGGAGAGGTTGAAAATGTCAGTGAAGACACTTGCCAGTTGGTCTGCGCATGCTCTGAGTACACGTCTTGGTAATCTGTCTGGCCCTGTGGCCTTGTGAATGTTGACCTGTTTAAAGGTCTTACTCACATCGGCTGTGGAGAGCGTGATTACACAGTCATCCGGAACAGTTGGTGCTCTCATACATGTTTCAGTGTTGTTTGCCTCGAAGCGAGCATAGAAGTAGTTTAGCTCGTCTGGTAGGCTTGTGTCACTGGGCAGCTCTTGGCTGTGCTTCCCTTTGTAGTCTGTAATGGTTCGCAAGCACTGCCACATCTGACGAGCGTCGGAGCCGGTGTAGTACGGTTCGATCTTAGTCCTGTATTGACACTTGCCTGTTTGATGGTTCGTCAGAGGGCAAAGCGGGATTTTTTATAAGCTTCGAGGTTAGAGTCCCGCTCTTTGAAAGCAGCAGCTCTAGCCTTTAGCTCAGTGTGGATGTTCCCTGTTGTGTTTGGCTTCTGGTTGGCTTCTGGTTGGGGTATTTAAGTACGGTCACTGTGGGGACGATGTCATCGATGCACTTATTGATTAACACAATGACTGATGTGGTGTACTCCCGGAACATATTCCAGTCTGTGCTAGCAAAACAGTCCTGTAGCTTAGCATCTGCTTCATCTGACCACTTTTTTATTGACCGAGTCATTGATGCTTCCTGCTTTGAATTTTTGCTTGTAAGCAGGAATCTGGAGGTTAGAATTATGGTCAGATTTGCCAAATGGAGGGCGAGGGAGAGCCTTGTATGCATCTCTGTGTGGAGTAAAGGTGATCTAGATTTTTTTCCCTCTGGTGGCACATAGAAATTTGGTAAAACAGATTTAAGTTTCCCTGCATTAAAGTCCCCGGCCACTAGGAGCATCGCCTCTGGATTAGCTTCTTCCTGTTTGCTTATGGCGGAATACAGCTCATTGAGTGTGGTCTTAGTGCCAACAGCTACAAAAAATACAGATGAAAACTCTCTAGGTAGATAGTGTCGTCTACAGCTTATCATGAGATACTCTAACTCAGGCGAGCAAAACCTTGAGACTTCCTTAGATATCGTGCACCAGTATAGTCCGCCACCCCTTGTCTTACCAGACGCCGCTATTCTATCCTGCCGATACAGCGTACAACCAGCCAACTGTATGTTGATAATGTTGTCGTTCAGCCACGAAGCATAAGATATTACTGTTTTTAATGTCCCGTTGGTAGTTTAATCTTCCTCGTACGTCGTCAATTTTATTTTCCAATGATTGCATGTTAGCTAGAAGAACGGAAGGCAGGGGGGATTTATTCGATCACCTACCTCAGAAGATTCATAGGTCTTTTTCTCCGCCACCTGTTCTTTTCTCCGTCGTCTCTTCACACAAATTACGGTGATTTGGGACTGTTCCCGGGAAAGCAGTATGTCGTTCACGTCAGGTTCGTTGGACTCGTTAAAGGGAAAAAACAGCTTCTGCCAGTTCGTGGTGAGTAATCGCTGTTCTGATGTCCAGAAGTTATTATCGGTCATAAGAGACGGTAGCAGCAACATTATGTACAAAATAAAAAAAATGTAAAGTTACAAACTACGCAAAAAAAATTACATAAAAACACAATCGGTTAGGAACACATAAAACATCAGCCATCTTCTCCGGCGCCGTCACAGTTACCCAACCTCAGAGTGTGGAAATATATATAAAACACAGAAAAATCACATTTTGGACTGCACTGGGCCTTTAAAATCATAACTGCATTACGTAGGTCATTTTCATCTTATGCATTAGGACATAATACAGTATATGATGTGCAATCTGGTGGTTTTCATTTGGATTTAAAATGTACTTCTATGACCATGTGTAACGGTCGTCGTGAACACAGGACCAAAACGCAGCGGGAATATGAATGCTCATATTTTTTAATATTGAGAAAAGTGAACACTTACAAAATAAACAAAACAACAACTACACAGTTCCATATGGCAAAGTAGCTATACGGAAAACATCTACCCACAAAACCCAAAGGAAAAACAGGCTGCCTAAGTATGACTCCCAATCAGCAACAACGATATACATCTGTTCCTGATTGAGAGTCATACCCGGCCGAAACAAAGAAATCCCAAACATAGAAACACGGACATAGAATGCCCACCCAAATCACACCCTGACCAAACCTAAATAGAGACATCAAATCAAAATCAAATCAAATTTATTTATATAGCCCTTCGTACATCAGCTGATATCTCAAAGTGCTGTACAGAAACCCAGCCTAAAATCCCAAACAGCAAGCAATGCATGTGAAAGAAGCACGGTGGCTAGGAAAAACTCCCTAGGAAAAACTCCCTAGAAAGGCCAAAAACCTAGGAAGAAACCTAGAGAGGAACCAGGCTATGAGGGGTGGCCAGTCCTCTTCTGGCTGTGCCGGGTGGATATTATAACAGAACATGGTTAAAATGTTCATAAATGACCAGCATGGTCAAATAATAATAATCATAGTAGTTGTCGAGGGTGCAACAAGCACGTCCGGTGAACAGGTCAGGGTTCCATAGCCGCAGGCAGAACAGTTGAAACTGGAGCAGCAGCATGGCCAGGTGGACTGGGGACAGCAAGGAGTCATCATGCCAGGTAGTCCTGAGGCATGGTCCTAGGGCTCAGGTCCTCCTAGAGAAAGAAAGAAAGAAAGAGAGAATTAGAGAGAGCATATTCACACAGGACACCAGATAAGACAAGAGAAATACTCCAGATGTAACAGACTGACCCTAGCCCCCCGACACATAAACTACTGCAGCATAAATACCGGAGGCTGAGACAGGAGGGATCAGAAGACACTGTGGCGCCAGCCGATGATACCCCCGGACAGGGCCAAACAGGCAGGATATAACCCCACCCACTTTGCCAAAGCACAGCCCCCACACCACTAGAGGGATGTCTCCAACCACCAACTTACCGTCCTAAGACAAGGCCGAGTATAGCCCACAAAGATCTCCGCCACGGCACAACCCAAGGGGGGGGGGGGGGGGGGCAACCCAGACAGGAAGACCACGTCAGTGACTCAACCCACTCAAGTGACGCACCCCTCCCATGGACGGCATGGAAGAACACCAGTAAGCCAGTGACTCAGCCCCTGTAATAGGGTTAGAGGCAGAGAATCCCAGTGGAGAGAGGGGAACCGGCAAGGCAGAGACAGCAAGGGCGGTTCGTTGCTCCAGCCTTTCTGTTCACCTTCACACTCCTGGGCCAGACTATACTTAATCATAGGACCTACTGAAGAGATAAGTCTTCAGTAAAGACTTAAAGGTTGAGACTGAGTCTGCGTCTCTCACATGGGTAGGCAGACCATTCCATAAAAATGGAGCTCTATAGGAGAAAGCCCTACCTCCAGCCATTTGCTTAGAAATTCTAGGGACAATTAGGAGGCCTGCGTCTTGGGACCGTAGCGTACGTGTAGGTATGTACGGCAGGACCAAATCGGAAAGATAGGTAGGATCAAGCCCATGTAATGCTTTGTAGGTTAGCAGTAAAACCTTGAAATCAGCCCTTGCCTTAACAGGAAGCCAGTGTAGGGAGGCTAGCACTGGAGTAATATGATCAAATTTTTTGGTTCTAGTCAGGATTCTAGCAGCCGTATTTAGCACTAACTGAAGTTTGTTTAGTGCTTTATCCGGGTAGCCGGAAAGTAGAGCATTGCAGTAGTCCAGCCTAGAAGTAACAAAAGCATGGATTAATTTTTCTGCATCATTTTTGGACAGAAAGTTTCAGATTTTTGCAATGTTACGTAGATGGAAAAAAGCTGTCCTTGAAACAGTCTTGATATGTTCTTCAAAAGAGAGATCAGGGTCCAGAGTAACGCCGAGGTCCTTCAGTTTTATTTGAGACGACTGTACAACCATCCAGATTAATTGTCAGATTCAACAGAAGATCTCTTTGTTTCTTGGGACCTAGAACAAGCATCTCTGTTTTGTCCGAGTTTAAAAGTAGAAAGTTTGCAGCCATCCACTTCTTTATGTCTGAAACACAGGCTTCTAGCGAGGGCAGTTTTGGGGCTTCACCATGTTTCATTGAAATGTACAGCTGTGTGTCGTCCGCATAGCAGTGAAATTTAACATTATGTTTTCGAATGACATCCCCAAGAGGTAAAATATATAGTGAAAACAATAGTGGTCCTAAAACGGAACCTTGAGGAACACCGAAATGTACATAAAAAGGCTCTCTCAGGTCAGGGCGTGACAGTACCCCCCCAAAGGTGTGGACTCCGGCCGCAAAACCTGAACCTATAGGGGAGGGTCTGGGTGGGCATTTCTCCGGGACGCAGGCCCCGCTCCACCACTGGCTCACCCCACTTAAATGGCTCCCCTAGAGCGTGATCGCCTGCCGCCGACCACGGACTAGGGACCCTCGCAGCGGGCTCCGGACTGGAGGGCGACTCTGGCTGCGCCCAGCTGGCGGGCGACTCTGGCGGCTCCGGACAGGCAGGCGGCTCTGGCGGCTCCGGACAGGCGGGCGGCTCTGGCGGCTCCGGACAGGCGGGCGGCTCTGGCGGCTCCGGACAGGCGGACGGCTCTGGCGGCTCCGGACAGGCGGGCGGCTCTGGCGGGCTCCGGACTGGCGGGCGGCTCTGGCTGCTCCGGACTGGCGGGCGGCTCTGGCGGCTCCGGACTGGCGGGTGGCTCTGGCTGCTCCGGACTGGCTCTGGGCGCAGGCACAGGACTCACCAGGCTGGGGAGACATGCAGGAGGCCTGGCTCTGGGAGCAGGCACAGGCTTCACCAGGCTGGAGAGACATGCAGGAAGCCTGGCTCTGGGCGCAGGCACAGGACTCACCAGGCTGGGGAGACATGCAGGAAGCCTGGCATTGGGCGCAGGCACAGGACTCACCAGGCTGGGGAGACATGCAGGAGGCCTGGTTCTGGGAAAAGTGAGAAAAAAAGTGAACACTTACAAAATAAACAAAACAACGACTACACAGTTCCATAAGGCAAAGTAGCTATACAGAAAACATCTACCCACAAAACCCAAAGGAAAAACAGGCTGCCTAAGTATGACTCCCAATCAGCAACAACGATATACAGCTGTTCCTGATTGAGAGTCATACCCGGCCGAAACAAAGAAATCCCAAACATAGAAACACGGACATAGAATGCCCACCCAAATCACACCCTAACCAAACCTAAATAGAGACATAAAAAGGCTCTCTCAGGTCAGGGCGTGACACCATGTTAGACATCTTAGATCTCAACTTGGCACTTTGAATTATGTTTTAGCCCCACATTATAGAACTTTCCAACTTGTTGTCCTAAAGGCCGGAAATAAGTTACCTCTGATTCGTTCAGCAATTCCTATGGGAAAAATTAATGGGGAAAGAATAGGGTTTTGGAATAAATGCCGAAAATAAGGTCTGAGGTTAACACAGGCTTAGGAGATCTTATACATTTTGTTCTATGAGATAATAGCAGTCAATTAACCTGACCTTCATGAATCATGAAGCCTTTATGTGTTTTTATCATTACATAAATTCTTAAAAATTCACAAAAAAGTGACGTTAGCTGATGAAGATTATCTGATAGAACAAAACACATAAAATCTCCTAAACTTGTGTTTATCACAGACCTTATTTCCGGCGTTTATCCAAAAACCCTACAAAAACGTCATTCATTTTCCCCATAGGCTTTGTCCAATGAACCATGGCGGAGTTAGTGCCTACAAAAAGACGGCATTACTGTTTCTCTCTATTGACTGTGTCCTCTCCTTTTTGTCTCCCCCAAAGTCACCATTACAAGAGATCAGTAGCTATTGGTGTTCACATACATTTAGATATTCCTCCCCCACTCCCCTTTTAGAACCAGTGGATCCAGCCTTAGAAACACACAATCAAGCAGAAATCTAGAGATATGCACACCGTACAGACATTTTCACTATTCAGGCAAACAGAGTGAATATTAGGGGTTTCAAGAAAACCAGAATGAATTGCTTGCTCTTTCAAATCAGTGTGTAGATGACAAATGAACCACAGAAAATATGAAAGCAGAAAAGAGAGAGAGAGACAGAGAAAGAGAGAGAGAGAGAGAGAGAGAGAGAGAGAGAGAGAGAGAGAGAGAGGAGGGCTAATAACTGCGCTACACTGCTTGGAAGAAATTTAAAACTGTGACCTATTCAAAGGGATAATTTGCAAAGATCTGTCATGTCTTGATGGAAATGCTAAGCACATTAATTTAAGACCTCCTAATTTTTTCTGTGTGGTTTAAAAAAGAGGCAGAGAAGTGAACAGGGGATTTGCCACAGCCAGGGATTAGATGAGGGGAAGCCTTTGATGCTTTCAATTATTACTGGGAGTTTGTGAAGGAACAGGGGGAGACATCAAAGAGTGCAGGCGATTAACTCACTGCTAACTCTGGGGCGGGCGCAGGCTAATCTTAAAGGTGACACCAAACATCTTGTTGGCACTTGAATCCCAATCATGTGAGGGTTGAGTCTGTGGGTTAACTAGCCTGGATACCTTCAGCCCTGTCCTCTAGGACACCAACCCCTGACTCACCTCTCTCCAAAACAGGAGGCCTGGCTCGGCTGCAGCTTCCATCTGGGGGACGGTTGGTCGGGGACTCGGGTGTTATGCAATAATGCTATGCAGTCACACAAGCCACGCTGTGGGAGTCTGGAAGAGAGAGAGAGGCTGTTGATGTGTCACAATCCCCATGTTCTCTGATTAGTTTATTATTCTGGAGGATTTGGTTTAGTTGTTGAGGAATATCTATAGTATTGTTCTATTGCTCCTGTTGATAAAATGCTTGACAACTAACTGTAAGATCACCTCCATGAAGCTGCTAATCATGTCAATATTATGGAAAACATGATGTAATTGGCCTTGTGGGTACGTATATGAAGTCAGGGGATGAGATTAATGATTTCTTCTGCTCAGCTCCATGAAAAGAGCCTAATTGATGAATGAGTGTTATCTCAATCCCAATCCTGTGGCTCTGACACCGAGGTTACTAGAGCATAACAAGCTCCATGTTATTTATCAGTTTGCAAATAAAATGCCATCTTTGTGTGCGTCATATTCCCTTGTATTTGAACAATGCTTCTTGGAGTTCACAGTTTGGTAAGTGTATTGGAGGATCAAGGGCAGAAGTCTACTTTGACCGAGGATGTGCTCAGTTTGTTGTTTATTCTGGCAGAAAATCTATCAGGCTGGGATCTGGCGAAGGGTGAAAGTAAAGGTGGCCATTTCCTTGAGTAATGGTCAGACCCAGTCAGACAAGGAGGCAGCTCGTCTGGCATATTGAATAGGAAGCTAAATATGGCTGCCATAAATGCATTATTATGAAGAATTCTTATCTAATTTCACATCTTCACAAATATGTCATATATTCATGAATTAAATATAGACCGAATTGGTGACTTCCAGTCATTTCAATAAATGATGCAAAGACTTCACTGTCGCCATGTGGTTTCCATGGTACAGCGTGTAGGTTACATCTTTGGGCAGAAATAAAGCTTTCAGTGCCTTTTTTCGAAATTTACATGAGTGATGAGATATGAGTCATTAACATTTTAACTCGATAACAAGATTGAAATGAATTTACCATCTCATTTCAGCTCATTGTTGAAGCTATCGAAGCGGTGAAATAACCTTGGCAGTGCACACACAGGTCCACAGTGGCATTGTGTAAATACAAGCACACCTTACAGCTGTAAAATCCTTCAGCGAAGCCTTGAAGGCCATGTAACCAGCATCTTCGTGTATCTAAAATAGATGATTTCTCTTGCTGTCTCCTCTCACCTCCTATTGGTTGACAATGTAGTGTCATCAGGATCTGTAGCTGATGATTGGTCAGGACCTCCTCTATATCACGTCTCATACAGACACAATATTGGGACCTGTGTACCATTCTCCTTGTATACCGTTTATCTGAGTCTAGACGTACAGTAACATATAGGCTGTCTATTTAGGTCAAGCCAATGCTTTGTGTGATAACAAAATATAGGCATATACTGTAATCCCTCCGTAACCCATTATTCCCTGTTCAGCCCTGCATGTAACTCCAGATATTGTCACTTAGTGAACAAACACACACATTAAACTCCCAATGCATCTCCTAACTTTTCACAGTCCCTGGAGAGTGAAAGCAATTCAATTGTAGGTTTGTGGGCTCAGGTCTAGATTGGTTCAGTTTCCCTAAACTCTCTGGTGGGAACAATCATTAACTTAGTGGCTGAGAGCCAGCTGGTCAGTGGGGATCCTCCTGGACCTTGAACTGAGCAGCACCTGTACTTGCATTGATATCCAGTTCAAAGCCCTTCAGTATATCATTGATACTCAGTTCAAAGTCTTTCAGTTAGGAATTTGGCAATGTATTCCTTCAAGGTGTGGTTCATTGACTCCACCTTTCCAGAACTTTGAGAACAATAAGAATTCCCAAAAGCAGCAGAATTCCTTAAAGCACAATGCCTAAGAAGTGTTCTTTCATCTCGGTCCAACCAAAAAGAGCCCTCCCTATGGAAATTCTCTCTGTCAATATTTGGAGGTCGGAGCCATTCAGTCTATCATAGAACCATTGAGTTTATTTACCATTCAGTCTATCATAGAACCATTGAGTTTATTTACCATTCAGTCTATCATAGAACCACTGAGTTTATTTACCATTCAGTCTATCATAGAACCACTGAGTTTATTTACCATTCAGTCATATCGTCTGAGATCCCTAAAGATTGGAAAGCTGCCGCGGTCATCCCCCTCTTCAAAGGGGGTGACACTCTAGACCCAAACTGTTATAGACCAATATCCATCCTGCCCTGCCTTTCTAAAGTCTTCAAAAGAGATCACTGACCATTTCGAATCCCACCGTACCTTCTCCGCTGTGCAATCCGGTTTCCAAGCTGGTCACGGATGCACCTCAGCCACACTCAAGGTACTAAACGAAATCAGAACCGCCATCGATAAAAGATTGTACTGTGCAGCCGTCTTCATCGACTGGCCAAGGCTTTCGACCTTGTCAAACACTGTATTTTTATCGGCAGACTCAACAGCCTTGGTTTCTCAAATGACTGCCTCACCTGGTTCACCAACTACTTCCCAGACAGAGTTCAGTGTGTCAAATCGGAGGGCCTGTTGTCCGGACCTCTGGCAGTCTCTATAAAAGGGTTCCACAGGGTTCAATTCTCAGGCCTACTCTTTTCTTTGTATATATCAACGATGTTGCTCTTGGTGCGGGTGATTCCCTGATCCACCTCTACGCAGACGACACCATTCTGTATACATCTGGCCCTTCTTTGGACACTGTGTTAACAAACCTCCAAACGAGCTTCAATGCCATACAACACTCCTTCCGTGGCCTCCAACTGCTCTTAAAAGCTAGTAAAACTAAATGCATGCTTTCAACCGTTCGCTGCCTGCACCCAACCGCCCGACTAGCATCACTACTCTGGACGGTTCTGACTTAGAATATGTGGACAACTACAAATACCTAGGTGTCTGGCTAGACTGTAAACTCTCCTTCCAGACTCATATTAAACATCTCCAATCCAAAATTAAATATAGAATTGGCTTTCGAATTCCGCAACAAAGCATCCTTCACTCACGCCGCCAAACATACCCTCGTAAAACTGACTATCCTACCGATCCTCGACTTCGGCGATGTCATTTACAAAATAGCCTCCAACACTCTTCTCGGCAAATTGGATGCAGTCTATCACAGTGCCATCCGTTTTGTTACCAGAGCCCCATATACCACCCACCACTGCAACCTGTATCCTCTAATCAGCTGGCCCTCGCTACATATTCATCCCCAGACCCACTGGCTCCTGGTCATCTATAAGTCTTTGCTAGGTAAAGCTCCGCCTTATCTCAGCTCACTGGTCATGATAACAACACCCACCTGTAGCACGCGTTCCAGCAGGTATATCTCACTGGTCATCCCCAAAGCCAACACCTCCTTTGGCCGCCTTTCCTTCCAGTTCTCTGCTGCCAATGACTGGAACGAATTGCAAAAATTGCTGAAGCTGGAGACTTACATTTCCCTCACTAACTTTAAACATCAGCTATCCAAGCAGCTAACTGATCGCTGCAGCTGTACATAGCCCATCTGTAAATAGCCCATCCAATCTACCTACCTCATCCCCATATTGTTTTTATTTACTTTTCTGCTCTTTTGCACACCAGTATTTCTACTTGCACACCATCATTTGCACATCTATCACTCCAGTGTTTATTTGCTCAATTGTAATTATTTGCTACTATGGCCTATTTATTGCCTTACCTCCTCAAGCCATTTGCACACACTGTATATAGACTTTCTTTTTTTCTATTGTGTTATTGACTGTATGTTTGTTTATTCCATGTGTAACTCTGTGTTGTTGTTTCTGTCGCACTGCTTTGCTGTATCTTGGCCAGGTCGCAGTTGTAAATGAGAACTTGTTCTCAACTAGCCTACCTGGTTAAATAAAGGTGAAATAAAACATAAATACATAAAAATCATAGAACCATTGAGTTGGAATGGCAAATAAACTCAGTGGTTCTATGATAGACTGAATGGTAAATAAACTCAGTGGTTCTATGATAGACTGAATGGTAAATAAACTCAGTGGTTCTATGATAGACTGAATGGTAAATAAACTCAGTGGTTCTATGATAGACTGAATGGTAAATAAACTCAATGGTTCTATGATAGACTGAATGGTAAATAAACTCAGTGGTTCTATGATAGACTGAATGGTAAATAAACTCAATGGTTCTATGATAGACTGAATGGTAAATAAACTCAATGGTTCTATGATAGACTGAATGGTAAATAAACTCAATGGTTCTATGATAGACTGAATGGTAAATAAACTCAATGGTTCTATGATAGACTGAATGGTAAATCAACTCAGTGGTTCTATGATAGACTGAATGGTAAACAGTCTATCATAGAACCATTGAGTTTATTTACTGTTTGGCAGTGCCTTGCTTATTTCTGTGTTTATGTCCCTATATCAGTAAATGATGCAAGAGGTGGTCAACTGGCACAAAGAGATACGGCAGGTTAGTGTATCATACAGGTTGGTGGAGGACCTGCTTAGGGCTGCGTCATTATCATTCTGCTCTGGTAATTCTATCAAACAGTCAATAAGAAATGGAAATAGTATTCGATTACATTCTCATTCTTTATCCAAATTGATTATGATTACTAATGGCATTGTGTATTTTAAATGGCCATTACCTAATTGGATGCAACCTCATTCATAACAGCAACATGATTGGGCAAAGCTGTTAACACATCTCTCTATTGCTTTAAGTGAATGAGACACAGTCTCGTTGCCGTTTTAAGTCTCCTCCCTTCTTTTGTATGTCACTCATACGACTCCATGCTCATTAATCAGAAAATCTATGGAGCTGAATACAGAGAGAAAAAGTGAAACACAAATGCTAGATCAATACAATGGAGCGTATGTGGGTATGTTGGAGGCTGACTGTCAAACAATGTGATTGGAGGCCGAAGGCAATTTTTTAATTTCCCAGAGTGGTTCTGAAGCAGTCTCAAGCCTGTGGATTGGGATTAAATTAGGCCCGCAATGACAGAAAGATGCATCCAGAATCTCTGGCTCCATCCATCCTGACAGCTAACTGGGGCTTCTTCAGACCTGATCCTGGGTAAGTGGAACGGACACAGAGATGTGCCCCCAGAAAAACTAACCCCTGAGAAACCTTTATGTAGCACGGAGCACGGACAAAGTAGTTCTGTGTCACAGAGAAGGAATTGAGTTGGATGGATAAAAATATTTCCTACCTATCCAGAGATTATACAGGAGATAAATGATTTGGCCTCTGTAATTGTGCAGAGGCATTCCTCTGAATAACTCATGGAACACCATGGTATATGATTTTTAAATGTGACCGCTGTCCGACAGTGAGAGGCTGAATGTGAGGTCTGAATTCTGAAAACATCACCTTTTTTAGTAGTTGTATCATTCTATTTCATTTTCACCACAAGTATTATCCGAACTTCTTGATTCTTCCACATTTATTGTATTCATGGTTTTAAATATTTTTATAAACTGCACCTCAATTATTTTCTCCCTCAGCCCCCAACATGTCCACATACACTTAGAATTTACAAGTCAGTGTTTTCGTAAACCGCTATTGGCTCAGCTTCACTAATTGTCCTGCCTGCTCTTCCTTGTCAGGACAGCATCACCAGGGTTAGGCCGTGTCCTGGTGGAATCTATTGCTATAGAAACAGTAACTACCTTTAATAGTACCTCTGAGGGCCTATGTGTTTTGGACTGTGTAATCCCTGGATATCCAATTGGCTTATTTCTGTCCAAGCCATAGCTACTGGTAGAGTGGTTCTCTATCTGTCCCCATCCTAGACATCTGGAGATGGCTCTCCATTTAATAATAGTGTCTCACAACAACTTCAGTATACGTAATAAAAGTAATTTTAATAGATACAACATCTGGATCATATAATTATATCTAAAGGTCATGGATGCAGAGATTTGCCCCCTCAGTTGATTTCAAGATGAAAACACAATTGACCTTTATAACGTTTGTACACAGACCTGCTAAAACACATCACCATTATTAAAACATCGAGCTTCTGTGAGGCGGCGCTTGTGGCCCGCGGCATCAGACAGCAATATCCTCCTCACTCTGCTGGAGTCTCATTTAAACTGAATAAGTTACACAGTGGCTTCATAGACTACAGGAGAGGTGAAAAGTGTACTGGAGTCTCCCAGCCAGGAATGTGATTGTGATTTGCAATGGCGCTGCAACGTTTTACAGGCTCCTGATCAATTCTGCCATTTTGTGTTTTTTTGCTCTGATCTTAACTTTTTGTTGTACATGTTTCCGCCATCGTTTCCTACGGCCAAAAAGAGCTTTTGAACTTTAGAAAAGCGATCACTAACCTCGATTTGGATGAAGATTTGTACTTCACCAAGTCAGAGGCAATCATGAACAGTCACTAGAGAACAAACTGGACGAGCTCTGTTCAAGACTACCCTATCAACAGGACCTGAAGAACTGTAAAATATTTGTTCAGTCGTGGATGAACAAAGACATGGATAATATACATTTAGGTGGTTTTTCTATGCATTGGCAGAACACAACGACAGCGTCAGCTAAGCTCAAGGGGGAGCTGTGTCTCTTTTTTAACCAGCTGGTGCACGTTCTCTAATATTAAGGAAGTCTCGAAGTTCTGCTTGCCTGAGTTGGAAAATCTCATGATAAGCTGTAGACCATACTATTTACCAAGAGAGTTTGCATATATATTTTTTGTAGCTGTCTACTTTCCACTAGAAACCGATGCTGGCACTAAGACCACACTCAATGAGGTGTATATGGCAATAAGCGAACAAGAAAATGCTCACCCAGAGGCAGCGCTCCTAGTGGCCAGTGATTTTAATGCAGGAAAACTGAAATTCATCTTACCTAATTTCTACCAGCATGTCACCTGTGCAACTAGAGGCAAAAAAGCTATAGATCACCTTTACTCCACACAAAAACACATACAAAGATCTCCCCCTTAATAAGTGCATCGACGACGTCGTCCACACAGTGACCGTACGTATGTACTGTACATATCCCAACCAGAAGCCATGGATTACAGACAACATCCACACTGAGCTAAAGGCTAGAGCTGCCTCTTTCAAGGAGCGGGACACTAATCCTGACACTTATTAGATATCCCGCAACGCCCTCCAACGAACCATCAAACAGGCAAAGCGTCAGTACAGGACTAAGATTGAATTCTACTACACCGGCTCTGACACTTGTTGAATATGGCAGGGCTTGCAAACTATCATGCATTAAAAAGGGACACCCAGCGGTGAGCTGCCCAGTGATGCGAGCTTACCAGACGAGCTAAATGTCTTCTATGCTCGCTTCAAGGCAAGCAACACTGAACCATGCATGAGAACACCAGCTGTTCTGGATGACTGTGTGGTTACATTCTCCATATCCGATGTGGGAAAGACTTTTTGGTGGGAAAGACTTTTTAAACAGGTTAACACTTTTAAACAGGTTAACATAGCTGTAGGGCCAGACGGATTACCAGGACGTGTACTCAGAGCATGCGCTGACCAGCTGGTAAGTGTCTTCACTGACATTTTCAACCTCTCCCTGACCCAGTCTGTAATACCTACATGTTTCAAGCAGACCACTGCAGTCCCTGTGCCCAAGAACGCCAAGTTAACCTGTCTAAATTATTATTGCCCCATAGCACTAACATCTGCAGCCATGAAATGCTTTGAAAGACTGGTCATGGCTCACATCAACACTATCATCCCAGACACCCTAGACCCACTTCAATTCGCATATTGCCCCAACAGATCCACAGATAATGCAATCTCTATTGCACTCCACACTGCCCTTTCCCACCTGGACAAGAGGAACGCCTATGTGAGAAAGCTGTTCATTGACTACAGCTCAGCTTTCAACACCATAGTGCCTTCCAAGCTCATCACTAAGCTAAGGACCCTGGGACTGAACACCTCCCTCTGCAACTGGATCCTGGCCTTCCTGACGGGCCGCACCGGGTGGTGAGGGTAGTGAACAACACATACGCCATGCTGACCCTCAACATGGGGACTCCTCCAGAGGTGCGTGTTTAGTCCCCTCCTGCACTCCCTGTTCACCCACGACTGGTTGCGCATCACTCTAACACCATCATTATGTTTGTTCACAACGATGAGACAGCCTATAGAGAGGAGGTCAGAGACCTGGCAGTGTGGTGCCAGGACAACAACCTCTCCCTCAACATCAGCAAGACCAAGGAGCTGATAGTGGACTACAGGAAACGGGGGGCAGAGTACTCCCCCATTCACACCGACAGGGCTGTAGTGGAGCGGGTGAAGAGCTTCAAGTTCCTCAGTGTTCACATCACTAAGGATCTATCATGGTCCACACACACCAACACAGTATTGAAGAGTGCATGACAACACCCGTTTCCCCTCAGGAGGCTGAAAAGAATTGGAATGGGCCCTCAGAAACTCAAAAAGTTCTACAGCTGCAGTATTGAGAGCATTTTGACTGGCTGCATCGCCCTGCCAACCAGGACCTCTATACCAGCCGGTATCAGAGGAAGGCCCTAAAAAAGCCACCCAAGTCGCAGTCTGTTCTCTTTGCTACCGGTAAGCGGTCCCAATGCACCAAGTCTGGAACCAACAGGACCCTGAGTAGCTTCTACCCCCAAGCCATATGACTGCTAAATAGTTAGTTAAATAGTTCAAATAGCTACCTGGACTATTTGCATTGACCCTTTTTTGCCCCCAAAAATTCAACTTATCACATGCACTGCTGCTACTGTTTATTATCTGTCACTTTATTTGTAGTTATATATACAGTGGGGCAAAAAAGTTTTTAGTCAGCCACCAATTGTGCAAGTTCTCCCACTTAAAAAGATGAGAGAGGCCTGTAATTTTCATCATAGGTACACGTAAACTATGACAGACAAAATGAGAAAAAAAATCCAGAAAATCACATTGTAGGATTTTTAATGAATTTATTTGCAAATTATAGTGGAAAATAAGTATTTGGTCACCTACAAACAAGCAAGATTTCTGGCTCTCACAGACCTGTAACTTCTTCTTTAAGAGGCTCCTCTGTCCTCCACTCGTTACCTGTATTAATGGCACCTGTTTGAACTTGTTATCAGTATAAAAGACACCTGTCCACAACCTCAAACAGTCACACTCCAAACTCCACTATGGCCAAGACCAAAGAGCTGTCAAAGGACACCAGAAACAAAATTGTAGACCTGCACCAGGCTGGGAAGACTGAATCTGCAATAGGTAAGCAGCTTGGTTTGAAGAAATCAAATGTGGGAGCAATTATTAGGAAATGGAAGACACACAAGACCATTGATAATCTCCCTCGCTCTCGGGCTCCACGCAAGATCTCACCCCGTGGGGTCAAAATGACTACAAGAACGGTGAGCAAAAATCCCAGAACCACACGGGGGGACCTAGTGAATGACCTGCAGAGAGCTGGGACCAAAGTAACAAAGCCTACCATCAGTAACACACTACGCCGCCAGGGACTCAAATCCTGCAGTGCCAGACGTGTCCCCCTGCTTAAGCCAGTACATGTCCAGGCCCGTCTGAAGTTTGCTAGAGAGCATTTGGATGATCCAGAAGAGGATTGGGAGAATGTCATATGGTCAGCTGAAACCCAAATAGAACTTTTTGATAAAAATTCAACTCGTTGTGTTTGGAGGACAAAGAATGCTGAGTTGCATCCAAAGAACACCATACCTACTGTGAAGCATGGGGTGGAAACATCATGCTTTGGGGCTGTTTTTCTGCAAAGGGACCAGGACAACTGATCCGTGTAAAGGAAATAATTAATGGGGCCATGTATCGTGAGATTTTCAGTGAAAACCTCCTTCCATCAGCAAGGGCATTGAAGATGAAATGTGGCTGGGTCTTTCAGCATGACAATGATCCCAAACACACCGCCCGGGCAACGAAGGAGTGGCTTCGTAAGAAGCATTTCAAGGTCCTGGAGTGGCCTAGCCAGTCTCCAGATCTCAACACCATAGAATATCTTTGGAGGGTGTTGAAAGTCCGTGTTGCCCAGCGACAGCCCCAAAACATCACTGCTCTAGAGGAGATCTGCGTGGAGGAATGGGCCAAAATACCAGCAACAGTGTGTGAAAACCTTGTGAAGACTTACAGAAAACGTTTGACCTGTGTCATTGCCAACAAAGGGTATATAACAAAGTATTGAGATAAACTTTTGTTATTGACCAAATACTTATTTTCCACCATAATTTGCTAATAAATTCATAAAAAATCCTACAATGTGATTTTCTGGATTTCTTTTTCTAATTTTGTCTGTCATAGTTGAAGTTTACCTATGATGGAAATTACAGGCCTCTCTCATCTTTTTAAGTGGGAGAACTTGCACAATTGGTGGCTGACTAAATACTATTTTGCCCCACTGTACGTATATATACAGTGCATTCGGAAATTATTCAGACCCCTTTTTCCACATTTTGTTACGTTTCAGCTTTCTTATAAAATGGAATTAAAAAAATGTTCCCTCAATTTACACACAATACCCCATAATGACAAAGCATTAACAGGTTTTTAGAAATGTTTGCTAATTTATTTAAAAAAAAAAAGTATTTACATAAGTATTCAGACCCTTTGCTATGAGACTCGAAATTGAGCTCAGGTGCATCCTGTTTCCCTTGATCATCCTTGAGATGTTTATACAATTTGATTGGAGTCCACCTTTGGAAAATTCAATTGATTGGACATGATTTGGAAAGGCACACACCTGTAAGGTCCCACAGTTGACAGTGCATGTCAGAGCAAAAACCAAGCCATGAGGTCGAAGGAATTGTCCGCAGAGCTCCGAGACAGGATTGTGTCGAGGCACAGATCTGAGGAAGGTACCAAAACATTTCTGCAACATTGAAGCTCCCCAAGAACACAGTGGCCTCCATCACTCTTAAATGGAAGAAGTTTGGAACCACCAAGACTCTTCCTAGAGCTGACCGCTCAGCCAAACTGAGCAATCGGGGGAGAAGGGCCTTGGTCAGGGAGGTGACAAAGAACCAGATGGTCAGCCTGACAGAGCTCTAAAGTTCCTCTGTGAGAATGGGAGAATCTTCCAGAAGGACAGCCATCTCTGCAGCCCTTCATCAATCAGGCCTTTTTGGTAGAGTGGCCAGACGGAAGCCCCTCCTCAGTAAAAGGCACATGACAGCCCGCTTGGAGTTTGCCAAAAGGCAGCTAATTGACTCTCAGACCATGAGAAACAAGATTCTCTGGTCTGATGAAACCAAGATTGAAATCTTTGGGCTGAATGCCAATCGTCATGTCTGGAAGACACCTGGCACCATCCCTACGGTGAAGCATGGTGGTGGCAGCATCATGCTGTGGGGATGTTTTTCAGCGACAGGGACTGGGAGACTAGTCAGGATCGAGGGAAAAATGAACGGAGCAAAGTAGAGAGAGATCCTTGATGAAAACCTGCTCCAGAGCACTCAGGACCTCAGACTGGCGCTAAGGTTCACCTTCCAACAGTACCACAACCCTAAGCACACAGCCAAGACAACGCAGGAGTGGCTTCGGGACAAGTCTCTGAATGTCCTTGAGTGGCTCAGACAGAGCCCGGACCTGAACCCGATCGAACATCTCTGGAGAGACCTGAAAATAGCTGTGCAGCAACGCTCCCCATTCAACCTGACAGAGCTTAAGAGGATCTGCAGAGAACAATGGGAGAAACTCCCCAAATACAGGTGTGTCAAGCTTGTAGCGTCATACCCAAGAAGACTCTAGGCTGTAATCGCTGTCAAAGGTGCTTCAACAAAGTACTGAGTAAAGGGTCTGAGTACTTATGTAAATGTAATATTCAGTTTATGTTATTTGGTAAATTAGCAAACATTTCAAAAAAAAAGTTTTTGCTTTGTCATTATGGGTGTTGTGTGTAAAACTATTTAATTCATTTTTTTAATAAGGCTGTAACGTAACAAGATGTGGAAAAAGTCAATGGGTCTGAATCAAATCAAATCAAACTTTATTTGTCACATGCGCTGAATACAACAGGTGTAGACCTTACAGTGAAATGCTTACTTACAGGCTCTAACCAATAGTGCAATAAAGGTATTAGGTATAAGGTATTAGAATACTTTCCAAATGCACTGAATCTACCTCAATTACCTCGTACCCCTGCATATCGACTCAGTACTGGTACCCCGTCTATATAGCCAAGTTATCATTACTCATTGTGTATTTATTATTGCTTTTATTATTACGTGTTTTACTTTTCTCTATTTATTCTTTCTCTATTTTCTTTCTCTCTGCATTGTTGGGATGGGCTGTAAGGAAGCATTTCACTGTTAGTCTACACCTGTTGCTTACGAAGCATGTGATGAATAACATTTGATTTAATGGGGTAGCAGCGGTGGCAGGTGCTTTAGGTGTGTGTTTTGGAGATGGGGGTATAGAAGCTGTGCTTGTGTGTGCAGTTATTTTGTGTTTTTGCAGTCACATATTTCTGTCCCCCTTAGGATTGACAGCGCTCTACTAATGAGCACCCATAGCATGCATTACTTATTTATAAACCCTGCCTGTTTTCCCCTCTTTCTCAGTAATCCTTCCCTTTAGTCTGGAGGAGCAGCTCTTCAGCTCTCACTCGATTTATCCCTCCTCAGAAGTTGCACCTTCTCACACATAAATATTCATGAATGCGTTACTTCTTTTCTCAGAAATATCAGCCAGTGTAAAGGTGAGTCACCATTGATTTGTAGAGGTATGTGTATATCGTCGCTGTCTGATTAAAACCTCGTAACTCTATTTTTGCCAATTCTTTTTTTTATGTTTTGAAAGCAGTAACTCCTCTCAATGTACTATGAACATTTCATGACTATTGGACCAATAAAATATATTCTAATTAGTGTCTGAAGTTTTGAAATTGTATGTTTGTTGATGGTAAAATATGGCTTTTTAAACATTTCTGCAAAGTTTCAGAAAATAGGTTTTCATCCGATAGCGAGACTAATATTCATGTATAACTGACATGCCATGATTTGGAGAGAAAAACATATGAAATTGCACTATAGGCTTCTGTACTGCAGATGGCTCTAAGAAATGATGCTACGATTAGTCTCTCATTCAATGTCATAAAATCATAATCCTTATACAAATCCCCAATAAACTGTTAAAGGTTTATATAACAAAAATAGAAAATGTACAGTACCAGTCAAAAGTTTGGCCCCTTCTTACTCATTCAAGGGATTTTCTTCATTTTTACTATTTTCTGCATTGTAGAATAATAGTGAAGACATCAAAACTCCTTGATGACAGCTTTGCACACTCTTGGCATTCTCTCAACCAGCTTCATGAGGTAGTCACCTGGAATGCATTTCAATTGACAGGTGTGCCTTACAGAAGATAGTCCTATTTGGTAAAAGACCAAGTCCATATTATGGCAAGAACATCTCAAATAAGCAAAGAGAAACGAAAGTCCATCATTACTTTAAGACATGAAGGTCAGTCAATCCGGAAAATTTCAAGAGTTTTCAGTCGCAAAAACCATCAAGCGCTATGATGAAACTGGCTCTCATGAGGACCACCACAGGAATGGAAGACCCAGAGTCATCTCTGCTGCAGAGGATAAGTTCATTAGAGTTATCAGCCTCAGAAATTGCAGCCCAAATCAATGCTTCATGGAGTTCAAGTAACAGACACATCTCAACATCAGCTGTTCAGAGGAGACTGCGTGAATCAGGTCTTTGTGAGACACAGAGTAGGTGAACGGATGATCTCCGCATGTGTGGTTCCCACTGTGAAGCACGGACGAGGAGGTGTAATGGTGTGATGGTGCTTTGCTTGTGACACTATCTGTGATTTATTTAGAATTCAAGGCACATTTATTTAGAACTCAAGACTGCAGAGTGAAGGAAAAGCAGCCAACAAGTGCTCAGCATATGTGGGAACTCCTTCAAGACTGTTAGAAAAGCATTTCAGGTGAAGCTGGTTGAGAGAATGCCAACAGTGTGCAAAGCTGTCATCAAAGAAAAGGGTGGCTACATGATTCCATATGTGTTATTTCATAGTTGTATTGTCTTCACTATTATTCAACAATGTAGAAAATAGTCAAAATAAAGAAAAACCCTTGAATGAGTAGGCGTGTCCAAACTTTTGACTGGTACTGTATATCAATTCACAATCCCTAATATGAATAATATCCCACCCTGCCAAAATTGGTTCATGTTCAATTCAGAGGGGGAATATCTTTGTAATGATGTTTCTCATCTTTGTTTACAAGCCTGCTTGATGTTCTACAACTTTGATCTGCTGTCCTAATTAATGAAGTTGAGGATTCTGGAACTATTTATTTTATATTCCACACCTAAATTCTGTTTCCATGCATACCTGTACCCCAAGTGCCCATCCTTATGTCTTTGCCCCAGATGAATTCATCTGTTTTTTTATTATGTGTGAATATGGAAATCCCTGTACGTAAAACTGTCTGCAATCTCATCTCTCCCTCTGATCTAAGATGAATTGCTGGAGGTGTTTACCAAATCTTCTGTTTTTAATCCAGTGAGGCAGAGAAGAAAGCACCATATCCTCCTTTCATGATAGAGAGATGGTAATCTGATGGGATAGATAACTGCAATCCTCTAAAAATAGGTTTCAGATTACATGCTCAAATGAACATGCTCACATCACTGATGATTTCGAATGTAACATTCTCACATCACCACTGATGATTTCAAACGTAACATTCTCACATCACCACTGATGATTTCAAACGTAACATTCTCACATCACCACTGATGATTTCAAACGTAACATTCTCACATCACCACTGATGATTTCAAACGTAACATTCTCACATCACCACTGATGATTTCAAACGTAACATTCTCACATCACCACTGATGATTTCAAACGTAACATTCTCACATCACCACTGATGATTTCAAATGTAACATTCTCACATCACCACTGATGATTTCAAACGTAACATTCTCACATCACCACTGATGATTTCAAATGTAACATTCTCACATCACCACTGATGATTTTCAAACGTAACATTCTCACATCACCACTGATGATTTCAAACGTAACATTCTCCCATCACCACTGATGATTTCAAATGTAACATTCTCACATCACTGATCATTTCAAATGTAACATTCTCACATCACTGATCATTTCAAATGTAACATTCTCACATCACCACTAATCATTTCAAATGTAACATTCTCTGACTGTGATCTGATATATCTGTTAGTGTTACAACAGTGGTTTAAGTACTTAAGGAGCAAAGTAAGGATACTGAAGTTAACATACGGGATCCACTTTGGATAATTTTGTGGATATTTTACTAAAACACTTGCCTTTATTTGAATTCAAACATTGAGTTGTTCAGAGAAAATAACCCTGGAGGATAGTACACAAATAAAACGTTCAAGAACATACAGCATCATCCACATATTTTAATTAGCAAAACAAAACACCATGCTTGTCATTTCAACATTAAGTTAGAATCCAATCTTTCATAAACCTCTCCGACTGAGTAAAAAAAAGTGCAAATATATACAAAACACTTCATTGCAGCCAGCGTTTTAAAGGACTCATTCCTACAACTCCTTCAAAGTAACAAAATAAAATATAAAACCAAAAACAATAATTTAAAAAGAAACATTTTAAACAAATAATTATACAAAATATATTTATATATTTATATAGAATTAAGGACTAGGCAGAGCAATCATCCGTCAGTCAATCAGCCAGTCAGTCACAAAGCTACTTCCTCTTCAGACTAAGTTAATAAATTCCATATATCTTTGAAGCTGTAAACAAGTTTGTTACGTTAAATCGATTAAAACATTTGGGATAAACAGACAAAACCAACAAATAAATTAGAATCAATTTATCTGAGACAAATGTTTTTGTTTTTTTACTAGAACACCGACTATAATGTAATAGTTCTACAGTATCTACTTAGAAACATCACAGGTTTGCACTCACTCTTTTCTTCCTTACATGTTACAGGTGCTTTTTTATCTTCCTGTTTATACAACATTACAAAAGCAGACGTACCGACGTGTCTGCAGTGGCTCTGAGTTCTACAGCCCAATCACTTGGCCTTCACTAGTTTACAAGTGATGTATGGCAGGCAGCCAAACTGTAGGCCTACTTTGGATATGATTACAGATTTCACCCAAGAAACCTGATACCGTGTTGCACTTACTATTTTAACCAGTTTCAAACCCTATGAGATGGCGTTAACCAAGAGGTACTAAGTCAAAATTCAAGATGTTCTCTTTCAGATTTATGATAAGCTATAATTTTAGAGGCTCAAACAGAGCGTTGATACCTGTAATACACCTGCAATGCTGACAGGGCAGCTCTGGCAAGCTGGCAGTCATTTGTGACTGAGTCCTTTTCACACACAGTGGACGGTGAGATCCGCACCAGACCTAGATCCAGATACACTGACCCCATTTCTCTGCCCCAAAATAACACCAGGATGTTGAAACCCATTCTCCTTAATTATCCTCCTGCAGCTCTTAACATGCTAATGAGCTCCAGTTTTATTTGAGAATGTATTTCGCTCAGAGTTCCAAGGCCAAATTCTAAATTGATTTGGTGCTTATCTACAACATGTATCTTCCATGTAGAAAAATAAGGATTTCTTCTGGTGTGGATTTAATGGGTTTCGAAAAGGTATATTAATGGCTCTTTCGCTCCTGGACTGATAAGCAAGCCTAATTATTCTACAGTAATTAGTTTGTTTCAGAGCCATTTAATCTACATAGAAAACAGAGCGTCACTGTGTTTAAGGTCCCAACGCAAAACAACACCCAGCATCTAGACTCTAGAGGGTTAACACCTGTACATTGATAAACCAAAATATTGGTTTCATTTTCTAAATTGTATTTAATCTTTGGGGACTTGATGGATAAAAAGAACAGTTATACTGAATTTATATTCAGGATTTGGACTACCACAAACCTCTGGGTTTAGTAGTAGAAATACATATTTGTCTTACCATTAGTTATGGGAGAACATTGTAATTTGAGGCTTTATCCTACTCAATGAACAATCTTTTAAAGATATGTTTGTACCTGAAATTGAAAACATGATATAATCTATGGTTAACAATGTATTGTAATGTGTGGGTCAAGCCGTATGGCATTATTCAACCCAAAGACAAGAGAGTGATCATTTGATTCTTCTCTGTGCCTCCTTTGGTCAGTCTGCATTCCTCACGGTTGTCACTGAACACGTGATGTAGCGATCACAGTCTTATTTTTCAGTTATGGATGTGAAGGGATTCTGTTATTCACTGAACGTACGAATGTATCCTAAATTAACCTGGTCCTGTGTGTGAATTGGCATTGAAAAGACTCTTGCAACTGTGTTAGAGACTTGACATATACAGTATACCTGTAGTACAGAGGACATCAACTGTGTTCAGGTATGTTCAGTCAAACACTGTACAAAACAAGAGTTTACATTCTTGTGTAAAATGAAAATAAATATGAAATAAATAAAGGCAAAACAATAAATACGTTGGAGAGGACTGAACTCAGAACCACCATGTAAATGTACTCAAATAATATTCAGGTATAAGCCTACCAGACTGTATTTCCTCCCAGCAGAGAGAGGAGTATGGAGAGGGGACATGGAAGTGTGTACAGTAAGCTGCTGTACCACAACTGAAAAATACAGAGCTTCTACTGTCTGTCGTGGAAGGAGTCAACAGAGAAAATGGGCATTTACCATCTGATCAGAACGTACAGGTCGGCCTACTGCTACTGGCTCTATGGGACCGTAGGGTAAACAGAATGAAGGATGAAGGTCTCCTGGGTTGGAAATCAGTATTCAACACAGTAACCTCTCTCTTCTTGTGAACAGTGCTTAGTATGGTAATGGTAACATAGGCAGCAAATAGAGGCTTTCCCCCCCCCCCCATAAACTACCATGGATGACCTACCAGAAGTGAACTCACATACACATAAGCAAGTATTTTATTTAGACAGCATTTAAAACATAAAAATCTATACTGTTATCCCGTCTGTTGTGTTTGGTGTTGCGTTACACATTATGTTCAAGCTGTCATTTGTAATAATGGCAAACATCGGGACGAGAAAGACGATTTTCACAGAATGATTATCACAAGATAGAGAGTCTAACGGAACTGTGTTTTTTTGGTGTGTAATCTAATGAAACATGGCTTGCTGTTTTATTACTAGACCTATTGCTGTTAACGGATCAACTACTTTTAGGATGTTTGATATGGGTTATAAGGGTTGTTTCCACGACAGCAGTAGCCCTGAGTTCTGGACGGGAACCCCTGGGACCCTGACAGATCAGATTCACAGTGGAGCAGACTAAAACAATGATCTGAGTACAATTAGCTGGACAGTTACTAGGGTGGAACGTCCACGAGGAAAGGGTTTCACTTCCTGCTTGACTGCAACACAAAAGGCAAGCTTTAAAACTCTGGACTCTGAGCCATCAGCAAACGTCCATTTGGCCCGAATAAAAAATAAAAAGATAAAGGCGCTTTGTAACTATGGCATTTGAGAGACGAGGGGGATGGTCACCCCTCAGCCCCAACACGCCCCTCAATTTATGTCACTTAATCAGGCCTCTGATGCTTCTAGAATTTGGTGTCTTTTGGCCATACACTGCCTCCTTCATCACGTACTGGCATTGAACCTCCAACCCTAACACAACAAAACAGAGCCTCAAGGCTTTCCTTTGGTGCCAAGAGGTTATAGTCTACTACTTGTACCTTACCATACTTGTGGTAAGACCCATACATTTCAAGATCAAATCTACAGTCCACACCTAAATGTTACTTTTCAGCATTTTGTACAATTATTATCGCAGACCAAAAGCTACTCTTCCCATGGCACTAGCTTGGCAGTTCAGCACAGTTTCCAAGGCAACTTACTGTATGCCTCTATTGGAATGTATCTGGTAGTTATCCACAGCAGTCCTCTTCCATTAGATTAGGCAGTTACTAGAGTCTGCCATTGAAAAGGCCAGTGTGGAGAAAAAAACAACTCAGAATGTCTCACTGGCAATGGCAGGTAGAGGTGTGAGGGAGTGAGGATATTGGGCACAGAATCTGGTCTGTAGACATTGGGCTCAATGTGCTGTGGTTCTTTGTGTTGATTGTCCAGTGTCTTATGTCCTCCTTTTTAATTGCAAAAGCTGTGGATGATCCAACACAGGTCCGTTCACCAGTTCTACCAAACACCCATTTCCCCTTTCTCTCCCAGACCCCTGCCCCCCTGTTCCATCCTCTGTCCTCAGCTGCTGCCCGACATCAGGTTAATGGCTTGTTCCAGTTTGTGTCGCAGCTTGTGTTTGCGGCAGTACCCATCCCTGTCTAGTGCGGTCAAAATCTGAACAGAAAAGTGAGATAATTTTTTTCTCTCAACATTAACAAGACTGTTTATTGCATTACATTTAGGTATCACAGTGTAAAAAAAATCATGTTGATTTTACGGTAACTTAAAGGTAACATACTGCATTATATAAAAAATGTAACTTACAGGTAACTGACTACCAGTAAGTTACTGTAAAATACAACAAGATTTTATTTCAGTGTACATTATGTACACTTTCACAATATGAGGTCAAATAAAGCACAGAGTTGGTCCGTGTTTCCTACCTCCTCTTTGTACTTGTTGATGTAGAAGTAGAGCTCACTCAGAGCACTGAGAGTGTTGAACTCGGTGCCATGGAGACGAGACTGCTCCACCAGATAGGCATCCATGTCCTGGTCACTGATGGTAGGCATCTTACTGATATCTCTGTAGTACCTGACACAAGCAAAGAGACACAAGAGCGCTCAGTGTTAGACTCTTTGAGAGAAAATTAAATGATTACAGCAAATAAGGTAACTGAAAGTGTACCTCTCCACCCAGCTCTTGTAGTTGGGGATGTCTTTAGCGTACAGCAGCTTGTTGGAGGGCGAGTCCTTGCCCAGGCGGTGCTCTGAGGTGGAGCAGGAGTCCATGAAGGTCTGGGCCACCACAGACAGACAGGCGTCCGTGATGCTGCTCTTGTGGATGTCAAACACAAACTGGGGGTTCTTGATCACGTTCACCCAGAACCGCAGAGGCAGACTGTCAGACAGAGAGAAAGGAGAGAACGAGAGAGAGGAAGAAAAAGATTGGGACCATTATAGGTGAATCTTAGAGTTACAGTTGGTATTGAAGTGTCACTTCACAATGATACAATAGTTGACAATTCAAAACACAGATTTGAAAAACTACTCAAATAGAATTTTGAGGCACTAAAAGCAGTCATAGTCACACATGGCACAGTATGGTAAAATCTTATGAATTTCCATGTGTTACGTTTTAGTCACTTGTCATAGATCAGATGTCCAAAAGGTTTTTTACCAAGCGCACAGTTACAGCTTGGGCTCCATTGACCTATTAATCTTTTCAATGCAGGGTCTTGGTAGTCTTAAACAAATCTACTTTGAAACAAAAGTACACCTCACAGACATGGTTATGGGCTTAACAAAAGAAGACACCTGTACCATGTCAGACACAGAGTTGAAATGTATTACATTCTGAGTTTGCGTCCCGATATTACACTTTATATACACCACAGAAGACTGAAATATAACAAAAACCGTTTGACATAGAAACACCAGATGTTCTGCATATTTTTTAATAACGTCTATTAATTATGAAATGATGAACAATATGAATAACATTCCACCCATGAGTCCATTAGAGGGCAGCTGTAAGGAACACTCTGTGCTTACCAGTTGCTCTTCCAGGTGTGGCGGACATCAGGGTCAGTGATCTGCCTCTTGTCGGCCTGCTCATCCAGGAAGTCAAACATGTACTTGATGGCCAGAGGGAGGGCACTGCCGCGATGGGCCGTGCTGAACACTGTCTCAAAAAGGTCATCCACAAACTTCTGCAGAGTTCCCTGTATGGTGATCAGACAAGCGGTGTTAACACAGAGTCCAAGATAGGAATGTGTGCCTGGCAACAATACATTATCATGACACATTATGAGACAATCCACTAAAATACAGAGTTCAATCAACAGACTACAACGAGAAGAGACCTTGGTGGCCAGTAGGCGGGTGAGATAGATCTCAGACACCATCTTGCTGCCGCGGTCGCCCTCCCGTTGGTCAGCGTGCTCGTGATTCTTGACCAGGTGCCAAAGCTTGGTGCCAGTCTCCTGGTCAGGGGTGATCATGGGGGCCCGGGAGCGCAGGCTGTCTGGGCTGCTGGACGTCCTCAGGAGGCTCTCTGGAAACACAACAACACAGATACTGTAGGAGGCTGGGCTTTCATATAGTAGGTATGGAAAAACTGAAAGGGTCATTAGGTATTACCATAACGGCTCAGAGAGGTTCATTAATACATACCATAACGGCTCAGAGAGGTTCATTAATAGGTACCATAACGGCTCAGAGAGGTTCATTAATACATACCATAACGGCTCAGAGAGGTTCATTAATAGGTACCATAACGGCTCAGAGAGGTTCATTAATACATACCATAACGGCTCAGAGAGGTTCATTAATACGTACCATAACGGCTCAGAGAGGTTCATTAATACGTACCATAACGGCTCAGAGAGGTTCATTAATACGTACCATAACGGCTCAGAGAGGTTCATTAATACGTACCATAACGGCTCAGAGAGGTTCATTAATACGTACCATAACGGCTCAGAGAGGTTCATTAATACGTACCATAACGGCTCAGAGAGGTTCATTAATACGTACCATAACGGCTCAGAGAGGTTCATTAATACGTACCATAACGGCTCAGAGAGGTTCATTAATACATACCATAACGGCTCAGAGAGGTTCATTAATACGTACCATAACGGCTCAGAGAGGTTCATTAATACGTACCATAACGGCTCAGAGAGGTTCATTAATACGTACCATAACGGCTCAGAGAGGTTCATTAATAGGTACCATAACGGCTCAGAGAGGTTCATTAATACATACCATAACGGCTCAGAGAGGTTCATTAATACATACCATAACGGCTCAGAGAGGTTCATTAATACGTACCATAACGGCTCAGAGAGATTCATTAATACGTACCATAACGGCTCAGAGAGATTCATTAATACGTACCATAACGGCTCAGAGAGGTTCATTAATACATACCATAACGGCTCAGAGAGGTTCATTAATACGTACCATAACGGCTCAGAGAGGTTCATTAATACGTACCATAACGGCTCAGAGAGGTTCATTAATACGTACCATAACGGCTCAGAGAGGTTCATTAATACATACCATAACGGCTCAGAGAGATTCATTAATACGTACCATAACGGCTCAGAGGGGTTCATTAATACGTACCATAACGGCTCAGAGAGGTTCATTAATACATACAATAACGGCTCAGAGAGGTTCATTAATACGTACCATAACGGCTCAGAGAGGTTCATTAATACGTACCATAACGGCTCAGAGAGGTTCATTAATACGTACCATAACGGCTCAGAGAGGTTCATTAATACATACCATAACGGCTCAGAGAGGTTCATTAATACATACCATAACGGCTCAGAGAGGTTCATTAATACGTACCATAGCGGCTCAGAGAGGTTCATTAATACGTACCATAACGGCTCAGAGAGGTTCATTAATACGTACCATAACGGCTCAGAGAGGTTCATTAATACGTACCATAACGGCTAAGAGAGGTTACATTAATACGTACCATAACGGCTAAGAGAAGTTACATTAATACGTACCATAACGGCTAAGAGAAGTTCATTAATACATACCATAACGGCTAAGAGAAGTTCATTAATACGTACCATAACGGCTCAGAGAGGTTCATTAATACGTACCATAACGGCTCAGAGAGGTTCATTAATACATACCATAACGGCTCAGAGAGGTTCATTAATACATACCATAACGGCTCAGAGAGGTTCATTAATACATACCATAACGGCTCAGAGAGGTTCATTAATACGTACCATAACGGCTCAGAGAGGTTCATTAATACGTACCATAACGGCTCAGAGAGGTTCATTAATACGTACCATAACGGCTCAGAGAGGTTCATTAATACGTACCATAACGGCTCAGAGAGGTTCATTAATACATACCATAACGGCTAAGAGAGGTTCATTAATACGTACCATAACGGCTCAGAGAGGTTCATTAATACGTACCATAACGGCTCAGAGAGGTTCATTAATACGTACCATAACGGCTCAGAGAGGTTCATTAATACATACCATAACGGCTCAGAGAGGTTCATTAATACATACCATAACGGCTAAGAGAGGTTCATTAATACGTACCATAACGGCTAAGAGAGGTTCATTAATACGTACCATAACGGCTCAGAGAGGTTCATTAATACGTACCATAACGGCTAAGAGAGGTTCATTAATACGTACCATAACGGCTAAGAGGGGTTCATTAATACATACCATAACGGCTCAGAGAGGTTCATTAATACGTACCATAACGGCTGAGAGGGGTTCATTAATACGTACCATAACGGCTAAGAGGGGTTCATTAATACATACCATAACGGCTAAGAGGGGTTCATTAATACATACCATAACGGCTAAGAGAAGTTCATTAATACGTACCATAACGGCTCAGAGAGGTTCATTAATACGTACCATAACGGCTAAGAGGGGTTCATTAATACGTACCATAACGGCTCAGAGGGGTTCATTAATACATACCATAACGGCTAAGAGAGGTTCATTAATACATACCATAACGGCTCAGAGAGGTTCATTAATACATACCATAACGGCTCAGAGAGTTTCATTAATACGTACCATAACGGCTCAGAGAGGTTCATTAATACGTACCATAACGGCTCAGAGAGGTTCATTAATACGTACCATAACGGCTCAGAGAGGTTCATTAATACGTACCATAACGGCTCAGAGAGGTTCATTAATACGTACCATAACGGCTCAGAGAGGTTCATTAATACGTACCATAACGGCTCAGAGAGGTTCATTAATACGTACCATAACGGCTCAGAGAGGTTCATTAATACGTACCATAACGGCTCAGAGAGGTTCATTAATACATACCATAACGGCTCAGAGAGGTTCATTAATACATACCATAACGGCTCAGAGAGGTTCATTAATACATACCATAACGGCTCAGAGAGGTTCATTAATACGTACCATAACGGCTCAGAGAGGTTCATTAATACGTACCATAACGGCTCAGAGAGTTTCATTAATACCTACCATAACGGCTCAGAGAGGTTCATTAATACGTACCATAACGGCTAAGAGAAGTTAAATTAATACGTACCATAACAGCTAAGAGAAGTTAAATTAATACGTACCATAACAGCTAAGAGAAGTTCATTAATACATACCATAAGGGCTAAGAGAAGTTCATTAATACATACCATAACGGCTCAGAGAGTTCATTAATACGTACCATAACGGCTACGAGAAGTTAAATTAATACGTACCATAACAGCTAAGAGAGGTTCATTAATACATACCATAACGGCTCAGAGAGGTTCATTAATACGTACCATAACGGCTCAGAGAGGTTCATTAATACGTACCATAACGGCTCAGAGAGGTTCATTAATACGTACCATAACGGCTAAGAGAGGTTCATTAATACGTACCATAACGGCTCAGAGAGGTTCATTAATACGTACCATAACGGCTCAGAGAGGTTCATTAATACATACCATAACGGCTCAGAGAGGTTCATTAATACGTACCATAACGGCTCAGAGAGGTTCATTAATACGTACCATAACGGCTCAGAGAGGTTCATTAATACGTACCATAACGGCTCAGAGAGGTTCATTAATACGTACCATAGCGGCTCAGAGAGGTTCATTAATACGTACCATAACGGCTCAGAGAGGTTCATTAATACGTACCATAACGGCTCAGAGAGGTTCATTAATACGTACCATAACGGCTCAGAGAGTTTCATTAATACCTACCATAACGGCTCAGAGAGGTTCATTAATACGTACCATAACAGCTAAGAGAAGTTAAATTAATACGTACCATAACAGCTAAGAGAAGTTAAATTAATACGTACCATAACAGCTAAGACAAGTTCATTAATACATACCATAAGGGCTAAGAGAAGTTCATTAATACATACCATAACGGCTCAGAGAGTTCATTAATACGTACCATAACGGCTACGAGAAGTTAAATTAATACGTACCATAACGGCTAAGAGAGGTTCATTAATACATACCATAACGGCTCAGAGAGGTTCATTAATACGTACCATAACGGCTCAGAGAGGTTCATTAATACGTACCATAACGGCTCAGAGAGGTTCATTAATACATACCATAACGGCTAAGAGAGGTTCATTAATACGTACCATAACGGCTCAGAGAGGTTCATTAATACGTACCATAACGGCTCAGAGAGGTTCATTAATACGTACCATAACGGCTCAGAGAGGTTCATTAATACGTACCATAACGGCTCAGAGAGGTTCATTAATACGTACCATAACGGCTAAGAGAGGTTCATTAATACGTACCATAACGGCTCAGAGAGGTTCATTAATACATACCATAACGGCTCAGAGAGGTTCATTAATACATACCATAACGGCTCAGAGAGGTTCATTAATACGTACCATAACGGCTCAGAGAGGTTCATTAATACGTACCATAACGGCTCAGAGAGGTTCATTAATACGTACCATAACGGCTCAGAGAGGTTCATTAATACATACCATAACGGCTCAGAGAGGTTCATTAATACATACCATAACGGCTCAGAGAGGTTCATTAATACGTACCATAACGGCTCAGAGAGGTTCATTAATACATACCATAACGGCTCAGAGAGGTTCATTAATACATACCATAACGGCTAAGAGAGGTTCATTAATACATACCATAACGGCTAAGAGAGGTTCATTAATACGTACCATAACGGCTAAGAGGGGTTCATTAATACATACCATAACGGCTCAGAGAGGTTCATTAATACGTACCATAACGGCTAAGAGGGGTTCATTAATACGTACCATAACGGCTAAGAGGGGTTCATTAATACATACCATAACGGCTAAGAGGGGTTCATTAATACATACCATAACGGCTCAGAGAGGTTCATTAATACATACCATAACGGCTAAGAGAGGTTCATTAATACGTACCATAACGGCTCAGAGAGGTTCATTAATACGTACCATAACGGCTCAGAGAGGTTCATTAATACGTACCATAACGGCTAAGAGAGGTTCATTAATACGTACCATAACGGCTCAGAGAGGTTCATTAATACATACCATAACGGCTAAGAGAAGTTAATTAATACATACCATAACGGCTCAGAGAGGTTCATTAATACGTACCATAACGGCTCAGAGAGGTTCATTAATACGTACCATAACGGCTCAGAGAGGTTCATTAATACGTACCATAACGGCTCAGAGAGGTTCATTAATACGTACCATAACGGCTCAGAGAGGTTCATTAATACATACCATAACGGCTAAGAGAGGTTCATTAATACGTACCATAACGGCTCAGAGAGGTTCATTAATACGTACCATAACGGCTCAGAGAGGTTCATTAATACATACCATAACGGCTCAGAGAGGTTCATTAATACGTACCATAACGGCTCAGAGAGGTTCATTAATACATACCATAACGGCTCAGAGAGGTTCATTAATACGTACCATAACGGCTAAGAGGGGTTCATTAATACGTACCATAACGGCTAAGAGGGGTTCATTAATACATACCATAACGGCTCAGTGAGGTTCATTAATACATACCATAACGGCTCAGAGAGGTTCATTAATACGTACCATAACGGCTAAGAGGGGTTCATTAATACGTACCATAACGGCTAAGAGGGGTTCATTAATACATACCATAACGGCTCAGAGAGCGGGTGAATGTAAAAGAGTTGGCGATGTTGTAGGCAGAGACCTGCTTCTGGACCAGGGCTACCAAAGACCCATCTGCCACCTGGAGGTGGAGGAGGAGAGATCTTTAATCATGAAGGACCATCAATTTGACTGTATTCATCGTTGTGTCTGAGAAATGTGGATGAGTATTATGTGGATGTGTCCAGCTGGTGATGCTGTCTGACCTGGTAGTGGGCCAGGGTGTTGAGCCTCTTCCAGTCACTCTCAATCTTTGTGGTGACGTCCTCATCTTGAAGGATAATTCTAGTCAGTCTTCCTTGTCGCCACTCTGTGAGGACGGAAAACAACAACAACAGAAGATTGGTTTGGGCTATGATCCGTATCTTTAGTTTCAGCGGGGAATAAGTATTAGCAATGTTGCAATTAGTTACAGTAAATTCTTCACAGTAATAAAGAAAACCTTCACATACAGGGTCCCCACTGTAAACATGAGTATGTCTGTAGCCTACGAGGCTGTTATTACCATAGACCCGTGTTTCTTAAGAAGCTGTTATTACCATAGACCCGTGTTTCTGAAGAGGCTGTTATTACCATAGACCCGTGTTTCTTAAGAGGCTGTTATTACCACAGACCCGTGTTTCTGAAGAGGCTGTTATTACCATAGACCCGTGTTTCTGAAGAGGCTGTTATTACCACAGACCCGTGTTTCTGAAGAGGCTGTTATTACCACAGACCCGTGTTTCTTAAGAGGCTGTTATTACCATAGACCCGTGTTTCTTAAGAGGCTGTTATTACCATAGACCCGTGTTTCTTAAGAGGCTGTTATTACCATAGACCCGTGTTTCTGAAGAGGCTGTTATTACCATAGACCCGTGTTTCTTAAGAGGCTGCTATTACCATAGACCCGTGTTTGTTAATCCTAGTCCTGGATTTCTTTTTTTGTGGGCGTTACACCTTTTTCCCTCAAATAATCCAAGCTTGATGATGAGTTGATCATTTGAATCAGCTGTGTAGTGCCAGACCCCTTTGACCCCCAGGATGAGGATTAAGAAACACTGCTATAGACATCCATATATACAGTAGGTTCTTACCCAGGTCCATATCATCCGCCTGGGGTCTCTGGGAGTAGGGGATGCCCTTGTACACAGCGTCCAGCAGCTTGTCCTTCACCTGAGTGACCGTGTCACAGTTCAGCACCTTCACCGGGACCTCGGTGCCTGCCTCACCCTCCGGAGGGATACACATCAGAGTCTGGAGAGAGAGAAACCACAGAGCCGTCAGTACCAGAGAGGGACTATCTGGGGAGAGAGAAACCACAGAGCCGTCAGTACCAGAGAGGGACTATCTGTGGAGAGAGAAACCACAGAGCCGTCAGTACCAGAGAGGGACTATCTGGAGAGAGAGAAACCACAGAGCCGTCAGTACCAGAGAGGGACTATCTGGGGAGGGAGAAACCACAGAGCCGTCAGTACCAGAGAGGGACTATCTGGGGAGGGAGAAACCACAGAGCCGTCAGTACCAGAGAGGGACTATCTGGGGAGGGAGAAACCACAGAGCCGTCAGTACCAGAGAGGGACTATCTGGGGAGGGAGAAACCACAGAGCCGTCAGTACCAGAGAGGGACTATCTGTGGAGGGAGAAACCACAGAGCCGTCAGTACCAGAGAGGGACTATCTGGGGAGGGAGAAACCACAGAGCCGTCAGTACCAGAGAGGGACTATCTGGGGAGGGAGAAACCACAGAGCCGTCAGTACCAGAGAGGGACTATCTGGAGAGGGAGAAACCACAGAGCCGTCAGTACCAGAGAGGGACTATCTGTGGAGAGAGAAACCACAGAGCCGTCAGTACTAGAGAGGGACTATCTGGGGAGGGAGAAACCACAGAGCCGTCAGTACCAGAGAGGGACTATCTGGGGAGGGAGAAACCACAGAGCCGTCAGTACCAGAGAGGGACTATATGTGGAGGGAGAAACCACAGAGCCGTCAGTACCAGAGAGGGACTATCTGTGGAGAGAGAAACCACAGAGCCGTCAGTACTAGAGAGGGACTATCTGGGGAGGGAGAAACCACAGAGCCGTCAGTACCAGAGAGGGACTATATGTGGAGGGAGAAACCACAGAGCCGTCAGTACCAGAGAGGGACTATCTGTGGAGAGAGAAACCACAGAGCCGTCAGTACTAGAGAGGGACTATCTGGGGAGGGAGAAACCACAGAGCCGTCAGTACTAGAGAGGGACTATCTGGGGAGGGAGAAACCACAGAGCCGTCAGTACCAGAGAGGGACTATCTGGGGAGGGAGAAACCACAGAGCCGTCAGTACCAGAGAGGGACTATCTGGAGAGGGAGAAACCACAGAGCCGTCAGTACCAGAGAGGGACTATCTGGAGAGGGAGAAACCACAGAGCCGTCAGTACCAGAGAGGGACTATCTGGGGAGGGAGAAACCACAGAGCCGTCAGTACCAGAGAGGGACTATCTGGAGAGGGAGAAACCACAGAGCCGTCAGTACCAGAGAGGGACTATCTGGGGAGAGAGAAACCACAGAGCCGTCAGTACTAGAGAGGGACTATCTGGGGAGGGAGAAACCACAGAGCCGTCAGTACTAGAGAGGGACTATCTGGGGAGGGAGAAACCACAGAGCCGTCAGTACTAGAGAGGGACAGGACTACTGGAGCACTGCACTGAGTCTCTTTAAAGGGGAATTCTTCCAGTTTAAAGAGAGAGAGAGATTTAGACTGCAATTTCCTCAGGTGTTTGTTTTTCATGAATCACTTGAAATGCTATTTTATCAATAGTCTCCCCCAGAGATATTAACTGCATTGTCGATAATGAAGATTTTATCTGTTTGAAGAAAATCAGTGACGACTACAAGCGATCTGGAGGACACATTTCTTAGCCATCCCTGGGTCAATAGAAAACTGACAGAGGACATTGATTTAACTACAAACAAAGATTTATATGACACAATGTGCCATAGTTAAAAGGAGGAGATTGAGGATTGAGAGCAAACGCATAATATATTTTACTCGTTCCGGCACCCCTTCACAGTTCAACCAGTCACAACATAGAGAAGTCAGGCTCTATTTGGTAAAGTGTCATTATAACAAATTGAGATGCATTCAGCCTCATTTGCAACTTGCATTGACACATTAACAAACATAGAAGACTGGTGTCAGAATGCGGCCATCCTCTGAATTCCTATACAAACTCTACACAGTGACTATCCTAGCTAATAGATTCTGTATTGTCTACTGGTTAACGTCTTTCTGTAAACTAGTGTGCCATCTTGCTATGTCAGTATTGCCAGACGGTAAACAATGATTTGCTGCAGGCCTGACGGGGTTTCTGTGTTCAGCACTATTTACTCTAGAGCAGAGGTGTCAAACATACTGCCTGCAGGCCAAACCCATCTCGCGAGGCAGGGAGTCCAATCCAGCCCACGGGTGTTTTGAAAATGACTAAAACCAAATAAAAGGATGAATGATAATGGACCTACATTCATACAGTTTCTTGACTGGGTCCAGCTCACTAATAATCACTACATTCATACAGTTTATTGACTGGGTCCAGCTCACTAATAATCACTGAAATGCTAGACAATCAGGCAGCATCAAAAAATCCAAAACAGATGGTTCGAGGACTACTTTCTGCCAATTTTGACAGCGAGGAAATATATCACATTTTCAGTGCGGCCCTCCGGACCTCGTTGAAGACTGAATGCGGCTCCCAGGGCAAAATTAATTTTACATCTCTGCTCTCGAGGAATCCCGACTAATGGAAAAGCATTGATTCTCATTTTTACACAATCTACAACTAGACGCCATTAAATGACCTATGTTGCCTCTTGAAATAACCAAGGTGCAGTATTCATCCAAAAAGGTCAAAGGTTGTGACCAGAGAGGATAGAGATCCTTCTAATGTATTTATATACTGGGCATGTACACGCCGTGCTGCCAGTCCATATACAGTCATAAGGAGACCTTTGGTGTGGGCTGGGTGCGTTAACCAGGTGATTAGTACAGTACGCAGCTGGCACATGGTACCCCAGATATCTGTACCACTGTCACTCACTGATCATTAGCAAAGTACATTTCCTTCCATGCACTGGAAATAGTTAATAAGTGGGCATTATTAATGCCCCACCTATTCGCCTTATGAAGCCTGCCCCACCTATTCGCCTTATGTAGCTCGCCCCACCTATTTGCCTTATGTAGCCCCGCCCCACCTATTTGCCTTATGTAGCCCCGCCCCACCTATTTGCTTTATGTAGCCCCGCCCCACCTATTCGCCTTATGTAGCCCCACCTATTCGCCTTATGTAGCCCCGTCCCACCTATTCGCCTTATGTAGCACGCCCCACCGATTCTCCTTATGTAGCCCCGTCCCACCTATTCGCCTTATGTAGCACGCCCCACCGATTCTCCTTACGTAGCCCCGCCCCACCTATTTGCCTTATGTAGCCCCGCCCCACCTATTTGCCTTATGTAGCCCCGCCCCACCTATTTGTCTTATGTAGCCCCGCCCCACCTATTTGTCTTATGTAGCCCCGCCCCACCTATTTGCCTTATGTAGCCCCGCCCCACCTATTTGCCTTATGTAGCCCCGCCCCACCTATTTGCCTTATGTAGCCCCGCCCCACCTATTTGCCTTATGTAGCCCCGTCCCACCTATTTGCCTTATGTAGCCCCGCCCCACCTATTTGCCTTATGTAGCCCCGCCCCACCTATTTGCCTTATGTAGCACCGCCCCACCTATTTGCCTTATGTAGCCCCGCCCCACCTATTTGTCTTATGTAGCCCCGCCCCACCTATTTGTCTTATGTAGCCCCGCCCCACCTATTTGCCTTATGTAGCCCCGCCCCACCTATTTGCCTTATGTAGCCCCGCCCCACCTATTTGCCTTATGTAGCCCCGCCCCACCTATTTGCCGTATGTAGCCCCGCCCCACCTATTTGCCTTATGTAGCCCCACCCCACCTATTTGTCTTATGTAGCCCCGCCCCACCTATTTGTCTTATGTAGCCCTGCCCCACCTATTTGTCTTATGTAGCCCCGCCCCACCTATTTGTCTTATGTAGCCCCGCCCCACCTATTTGTCTTATGTAGCCCCGCCCCACCTATTTGCCTTATGTAGCCCCGCCCCACCTATTTGCCTTATGTAGCCCCGCCCCACCTATTTGCCTTATGTAGCCCCGCCCCACCTATTTGCCGTATGTAGCCCCGCCCCACCTATTTGCCTTATGTAGCCCCACCCCACCTATTTGTCTTATGTAGCCCCGCCCCACCTATTTGTCTTATGTAGCCCCGCCCCACCTATTTGTCTTATGTAGCCCCGCCCCACCTATTTGTCTTATGTAGAGCCGCAAAGACTCTGCTGCTTTATGAGGTGGATGCAGGTCGTATGGGGCTCCACAGGTACATTCAGATTGACGTAGAGGTTGGTTTTCAAAACATTGCTGTTGTAAAAACTGTCCCCTCTTCATCCAATTATTGTGACAGCCTCGTACTGAACATATAATGCTTGTCATGTTGATTGATTTTAGGATTTTGTGCAGTTCTGTCAGTGTGAAACTATCAAGCTCTCAACTAAAAGTAAAATTTTTGCATGCGAATGTTGCCGGAAATAGAAGCACAATTGCAACTAACTCGCCGCGATCACCGTGACGTTCCAGAATAAGGTGAATAGAGTTGTCCTGTACTGAAGATCCCCTAGGGCCAGAGATAGAGAGCTCCTCCGGGAGCATTTGCCTATATAGAGCTAATTTCTGTGACATCTGCGATTCTGTCTACCGGTCCCTCTGAAGGAGGCAGAGATGACCCTGTCCTGAGTTGATGCTGCAGTGTTGTACCAGGCGTGTGGTCGCATGGGGACTGACGAATGGCCTCGGAAGCAGGCAGTATACAGCTGATTCATCGAGAAGTTGAGTGGTGGGTGTGGGCGCGCTAGCATTGCATCCTACCAAGTCAGCGTATTGCTATTTTTTCATATAAATAATTTATATGAGGATATATTTGGAGAATTCCTGTACTGTTTTGATGTTTCATTCGCCAATCTGGGGTGTGACGCTTTTATGTGGAAGTCAATGGGTTGCTGACGGTGAGTAAATCATTAATTGTTCAAGTGTAGTATTTCCTGGCAGTACTGCTTGGCCGCCTCGTTGGGGAGAGAGAGCGATGTGGTGGGAAGGGTTTGTTTTATTGGCAGACAATAAATTGCTTGATTTGTTTGAATCATTACTGGCCCGCAGCAGGTCAGTGTGTGATTGAGTGCTGAGTTGGTTCGTCCCATCAGCGATACCTCACCCATATAAGCCCGTCTCCTACCACTCCTACCACTGAGATCCCCACAGCCAATGAGGGAGCCAAGGCCCACCTCACTTCCTCAGTAACATGTCAGGTGATTTGCATGGCAAAGCCTGCTAAACATTCTCCCACCTGCTTGTATTGCCTCTTGAACCACATTAAGTGAGAATCAGTACATGGATTGATCTTGCTGCCCTGGGACTGGGAGTGTTGGCTCCACTGCACAACACTCATATCAAACAGGAGACTGGTGTGAGAGGAGGTGTGCGTTTCTGTGTGTATGTGGAGGAGGGTCCTTCCTCACCAGCTGTTTGTAGTCAATCTGCTGGCGGATGAGCTTGTCCTCACTGAGGGAGTAGCGTGCCTCTCCTGTGATGGCGTCTATAGGCCCCTTCTCCATCTGCTGCTTGATGGCACAGAACAGCATGAACAGAGGCTCCCCAGCACACTCCTGAGAGAGAGAGAGAGAGAGGCGCAGGGGGCAGAGGGAGAGACAGTAAAAGTGGAAGAGGGAGGGAGTAACTGAGTGTGAAAAGGGGAGAGGAATAGGCAATCACATCCTTTCAGTGAGGAGTGGGGAAGTTACCAATTACCCACTTACAGGGTTTGACGACTAACCAGTGATACTGAGGGAACACTATTATTTAGTTCTTAGGGACGATTCATTTGACATCATTAATTACAACGTGACATCCTGAGTCTCAAGCTGCTTGGACACAGAGGGGCCTTCAAGCCCAGACACAGAGGGGCCTTCAAGCCCAGACACAGAGGGGCCTTCAAGCCCAGACACAGAGGGGCCTTCAGACACAGAGGACCATTGACCCATCTACCAGGCTTCTAAATCATGCTGCCATTAACCAAATGGAACCAATACCCAGTAACCAAATCCATACTCAAAAAACAGAAACCTCAAAACACACAAATGGCCACCAATTATCCAATGTAAGTAAGACAGAGAGAGTTTAAGCAGGATTCAGTAATACTGATTGTTCATGCTAGGATGTCCATGCTCTTCTGCATTTCATGTTCTTCTGTGGTTTTAATAATGTGTACAGTCGAGGTGACATCACACTTAATAACATCATAACTACAGGTTCCAAGTCACTCTCCAGAATGTTGTCTCAGTTCAAAACCAGCCAAAGGAGAGTAACGAACAAGTAGATTCTATATTTTACCAGACCATGTCCAATGAGATGAAATCCTCAACAAGTTGTTGTTCACTTACGGGATTTATGTTGAACATGCTAACTAGATATTTTCTTTGGTTTTGAGAACTTCATAAATCTTAACACGGCATTACATTTGTTATTTAAGAAACTCTACAACCATTATCTTCACCAATAATATCTACACTCAGGTAATAAAAACCCACATTAAAATATATATTTTTGTTAATTTAGTGACAAACCTGGCTATGAAAGATGAATATTGCTATGCAAGCTGAATGTAAAAATGTGGAAGCCAATCCAGAATAGAGGTTTAAGTAGGGCTTGTGGAAACATTTCAGGGTAATTACTTGGGGAGGCTGGGAAGACGGCCAGAACACTTTAACATCTGCACTGATGTAACTTAAATATAATGGGTGGCCATCCAGAGCTACATTCCAAGAGGCATTTCAGGCCTGAACTCACAATGGGCCTGATGTTCTTGTCTTTAACGTGAATGGCCATTTTAATCCAATCCCAGAGTAACACAGGAGAAGCTTATGGTCAGGAAGAACACAGAAAGGCCATTTTGGGTGATGGGGAGCACCTGACAGGATGTGGTTAGACAAAATGACCACAACTGCCCCCAGAGTGATTCTCCGATACGGTTCACACTGTGGCCGTGTTGTGTGCTGCGGTCACACAGGGTGAGAATAAACAGTACCAGGACCATGATTAGCCAAATAACCCCACCTCAGAAATATAATTACAACTCGCACATTACACTAATAATAGCAATTAACGATCATTTCACAGAATTTCTGGTAACAAAATTAGAATGGGTACAGAATACACTGCACACTGTTGCTATGGGCCTACTGGTGTTTCAGCCAAACAACAGGCCTTTGGTGAATAAATCACAAGCATCAATCTCCTGCTAAGTATCTGAATCGCTCTGCTCTGAAACTAAATGAACCCTATGTTAAAAAAACTCTCTGAGCTCCATTAAAACTGCCTTACCTTGAGGAAGCGATGCAGCAGGAACGTAAACCAGTTGGTGAGCATCTTCTCAGCCACCGACTCCGTCCTTCAGGAGAGATGAGACACCGATCAGATTCAACAACGTGTATGAGTAGAGCAAGGTGGGTAGAGCAAGGTGAGTAGAGAAAGGTGCTAGTGAGGGAGTGAGAGGAGAGCCCTCAGCCTATGTCTCTACAAGTAAGTAGCCTCACTGTGTGACCTAGGGTGGTGTAGTGATCTATACCGCTGCCTAGGGTGGTGTAGTGATCTATACCACTGCCTAGGGTGGTGTAGTGATCTATACCGCTGCCTAGGGTGGTGTAGTGATCTATACCGCTGCCGAGGGTGGTGTAGTGATCTATACCGCTGCCGAGGGTGGTGTAGTGATCTATACCGCTGCCGAGGGTGGTGTAGTGATCTATACCGCTGCCGAGGGTGGTGTAGTGATCTATACCGCTGCCGAGGGTGGTGTAGTGATCTATACCGCTGCCGAGGGTGGTGTAGTGATCTATAACGCTGCCTAGGGTGGTGTAGTGATCTAAACCACTGCCTAGGGTGGTGTGGTGATCTAAACCACTGCCTAGGGTGATGTAGTGATCTAAACCACTGCCTAGGGTGGTGTGGTGATCTATACCACTGCCTAGGGTGGTGTAGTGATCTATACAGCTGCCTAGGGAGGTGTAGTGATCTATACCGCTGCCGAGGGTGGTGTAGTGATCTAAACCACTGCCAAGGGTGGTGTGGTGATACAAACCACTGCAGCGGTATAGTGATCTATACCGCTGCCTAGGGTGGTGTGGTGATCTATACCGCTGCCTAGGGTGGTGTAGTGATCTAAACCACTGCCAAGGGTGGTGTGGTGATACAAACCACTGCAGCGGTATAGTGATCTATACCGCTGCCTAGGGTGGTGTGGTGATCTATACCGCTGCCTAGGGTGGTGTGGTGATCTATACCGCTGCCTAGGGTGGTGTGGTGATCTATACCGCTGCCTAGGGTGGTGTGGTGATCTATACCGCTGCCTAGGGTGGTGTGGTGATCTATACCGCTGCCTAGGGTGGTGTGGTGATCTATACCGCTGCCTAGGGTGGTGTGGTGATCTATACCGCTGCCTAGGGTGGTGTGGTGATCTATACCGCTGCCTAGGGAGGTGTAGTGATCTATACCGCTGCCTAGGGTGGTGTAGTGATCTAAACCACTGCCGAGGGTGGTGTGGTGATACATACCACTGCCTAGGGTGGTGTAGTGATCTATACCGCTGCCTAGGGTGGTGTAGTGATCTATACCGCTGCCTAGGGTGGTGTAGTGATCTAAACCACTGCCTAGGGTGGTGTGGTGATCTATACCGCTGCCTAGGGTGGTGTGGTGATCTATACCGCTGCCTAGGGTGGTGTGGTGATCTATACCGCTGCCTAGGGGGGTATAGCAATATACAGCTGCAGCATGGGTTTAATATACCGCTGCGGCATGGGTTTAATATACCGCTGCGGCATGGGTTTAATATACCGCTGCGGCATGGGTTTAATATACCGCTGGGGCATGGGTTTAATATACCGCTGCGGCATGGGTTTAATATACCGCTGCGGCATGGGTTTAATATACTGCTGCGGCATGGGTTTAATACACCGCTGCGGCATGGGTTTAATATACCGCTGCAGCATGGTGTTGATATACCGCTGCAGCATGGTGTTGACATACCGCTGCAGCATGGGTTTAATATACCACTGCAGCATGGTGTTGATATACCGCTGCAGCATGGGTTTAATATACCGCTGCGGCATGGGTTTAATATACCGCTGCAGCATGGGTTTAATATACCGCTGCAGCATGGGTTTAATATACCGCTGCAGCATGGGTTTAATATACCGCTGCGGCATGGGTTTAATATACCGCTGAGGCATGGGTTTAATATACCGCCGCGGCATGGGTTTAATATACCGCCGCGGCATGGGTTTAATATACCGCTGTAGTGTTTTTTTTGCAGCAATTCGACCATTAAGGCCTGATTCACGCAGTCTCCTCTGAACAGCTGATGTTGAGATGTGTCTGTTACTTGAACTCCGTGAAGCATTTATTTGGGCTGCAATTTCTGAGGCTGGTAACTCTAATGAACTTATCCTCTGCAGCAGAGGTAACTTTGGGTCTTCCTTTCCTGTGGCGGTCCTCAAGAGAGCCTGTTTCATCATAGCGCTTGATGGTTTTTGCGACTACACTTGAAGAAGCTTTCAAAGTTCTTGAAATGTTCCATATTGACTGACCTTCATATCTCAAAGTAATGATGGACTGTCATTTCTCTTTGCTTATTTGAGATGTTCTTGCCATAATACGGACTTGGTCTTTTACCAAATAGGGCTGTCTTCTGTATACCCCCCTACCTTGTCACAACACAACTGATTGGCTCAAATGCATTAAGAAGGAAAGAAATTCCACAAATAAACTTTTAAGAAGGCACACCTGTTAATTGAAATGCATTCCAGGTGACTACCTCATGATGCTGGTTGAGAGAAAGCCAAGAGTGTGCAAAACTGTCTTCAAGGCAAAGGGTGGCTTTTTGAAGAATCTCAAATATAAAATATATTTTGATTTGTGTAACACTTTTTTGGTTACTACATGATTCCATATGTGTTATTGCATAGTTTTGATGTCTTCACTATTATTCAACAATGTAGAAAATAGTAAAACTAAAGAAAAACCCTTGAATGAGTAGGTGTTCTAAAACTTTTGACCGGTAGTGTATATATCTTTAAAGTATCCTCACCGTCGGAGCAGCAGTTTAGGATGGTTGCGGTTCTCCAGGTTCTTCTCTATGAGGTCAGCCAGCAACTGTTTAAGTACCATGGTGGCGTACTCCATGCGGCCCTGCAGCGCGGCCATGAGCAGAGAGGCCACATTTCCTCGGTCCCGCATGGAGAAGGACCTCTGGGCCTCCAGGGTATGGATGAAGGTCAGCAGAAACATCTTACTGTGCAGCAGCTGGCTGAACAGACGCAGGGCTTTCTCCACATTGGCCGGGGACTGAGGGACAGGACATAGGAGGATGAGGGGGAGGGGGGACACAGAGGTGGGAATACACAAAGGAGGTCCAAAGGGTTATTAAGTGGGGAGAGGGAGTTGGAGAGGGGAGAAGAGAGAGAATAAGGGAGGGGAGAGAGGAGAAGGGAGAGAGGAGAGGGAGAGATGGGAGACGAGAGGGGAGACGAGAGAAGAGAGGTGAGGGGAGAGAGAATAGGGGAGGCGAGAGAGGATAGTGGAGAGGGAGAGGGGAGATGAGAGAGGAGAGAAGAGAAGAAAGGGGAGAGGAGACAGGAGAGGGGGGAGACGAGAGAGAAGAGGGAGAGAGGGGAGGAAAGTGAAAAGAGAAAAAGGGGGAGAGGGGAGACGAGAGAGGAGAGGGGAGAGAGAATAGGGGAGGGGAGAGAATAGGGGAAAGGAGAGAGGAGAGGGAGAGAGGAGAGAATAGGGGAGGGAGAGAGGGGAGGAAAGTGTAAAGAGAAAAAGGGGGAGAGGGGAGACGAGAGAGGAGAGCGAGAGAGGAGAGAATAGGGGAGGGAGAGAGGGGAGGAAAGTGTAAAGAGAAAAAGGGGGAAAGAAGATGGTTTATTATTAGTATGAGGATTACATGGAGCACCTTAAAACGTGGCTGTAGTGACTTCAAATATTCCTCTATGCTGACTATTTTCAAAACATTTCTGCAGCAATCTCTAGACAAGTAGTCTATGGAGGGCTGGTGGAGCTCCTGGGTTGACTCAGCCTCAGGTTGAAATGAAAAAGAAATAAGGTTGAGAAAAAAAGAAAAGAGGTTTCTCTGAAGCTCGGCACTAAGAGAGCTGCTGGCTACTGACTTTAGTTTTTTTTAAACAGGATCTATCGCTTTAGTTTTATTCCCTTCTTTTTTTGGCAGCACAAGTGAACCTCAGGACTGAGTTACAGTACAGCACAAGTGAACCTCAGGAAAGCATACTTTACTGAGTTACAGTACAACACAAGTGAACCTCAGGAAAGCATACTTTACTGAGTTACCAAGACAACACAAGTGAACCTCAGGAAAGCATACTTTACTGAGTTACAGTACAACACATGTGAACCTCAGGAAAGCATACTTTACTGAGTTACAGTACAACACAAGTGAACCTCAGGAAAGCATACTTTACTGAGTTACAGTACAACACAAGTGAACCTCAGGAAAGCATACTTTACTGAGTTACAGTACAACACAAGTGAACCTCAGGAAAGCATACTCTACTGAATTACCAAGACAACACAAGTGAACCTCAGGAATGCATACTTTACTGAGTTACCAAGACAACACAAGCGAACCTCAGGAAAGCATACTTTACTGAGTTACAGTACAACACAAGTGAACCTCAGGAAAGCATACTCTACTGAGTCACCAAGACAACATAAGTAAACCTCAGGAAAGCATACTTTACTGAGTTATCAAGACAACACAAGCGAACCTCAGGAAAGCATACTCTACTGAGTTACCAAGACAACACAAGTGAACCTCAGGAAAGCATACTCTACTGAGTTACCAAGGCAACACAAATGAACCTCAGGAAAGCATACTTTACTGAGTTACAGTACAACACAAGCAAACCTCAGGAAAGCATACTTTACTGAGTTACAGTACAACACAAGCGAACCTCAGGAAAGCATACTTTACTGAGTTACAGTACAACACAAGCGAACCTCAGGAAAGCATACTTTACTGAGTTACAGTACAACACAAGCGAACCTCAGGAAAGCATACTCTACTGAGTTACAATACAACACAAGCGAACCTCAGGAAAGCATGCTTTACTGAGTTACCAAGACAACACACGCGAACCTCAGGAAAGCATACTTTACTGAGTTACAGTACAACACAAATGAAGACAGAAGCACAAGGCAGTGAAGTGAACAAGTGCTCTAGTTTAGTTCTCTTACACTTACATCCAGCTCCTTGAGGACGGGGTGCTCCTCGATGCCGGGGAACATGACTCTCATGGTGTAGGTGCGGTACTCCAGGAAGGGGATCTTCACTCCGTCCATGTCATTAGTCAGCTCCTGGATGTCTGTCTGCAGCTCAGCGAATGCTATGTTGACAGAAGCATAAGATACAAAAATTGCCATTTTAATCCAATCCCAGAGAAGCACATGGTCAGGAAGAACACAGAAAGGTCATTTTGTGTGGTGGGGAGCACCTGACAGGATGTGGTTCGACAAAATGACCACAACTGCCTCACTCTATTGATCGGATTAAATTAAGTCTGATCATTTCACTGAATCAACAGTCAGTTACCTCGTCCAGGCGTGTTAGTGTCAAGTCAATACCATAAACTGCCACACTCCGGACTAAATCTGCCCGCTTCGAATCATTTTGAGCCGTGATTGTCTTGACAGCTGGCACAGTATAGGAATACATGGATAAATGCTCATAAGACTTGACTGCCCTCTATCGATTAATGGACAGCATATTTTGGTCATCCTCATACTGTACACCAGGGGTGGGTAATTACAGTCCTCGAGGGCCTGATTGGTGTCACAGTTTTGCCCCAGCCACAGCTAACACACCTGACTCCAATAATCACCTAATCATGATCTTCAGTTTAGAATGCAATGTGATTAATCAGCTGTGTTTGCTAGGGATGGAGAAGAAGTGTGACACCAATCAGGCCCTGGAGGACTGGAGTTGGCCACTCCTGCTGTACACAGTCAGTTCTGTGGTTGCCTGGTTACCTTCTACTGAGTCAGCAGAGCATCTCAGAAAATATATCGTAAAGAATGTAGAGTGATTGACTTGTACTGTACCTACTATAAGAGCAACACGATAGCCTGTTCAGAGCAGGCCAATGCTGATAACACACTAATCTTCAAAAGGACACGCAGCTCTCTGATAAGAGCATATCAAAATACCCTGCCAGTCAATGTTTCAGCTCACTTCAATGAAGCAATCTTTGCTTGAGGAAAAAGCCATGAGCAGTGCTGGTGTCATTTCAGTGACAGAAATGTACGTGCAAAGAGCATTCAGATAAACATAGAACTGTTTTTAAATGGCCATTGTGAAAAGGATACTTTACCTTTATTTTTAATTAAGTCAAAATTCTTATTTACAATGATGGCCTGGCAAATAGGTTATGATAGGATAAGATATGAGATAAATAGGATATGATAGGATATGATAGGACAGGAGAGAAATAGGATATGTTAGGAGAGAAATAGGATATAATAGGAGGGAAATAGGATATGATCGGAGAGAAATAGGATAGGATATGATAGGAGGGAAATAGGATATGACAGGATAGGAGAGGACAGCAATAGGAGAAGGAGGAGGTCATAGTGACCGGTGCTCCTACCTTCTTTACACTCCAGGGCCACTCTGGACTCCAGGTTGTCCATCTGCAGCTGCAGGCGTTTCAGGGTGCGGTCAGCATCCCGGGTCTTCCTCTTGTAGGCGATGAGCACGGCGATGATGGCGATGAGAAGCACCCCTCCTCCCGCTCCGATCCCGATGATGGCCGGTAGGGTGAGTGTGCTGTCGGAGTAGATGTGCAGTGTTCCTGGGGAGTACTCCAAACCACCCACCACGATCTGGAGGAGAAACACATCCAACCTTTTATGCGAGTAAAGTGCATGTCGGATAAAAAATGTCATGACAGACCTGATGGAAACAGAACATTTTTCAGTAAACTTTCCAAATGTCGACAAAACAAAATACGCTAGATAAGGTGGGGTCTTTTTGTGTCTGTAAAATTAATTATGTGAGATATGTCAGTGGAAATGCTTTTGTGTGCAAATATTGATATAGTATCCATCATATCAAAGTAAACTTGTTGTGTGTTCCTCCCACTACGCATGCCGTTTATTAGGCTACAGATGAAATAAGTTACGATGAACTTCACAGGGTGGTGAAAGCGCACAGTGATGAGCTTGACGCTCCTTCCCAATAAATATTGAGGGTCTTATTCTGGTGACATGATCATCCATGCTCGTCTGCCGTTTGACAAATACAAATTATCTCGCTCTTTTATCCATAATCTCACCATGTAGGCTATGCGTGTGCTATAGCCAACAGCGCTCAATCTGCACCCTGCATACTGTTGGCTTGAGCACACCTGCCAAGACCAGAGCGGGCACACTCGCTATATAACACATTTTTTGGGGTGAGAAAACCATCAGTAGTCGAAAATGCGATTGAAATCCATTTTACTTATATTTCTTTTCTTTTCAGTACATAGGAATTTGTATGTGCACTACAGTCAATTTGATGGAGACATCATATTGTTTTTATGCAGATGTTTTTATATTCACGTGACAATCTGTCACCAATCGAATGGAAACCTAGCTACTGAGATGGAAAAATTGGGCTCTGCAATATGAAGGGTTTCATTACTACAGTGCCTTCAGAAAGTATTCATACCCCTTGACTTATTCCACATTCTGTTGTGTTACAGCCTGAATTCAAAATGGAAAACAACGCAAGGTGGAAAAAGTCAAGTGGTGTGAATGCTTTCTGAAGGCACACGGTATGTAGCTCAGACTCAGAGTTACAGTACATGTCCAAACTTTTTAGTTTTGGTTCTAACATCTCCTTTTTAAACTTCAGGCCAATTACAGATGACTTCCAACAGGTATGGCTAACGAGTTTCACCTTTACCGCCCCCATTCCCCTCCTGGCTGTGTGCTTTAATTATTGAGTGGTTTGGATGGAAGAGAACAGGGAGAATGCCACTCTGCTGTCTGTGTGTCTGTCCGTTACTGTGCTAGGTGTCAGGTCATTAGCACAGCTGGCTCAGCCTTCTCACTGTGCCGTGAGTCTCCATCTCTCCCTGCCCCTGGGAGGGAGATCACTCCACCTCACCCATCACCTCTCTCTCTCTCTCTCCCCCTCTCTTTCATCTCAGCTTTGATTTGTAAATGCTCCCTCCTCTCCACAGTTGACTCTATTGATCGGATTAAATTAAAGTCTGATCGTTTCACTGAATCAACAGTCAGTTACCTCGTCCAGGCGTGTTAGTGTCAAGTCAATACCATAAGATCAGGACCATGCCTTTGATACAAAAGGTAAACAAGCTGCCACACTCCAGGACTAAATCTACCTGCTTCTAACCATTCTGAGCTGTGGTTGTCTTGACAGCTGGCACTGTATAGGAATACATGGATAAATACTTATGACACTTGCAATAATCAGATTGGCCCTCTGCCAATTAAATCACCTGCTCTCGCCAACGGTTGTCTGGCCATAAAAATATAAAAAAGTGATTGCATTTCATCAATCCAAGATGATTATTTTTCACCTCTACTGCTCAAGCCCACAGCTGAAATCATTGTGCTCTGAGGCGTGTATGTAATAAAGAGAGTTAGTCCTGTTTGGCATTGATGATAATGCGCCAAAGCTGTGGAGTCAACAGATATTTCGATTACATGGGAAGTTGCTTGTATCAGCGGGCCGCCGTAATCATAATGCATGATGACCCTTTGACCTTTACATTTGGTGGATTAGCATTCAAGTAAAAAAAAAACCTGCCACACAGCTATTATAGAATTAATTATAGATGTAATTTCTAAGTCAGGCATGTTTCCAGATAGCACAGATAAAAGCGTTTTAACTACATGTCAAATATATTTAGAGAAATAACAAGACTGGATTATGGCCAGAGCAGTTTGGCTATGAAAGATATCTCACACGAAGCTATTGTTGACATAAAATACACAAACTCCTGTAAACGGTGGGCGGGACATCTGGTCTTACCACGACTCTCTGCTCCCCGGTCAGGTCTGGCGAATCACAGAGCAGCTGAGACTCCGAGACAGTTAACAGACAGGGCGTTTCACCAATCATCACGCTGTAGTTCAGCCGGGTGTTGCCCGGAGCAGGGGGAATCAAATTCTTGCCCTGTTTTCAGAAGAAACATGTTGTTCGTTTTCAAAAGAAACATTCTGTTGGACAATAATCACCTTTATCAGACAAAAGCACACACACAATAAAGTGTATGTGTCTTCAGAGTATTATCAATCCTGACTTGTAATTCCATCCTCAGCTCAGGGACTTTGTACATAGACGTGTAGGGAAAGGAAGTTGTCTCTGTACTGGTTCTGTCTCACATGACCTCTCTTGCTTCTCTAGAGCTTTATCCTCCTTCCTCTCAACAGACAAAAGTAACAGAAAATGAAACCAAACAAGGAATCTACTTACTTTGAGGATAATTGGAGAGCCGGGCTTGACCTCCATTATCCCAGAGTTCCCTAGTGTTTCGAAGGTGGGGTTTAGGTAGTAGGTGAAAGGTGTCCCGTTGAGGACGAGCAGCGCAGCCACATGATCCAGGATGAAGCCGTACTCGTCGGGGTGCAGGCCTGACTCTGGGGCCTGGTGCTTGGTGTAAATGATACCCGGGGCCAGACAGGTCATCACAGAGTCATTCACCACAGTGCACACCTGGACAGGAAGATAAAAGAGGGGGGTCAAAACAGGAACAAGTATGAGACAAACGTCTGTGTAAAACCACAATACTGACAATGTGTACAGTAACAAAAACTTACTGCGTAAGTCCTTGATGCTAGTTGCTATTATACAGGTTAACCATTTGTAATAGTCAGAGCGGTACAGTGTAAACATGGAATGTTTATATTGGGAACACTTACATTAGTAGTCTGTATTCCTGCATACTTGGCACGGACTTTGGGCTCCTGGATGGTGAGCAGGTTGGTACCTGTGACGGTGATCAAGGTGCTACCACTGAAACACAAGCAGAAACATGATGGTGGAGAGGTTAAGATGAGAGTTATTGCACACTGGTGACATGGGCAGAGAGACAACAAGGAAGGAATGAAATAAGAACTTCTGTGTAACAGAGCTGCTATGTTGCTGACTTTTAGTGTTTTAGTCTACAGCATGTTGTTTGTATGATTTATCTTACAGTACTGTTGAGATTCAGAAGAAGAGGGAGCCTACAGTCCCCTTAAGGGTCCCATGGATTAGGATGGGACATACATTAGATACATCATCCCCCATTCTGTCTATTGTGCTTTAGTGTCATGGTGAAATGGCTACAATGGGACAGTGTGGGCGTCTCGGTGCGGATTTGGGGCTCATGTTGTAATCTCAGAGTGTTCCTGAGGCATTACTGCCAGTAATGGATGGCTGGGCTGAGTTTCTCCTGAGGAATCTCCCAGGGCACTGGTCATGCGCTGAGAGGTTCCAGCCTGCAGCCTGTTTGCTGGGAGAGGAGGAGAGGAGAGGGAAGGAGAGGAGGGGAGGAGTGGGGAGTGGAGGGGAGGACGCTTGGCTGCAGCTGGTATCACCACTACTCACTTCACTATACTCCAGTTGGGCTCGATGCTGGAGATGGTAGGGTCCTCTGTGTAGATGTAGTGTGTGTCACTGCTGGTGACCTCAGCTTTGTCGATTAACAATTTGATTGACGCAGGCCCTGAGCCAGACAGGGACGACGGTGTCACACACACAATGTCCCTGTTGGTCCTCCTGTGGCCGGTTAGACAGAGGATGTGTCATATTGTGTCACAGAGTTCATTCACTGTCTGAAACAACACTCAAGAAAATGTCATGCTGTCACCCTGTTATGATGCTGTTTTAATTGAACTTAAAAATAGACAGGTAATGGGCAGACAGGGTGTGATAGAACAGATTACACTACTATACTACCACAGTCCATTCCTCCGAGGTGGGGTCAAGCTGACTGACTACTCACTTAACAAACAGGCACTCCTCCTGGGCGATGAACACAGTGACGGTGCTACCAGCGTCCAGATGATGGCCTGATATTGTCAGCCGGGTCCCCCCGGACACGGGGCCCTTCTCCGGGCGCACATGGTTGAAGCTGGGGGTCTGTGAGAGGGAGGAAACTCACTGTTTACACCCAGCAGCACACAAAACAATTATACATTTTTTTCTGAAAAGCTACTGTACAACAAAGCGATTCCCATTATATTTCTAGTAATTGCTGCTCACACACTGCACCCCAGCTGAGCATGTTTTAGTATGTATTTGTATTCAGCAGCACAGTGACATGAGTAAGACTCTCCTTTTTTCTGTAATTAGCTACATAGTTTCTCGGTGCACATGTATTCATTTGGCTGGGAGCATCTTGGCTTCTGCTGGAATTAAACTGCAAGACTCCTATTGATTGGTGGTTTAAGGGCAGTAGTCAAGCCCATTCATTTCAGTGAGCTGCTCTGTGCCCAGGCTGAGGAGATAATAGACCGACACCACATTCCTGTTTCACTGCTGCTTAATGCTCTGTCGGAATAGCTGGGTAATTACTGTATATCACATCGGCCACACTTTCTCTCACAACACTTTCCTCATCTCTGTATTGCAGCATAAGGCTAGGTAGTTCCCAGGGCTACATAGAACCACGACATTTGGTTTGTATCCCTCCGCCCCCGGGAGAGAACGGACAGACTTTCTGCACAGTCATCGGTCTAGGAAAAGATGGGGTCATGCGAGGTCATACGCACCACGAAGGAGTAAGTCTGGGAGGATTGGGTGCGGTACTCTGCACTGCACACCCCGATACACAGCTCCACCGGACCGCCTGGAGAGTGGGGCAGCAGCGCTTCGGCCATGTCACACACAATCCTGAGGAACACACACACACTCAGCTGTCAATCAACGGCTCACTGCTTATAATGTCTAACGTTCAAATTAAATACACTCTTAGAAGAAAAGGTGATATCTAGAACCTTAAATGGTTCTTCTGCTGTCCCCATATGAGAACCCTTTCAAGAACCGTTTTTGGTTCCAGGTAGAACCATTTTGGGTTCATGTAGAACCCTTTCTATAAAGCGTTCTACCTGGAACCAAAAAGGGTTGTCCTATGGGGACAGCCGAAGAACCCTTTTGGAACCCTGTTTTCTAATAGTGTAGAGTTAAGAAACATATGATAAAGTACAGCATCTTTCATCTACCTGAAAACCATTCAAGTGAAATCCTATTGACAAAGTCACCACACTCACCTCTCAGCGCTGATGTACTCGGAGGGCACAGGGTTACAGCGAACCCCAGCAACCTGAACGTGGGCGATCTCACGCACCTGCAGCCCAAGATTCTCGCCCTCAATCGTCACTCGCGTGCCCCCCTCTTTGGGCCCCGTCAGCGGGCGGATCTTTCCATGGAAACAGGGTCAAGATCAAGGAAAAGCAATCTCCCCGTGCTCACACACAGCAGAGTGCCTGGGTTCAGCGGCTCTAGGCCACAGACTTAAATGCAACCATACAGAAGTAGAAATATACAGTAGAGTTCTCTGTGCTCCAGCCTTACCTTGGTGATGCGGGGGTGGCTGCAGCGGACGTTGTGCCTGCCGTGGTACATCCAGTTCTGCTCCGGCATCTGGCAGTGCTGCCTCAGGAGACACTTCTTGTTGTCCAGGCACCAGCCACACTCAAACGCTGTGCTGGCCTTCAGACACAGGCCACAGCTGTCCCTCTGGGCCTCGCACTTATATAACAGGGCTGAGCGCAGACAAACAGACAGACAGACAGACAGACAGACACAGGGACAGACAGACAAACAGGGAGGGTTAACACTGGGCAAAGATGGAGTCTGAGACAGAGAGGCGAGGTGCGCTGCACTGTGCTGTCTGTTTGTGCTGCATGGCTCACTCCCAGGTCCTGAGCTGTTAATCTCCCTCTATCTTTGGCTCAGCCTCGCACACTGCTCCTATGCACCACCTCAGATGTAAAGGTGAAGACGGTACACAGAGTAATTGACCAGTTCAGTGGGAGAACATAAAATACTGTGCTGCTAGCCACATGGCTAGCTATCTCCTCTCAGCTCATCTTCGCGCAAGGCCAATCGCACAGCGGAGAGATTCTATCTACAGTATGACTGTGGAGAGCTACGGGTCTCTTTCACAGTGGCCTGATCAAACCAGTGAGATAAAACACTTTTAAGAAAAGTATTGACAACCCCTGTTTGTCCCTGACTTTTATACAAGGTGTCTTGATACAAAACATGGGGCTGTACATTTAGTTCTGTGACTTTATCGCCCACAAAAAAAGTTTGTACATTTTACAGTTTTGAAGACTAAGAAAATAACTGCAAAGGCTTAATCCACATTTGCGACTGAATTATACCACTGAATAAGATTTACTGTGGTAGCCAGAGCCCCCAGCACTGTACATGAAGTGGACTCAACACTCAAATAACACTAGAGGGTTCAGCGAGGTATGACAACATATTTGACCCGTCCAAAGCCTCAGGCAGCACACCGGTGGGGCTGTTGTTTCCCTGTTGTGTGCCAGTTCTGTCAGTCTTGGATTTTTCATTGACACTATTTAGCTGCAACACTATTATGACGAATGTATGATTCTGAATATGATAAAACAACATACCTTTCATGGTGGGAGGCTTGTCGATGAAGAAGTCTCCATCCCAGACGATAGAGAAGTCAACAGGCAGGTCTCCCGTCTCGTCTCCATCATACCAGTACTGGAGGTGGAAACACACATAACACCATGATTCAATCATCATACCAGTACTGGAGGTGGAAACACACATAACACCATGATTCAATCATCATACCAGTACTGGAGGTGGAAACACACATAACACCATGATTCAATCATCATACCAGTACTGGAGGTGGAAACACACATAACACCATGATTCAATCATCATACCAGTACTGGAGGTGGAAACACACATAACACCATGATTCAATCATCATACCAGTACTGGAGGTGCATAAAGCCCAACATCATTCGGAGTTTGACCAGCCTTCATAGGGACCTATTAATAAAGACTAACTGTGGTTTATGACCTGGCTCATCAGTACAAACTGAGTTAAGCATGGCTGCTGGCACAGTGCAGTGGAAACCATAATGCTATAATATACACTACACTGTACAATGAAAAACATTTCATCTCTGTGTTACAACCCATTAGCCCAGCCTAGCCACTAGATTCCATAGCTGTGAGTGAGGTCAGGGACACATTGTGGCTTCTTTTTTAAACAGACCAGGCTTTGAGTTAATCTGGCTCTTTGCACACACAGAGACAGAGAGACAGAGAGAGAGAGAGAGAGAGAAAGAGAGAAAGAGAGAAAGAGAGAAGAGAGAGAAGAGAGAGAGGAGAGAAGAGAGAGGAGAAAAAGGAGAGGAGAGAGAGAAGAGAGAGAGAAGAAAGAAGAGAGAGAGGAGAGGAGAGAGAGAGAAGAGAGAGAAGAGAGAGAGAAGAGAGAGGAACGAGAGAGAGGAGAGAGGAGAGAGAGAGAGAGAGAGAGAGAGAGAAAAGAGAGAGGAGAGGAGAGAGAGAAGAGAGTGAGTGAGTGAGTGAGTGAGTGAGTGAGTGAGTGAGTGAGTGAGTGAGTGAGTGAGTGAGTGAGTGAGTGAGAGAGAGAGAGAGAGAGAGAGAGAGAGAGAGAGTTGCTGCAGCTACTATGTGTCTGTCAGGTGAAAGAGGGGTGGTGGTTTTTACTGCCCGTGTTTTAATTAGCAGCAACACTCAGAGCACTTAGCCAGCAGCAACCCTGAGAGAATATCGCTGATCAGCCACATCGATCCACGGCCAGAACACTTATGAGTGTTCATAAGGAGGCGATGGAAGAATGAGGGCAGACTAACAGCAAGAGAGGGCCCTGAATTTAGCATTAAAATGAAAACTTATTCCAGACCATATTAAATCATCTCTCAGTAGATTCAGAGAGAGAGAGCAGCTCCAGTTTGACACCCAAGATGGAAATACGGTTGCACCTGAAGGTTCCTGTTGAACCGTTAAGTCTTAATGGAAGCATCATATGTGACAAATTGTTATCCATCCATAGCTAACCTTTATCCATCCATAGCTAACCTTTATCCATCCATACCTCACCTTTATCCATCCATACCTCACCTTTATCCATCCATACCCTCACCTTTATCCATCCATAGCTAACCTTTATCCATCCATACCCTCACCTTTATCCATCCATAGCTAACCTTTATCCATCCATACCTCACCTTTATCCATCCATACCTCACCTTTATCCATCCATACCTCACCTTTATCCATCCATACCTCACCCTTATCCATCCATACCTCACCCTTATCCATCCATACATAACCTTTATCCATCCATACATAACCTTTATCCATCCATACCTCACCTTTATCCATCCATACCTCACCTTTATCCATCCATACCTCACCTTTATCCATCCATACCTCACCTTTATCCATCCATACCTTTATCCATCCATACCGCACCTTTATCCATCCATACCTCACCTTTATCCATCCATACCTCACCTTTATCCATCCATACCTAACTAGGGCTGGGCAATATGGCCAAAATATATCGCGGTAAGTTTCACATTTTTGACGGTATTTGACTGTATTTTATATTTTTTTACAATAAAAGTTGTACATTTACTTTATGAGTAGTGCGTGACCCTAGGGTGGCAACACATACATTCTACATGATGTCAATGGGTCTTTCTCCATTCTGTGTGTTTTATACCGTTCAGTTCAAATGCAACCCCCCCAAAAATCTGCATTTTCATACATTTCTGCATTTCCTGCACTCATTTGAGATCATTTCTAAACTGCCACGTAGGGCTGCACGATATGGGCAAACAATCTAGGACTTATTTTTTACCAAATGTTGCAACAGTGATTTGACTTGTGATTTAGAGAAAAACACTTGGGTGAACAGTTGGAATGATAATGATTATTCTAATTCTATAGTTAGAATATAATAGCGGACACTTTCAATACAGTGTTGTTTGACATGACAACGAATGAGATGCCAGGGAGGAGTTATTGTGACAGGGTAGGAACCAAAGTGTTTCCTAGGGGATTCTATAACCTTTGGCTACATTGAAGGTTTTCTCTTTGCTACTTCATGTAGCTAACATATTCCTGCTTCACGTATTCCTCTTTGATTTAGAAGTGTCACGAGTGTCGTAGGGTAAAGACCAAGACGCAGCGGGAAAATGTACACTCATCTTTTTTTTATTAGGTGAAGAAGGAAAACCCAAAACAAACATGTATACGAAAACACAACGACGAATAACAGGCCGGTAAGGCACAAAGCTATACACAGCACAATCTCCCACAAAATCCCATAACAAACACACCCCTAATTATAGGACCCTCAATCAGAGGCAACGATAGACAGCTGCCTCCAACTGAAGGCCCCAACACCAATTAACTAAACATAGAACTACAATAGACTAGACAGAATATAGAAATACACTAACATAGAACATAGACTAACAAACCCCGAACCACATAAACCAAACACCCTTCTACCTAAATACATACCCCAAACCACATGAAACAAACACCCCCTGCCACGTCCTGACCAAACTATAATAACAAATAACCCCTATACTGGTCAGGACGTGACAAGAAGATACTGTTGCACAAACAACAAGCTGATTTAGGTCTACACCATCACTGGTATTATCAGGCTGTATAGCTAGTTACGTTTGCTCTGACTCAGTACATTTATTAACTAGCTAGGCAGCTAACTAGCGATTAGCATTAGTGGCTAACACGATTTAGGCCCAACTTGCTAAAAAAATATAAACTAGCCATTTGCAGATGTTAGAAACTATAGAACGCTAGTGGATTTATATTAAGAACCAAAGTGAAAACAGCATTGTTGTCATCAATATTGTAGCTTGTGCTGCATTGACCTTGCAGACTGAACGCAAGTGTCTCGTGGTCAAGCAACAACAAATGCGGGGGGCTAGGTCTGTGTGGAAAGTGGCATGGAGAGATAAAGTGGAGAGACAGGACTCAAGTAGCGAAGTAAACTATAAAAATAGATGTTACACATGGAATATCACATTTAACAAATCAAACATTCAAATACCGTCATAGAAAGTAAAGTAAAAACCCAAACCGGTCCATACATCAATACCAGTATATTGTAAAATACGGTATACCTCCCAGCCCAATACCTAACCTTTATCCACCCATACCTCACCTTTATCCACCCATACCTCACATTTATCCATCCATACCTCACCTTTAGCCAGCCATACCTCACCTTTATCCAGCCATACCTCACCTTTATCCATCCATACTTCACCTTTATCCAGCCATACCTCACCTTTATCCACCCATACCTCACCTTTATCCATCCATACCTCACCCTTATCCATCCATACCTCACCTTTATCCAGCCATACCTCACCTTTATCCATCCATACCTCACCTTTATCCATCCATACCTCACCTTTATCCATCCATACCTCAGCTTTATCCATCCATACCTCACCTTTATCCATCCATACCTCACCTTTATCCATCCATACCTCACCTTTATCCATCCATACCTCACCTTTATCCATCCATACCTCACCTTTATCCATCCATACCTCACCTTTATCCATCCATACCTCACCTAAATATATCAGAGATGAGTAAACAACCAGCACCTTCTAATTCCTCATCAGTCGAGGGACATCGGCTGTGTTGTGTGTGAGTGTGTGTGCGCACATGCCTGTGTGTCTGTGTGCACACGCGTGCATGTGTGTGGGCATGCGTGTGTTAGTGAGTGTGAAAGTTTAAATCTTTGTGCAGCTGTCCTGGGAAATATCTGGGAGCAAGTCAAGCAGGGAATGCACCAGTGTGGGTGCTGAAAGGCTGAACTGAACCTGTTCACACCAGGCTCCAAATGTCCTTACAGCTATATAGGGTCCAGTTGGTTCTGGGGTTACATATCTATAAGGTCCAGTTGGTTCTGGGGTTACATATCTATATGGTCCAGTTGGTACTGGGGTTACATCTCTATAGGGTCAAGTTGGTTCTGGGGTTACATCTCTATATGGTCCAGTTGGTTCTGGGCTTACATCTCTAAAGGGCCCAGTTGGTACTGGGGTTACATCTCTATAGGGTCCAGTTGGTTCTGGGGTTACATCGCTACAGGGCCCAATTGGTTCTGGGGTTACATCTCTATAGAGTCCAGCTGGTACTGGGGTTACATCTCTATAGGGCCCAGTTGGTTCTGGGGTTACATCTCTATAGGGTCCAGTTGGTTCTGGGGGCACTAGTCCAGGTAGCTTAGTGGTTAGAGCATTGGACTAGTAACCGAAAAGTTGCAAGATCAAATCCCTGAGCTGACAACGTAAAAATTCTGTCGTTCTGCCCCTGAACGAGGCAGTTAACCCACTGTTCCTAGGCCGTCATTGAAAATAAGAATTTGTTCTCAACTGACTTGCGTAGTTAAATAAAGGTTAAATAAATAATTGAGGTAAAATATGGATCAGCAGCTTCCTGGGCAGGGGGAATTAACTTCCCCCAATCATATTGCTTCACTGTGTCACACTACAAAAACTAAACTCAACTTGAGACCATCCTAACTTCTATCCATCAAACAGACATATAAACTACAGTTAACCTTTTGCGATCTTGTTTTTCAGCCATTAATCGGAAATGCCTTATTTAATAACAGCATTTTGTGAAATGGTTTTAGAAGGCCAGCGATGTTCTTCAGAGTCCAATGAGGTGTTACATTTGTTCAATAGGTAAACCAAATCCGGTAGGTGAGTTAATGGCAGTATTCAAAGCCTTGTCGGGTTCAGAAACACACAGTATACAGGTTGTTGTCATGCCCTCTTCCCAAGGCCCTGATAATGAAATCAACAGGAGAGCCATACAGTGTATTTTTGGAGGTAATATAATGTACAGTATTTCTGGAGGTAACATCATGTATTTCTGGAGGTAACATCATGTATTTCTGGAGGTAGTATATTGTATTTCTGGAGGTAGTATATTGTATCACTGGAGGTTGCATAATGTATTTCTGGAGGTAACATAATGTATTTTTGGAGGTAGTATAATGTATTTCTGGAGGTAACATAATGCATTTCTGGAAGTAACAATGTATTTCTGGAGGTAGTATAATGTATTTCTGGAGGTAACATAATGTATTTCTGGAGGTAGTATAATGTATTTCTGGAGGTAACATAATGTATTTCTGGAGGTAGCATAATGTATTTCTGGAGGTAGTATATTGTATTTCTGGAGGTAGTATATTGTATTACTGGAGGTTGTATAATGTATTTCTGGAGGTAACATAATGTATTTTTGGAGGTAGTATAATGTATTTCTGGAGGTAACATAATGTATTTCTAGAGGTAGTATAATGTATTTCTGGAGGTAACATAATGTATTTCTGGAGGTAGCATAATGTATTTCTGGAGGTAACATAATGTATTTTTGGAGGTAGTATAATGTATTTCTGGAGGTAACATAATGCACTTCTGGAAGTAACAATGTATTTCTGGAGGTAACAAAGTATTTCTGGAAGTACTAATGTATTACTGGAGGTAACAATGTATTTCTGGAGGTAACATAATGTATTTTTGGAGGTAACAATGTATTTCTGGAGGTAACAATGTATTTCTGGAGATAACAATGTATTTCTGGAGGTAACATAATGTATTTTTGGAGGTAGTATAATGTATTTCTGGAGGGAACATAATGTATTTCTGGAAGTAACAATGTATTTCTGGAGGTAGTATAATGTATTTCTGGAGGTAACATAATGTATTTCTGGAGGTAGTATAATGTATTTCTGGAGGTAGTATAATGTATTTCTCGAGGTAACATAATGTATTTTTGGAGGTAACATAATGCACTTCTGGAAGAAACAATGTATTTCTGGAGGTAACAAAGTATTTCTGGATGTACTAATGTATTACTGGAGGTAACAATGTATTTCTGGAGGAAACAATGTATTTTTGGAGGTAGTATAATGTATTTCTGGAGATAACATAATGTATTTTTGGAGGTAGTATAATGTATTTCTGGAGGTAGTATAATGTATTTCTGGAGGTAACAATGTATTTTTGGAGGTAGTATAATGTATTTCTGGAGGTAACATAATGCACTTCTGGAAGTAACAATGTATTTCTGGAGGTAACAATGTATTTCTGGAAGTAACAATGTATTTCTGGAGGTAACAAAGTATTTCTGGAAGTACTAATGTATTACTGGAGGTAACAATGTATTTCTGGAGGTAACATAATGTATTTTAGAGGTAACAATGTATTTCTGGAGGTAACATAATGTATTTTTGGAGGTAGTATAATGTATTTCTGGAGGTAACATAACGTACTTCTGGAAGTAACAACGTATTTCTGGAGGTAACATAATGTATTTCTGGAAGTAACAATGTATTTCTGGAGGTAACATAAAGCATTTCTGGAAGTATTAATGTATTACTGGAGGTAACATAATGCACTTCTGGAAGTAACAACATATTTCTGGAGGTAACATAGTGTATTTCTGGAAGTAACAATGTATTTCTGGAGGTAACATAAAGCATTTCTGGAAGTATTAATGTATTACTGGAGGTAACATAATGCACTTCTGGAAGTAACAACATATTTCTGGAGGTAACATAGTGTATTTCTGGAAGTAACAATGTATTTCTGCAGGTAATATAATGTATTTTCTAGCCTTCTTCTTTTTCAAGTGAAAGGCAGGCAGCTTTGAGGAGATTAGTGGTTGTGTGTAAACGGGGGGAAGCTTTTGTGTTGGGCCATACAATGCAGCTTATCTCTGCCAGTCGTGAATTGATTTTCCTCAGGCCATGGTTCCACTGGGTCTGAAACTAGCAAGTGGAGACAAACTGGCCTGGTTCTGTCAGACAGCTCTCTGGGCTGCCGGCGAGGCAAGGCGAGGCAGTGAGGTAATCTTACTTTTAAAAAAACAAACCCATCACTGGATAGAAAAAAAACATTTGAAACTAGCGCTACCCTTTAAGACTTATCCTTAGCTCTTAATGGAAACAGTTATAGCTGAACAAATGGATTGATAGAGTGACAGTGATCAGAAGGAATAGCTTCCATTTGTTCAGATATAACTGTAAATTGCGAAGTGTCTATTGAAGGGACCCATATGAAAGATCCACATATTGTAACCAAGTTCATTTTATTGTAGGCATTACTATGTTTCAAAGATGATGGGTTTGGAGGATATTTTTTTTTAAATATAATTTGTGTTTATTCAAAATAAACTAATAAAGATTCAATTACACTCTGGCAAGGATCATCTGTAGTTGTCTGCAGCAGTTTAACCATCTGTCTAAATGTTTTATTTTACCTTTATTTAACTAGGCAAGTCAGTTAAGAACAAATTCTTATTTTCAATGACGGCCTAGGAACAGTGGGTCAACTGCCTTGTTCAGGGGCAGAACGACAGATTTGTACCTTGTCAGCTCGGGGATTTGATCTTGCAACCTTTCAGTTACTAGTCCAACATTCTAACCACCTGCTGCCCTGAAATGAAGAGAACAAATACTGTACTGTAAGTTGAGGATGCAGTTCAGGGTTTCCACCCCCCACCCCGGGTGCATTTTTTGGTTTTTGCCCAGGACCGAGTTTGAGAAAAACCTTGGTGTAGACTATGAGTAGTAGAATTGGCTGTGTCGTCAATGCTGGCTCCTTCTGGTGACAGAGTGAAAATCATTTCCCCTTAATGATGAAGGCTTTCCTGTTTAATTTAATTAAGTTTCAAAATTCTAGCGACTTCAGCAAAATTACCTTTGAATAAGGGCCTTTTTCCTTCTTAAACATACACAGTAATGAACAGCGAGTCCATATTAGTGAACATAAATTCTATTTTCTGCAAACCACACTTCATTTCATCATTGTGATTACCGCACTAGGAAAATATGTACTGTATGCTGCATCCTGGTGGCAGATTTAAGGTCAGACTAGCTTGATTAAAGAAACAGATAGGGTCATCTGCAATGGTCTTATTAGCCATGAAGGATTACGGCTGGTTCAGAGATGACTCCATAAACATAGAATATATCAATTGTATGTTGAGGCCATGGATGAACTCGTGCCATCATATTTGAGGTAAGTGCATTAACCCGAGAACACCAAAGCATACTTTTCACATGATGACACTGAAACATTCTCTGTAGATTACTTTGGGAGTTTAAAAAGTGTTCAGAGCAGGCATAACTAATGCACTGATTTCTCAATTAGGGGAATGCAGCGGAGACTCTCTCCCTTTCCATTGCTGGTGCTTAAAGCAAAACAAACAGGATGAAACAGGCTCATAATTCATGCTATTGATAGCTAGATCACACCATTTTGAGGACAATTTATTCCACCAGAGCCCACCTGCTACAGAGCCCACCTGCTACAGAGCCCACCTGCTACAGAGCCCACCTGCTACAGAGCCCACCTGCTACAGAGCCCACCTGCTACAGAGCCCACCTGCTACAGAGCCAACCTGCTACAGAGCCCACCTGCTACAGAGCCCACCTGCTACAGAGCCCACCTGCTACAGAGCCCACCTGCTACAGAGCCAACCTGCTACAGAGCCAACCTGCTACAGAGCCAACCTGCTACAGAGCCAACCCGCTACAGAGCGAACCCGCTACAGAGCCCACCCGCTACAGAGCCAACCCGCTACAGAGCCAACCTGCTACAGAGTCAACCTGCTACAGAGCATCACAGGTACAGTATCTACGACCTCAGAGATCGACGGGGATGCAAATATACAACCATCACAAGAGAGAGGGTAAATACCATGGAATTATAATGACTATTTCTATGAGGAAAAAAGTGCAGAGGAGATGTTGGAGGATAAAAACAACCTCAAAGATTTATCATAAACAGCAACATATATCGGGGCTCCAGAGTGGCGCAGCGGTCTAAGGCACCGCATCTTAGTGCTAGAGGCGTCACTACAGACCCTGGTTTGATTTCAGGCTGTATCACAACCGGCCGTGATTGGGAGTCCCATAGGGCGGCGCACAATTGTCCCAGCGTCGTCCGGGTTTGGCCGGTGTAGGCTGTCATTGTAAATCAGAATTTGTTCTTAACTGACTTGCCTAGTTAAATGAAGGTTAAATGAATAAATATATAATATCCTCCCCTAATTGATGTAAAATGGAGCATTTTTTTTACATTGACAATGAGGTGACATGTTCACAGTATCATTAACATGTACGTTGGTTCATGGTAAATCTTTTCCATTAGCGGGGCCTTTGGTGTCAAGAGCAGGGCAGGTCCTTTCGAGACCTGGCAAGTACGTTCCACTGAGAAACAGACGTTGGTAGTCTGATTGGGCACTTGATGAAAATAATAGAATAATGAGGGCATGCTGGTTCAGAAAGCCAGAAAAATAACATGTAAGTGTTTTTTATTCAAAAGCTTTGCTACCATGGTTCGGAAATAATGATGTTCTTTGTGAGAGCACTTCCCATCAAGAGGGAAGTGCAGAACTCGTTGTGCAAAAGGCCTTTACTCTACGTTTCCTGGGTAACACTGCCAATGCCTGTCGCTATGGGGTCAGCAGGGCTTAACAACACTTATATCCGTGGATTCATTTGGGACTATTTTTATCTTCTGATACAAAAGATGAAAAGTCCCATGTATTAAGATTCAGCCTATCAAAGTTATACGTGTGCCATGTTTAATCTGCAACGTAAAGCATGCTGTCAAACAAAAATGCATAAAATGCACAAAAGCCCTTTACACTACCAAAGCAAATGCTTATTGAGTTTCAAAGACCCTGATTTATCATTTATTTGAAAGGCAGTGTGTATATGTGTGGGGGGGTATCATACTGATTTATTCCAGCTATGGCAGCACATTGCTGATGTCTGCAGTAAAATCAAGCGGGAAGAAACAAGCAGGCGTGCGTCTGAGCTGATTACAGTCCGTGGTATGCCTTTTGAAATGATACCCGTATATATCGTACAGTTGGGGAACGTCATTTATGGATTGATGTGGATCAGCATGAATTATCATATAGAGTTGTCTAATCTGTATGCATGCGCACCTTAGAAAAAGGTACTGTATTTCTCTTTGGATGCAGGTGGCATGTGGGGTCATGCATGATGCACCTGCTGTATTAGAACTGAAATGACATGTGTCCAACCACACCAGGAGTAAACCAGTAGTATAGCTTAGTTGGTCTATTTAGCTGGAGAAACTTAATGCATTGAAATACCAAAGTAGAAGGGAAGAGTCAGAATGTGGAAAGAGGATGTATTTGACTTCAGGCTGTATTTGGGCAGAGAGACAGGGAAGAGTTGGAATGTGGAAAGAGGATGTATTTGACTTCAGGCTGTATTTGGGCAGAGAGACAGGGAAGAGATGGAATGTGGAAAGAGGATGTATTTGGGCAGAGAGACAGTGAAGAGTTGGAATGTGGAAAGAGGATGTATTTGGGCAGAGAGACAGTGAAGAAATGGAATGTGGAAAGAGGATGTATTTGACTTCAGGCTGTATTTGGGCAGAGAGACAGGGAAGAGATGGAATGTGGAAAGAGGATGTATTTGACTTCAGGCTGTATTTGGGCAGAGAGACAGTGAAGAGTCAGAATGTGGAAAGAGGATGTATTTGACTTCTGGCTGTATTTGGGCAGAGAGACAGGGAAGAGATGGAATGTGGAAAGAGGATGTATTTGACTTCAGGCTGTATTTGGGCAGAGAGACAGGGAAGAGATGGAATGTGGAAAGAGGATGTATTTGACTTCTGGCTGTATTTGGGCAGAGAGACAGGGAAGAGATGGAATGTGGAAAGAGGATGTATTTGACTTCTGGCTGTATTTGGGCAGAGAGACAGGGAAGAGATGGAATGTGGAAAGAGGATGTATTTGACTTCAGGCTGTATTTGGGCAGAGAGACAGGGAAGAGATGGAATGTGGAAAGAGGATGTATTTGACTTCTGGCTGTATTTGGGCAGAGAGACAGGGAAGAGATGGAATGTGGAAAGAGGATGTATTTGACTTCAGGCTGTATTTGGGCAGAGAGACAGGGAAGAGTTGGAATGTGGAAAGAGGATGTATTTGACTTCAGGCTGTATTTGGGCAGAGAGACAGTGAAGAGTCAGAATGTGGAAAGAGGATGTATTTGACTTCTGGCTGTATTTGGGCAGAGAGACAGGGAAGAGATGGAATGTGGAAAGAGGATGTATTTGACTTCAGGCTGTATTTGGGCAGAGAGACAGGGAAGAGATGGAATGTGGAAAGAGGATGTATTTGACTTCTGGCTGTATTTGGGCAGAGAGACAGGGAAGAGATGGAATGTGGAAAGAGGATGTATTTGACTTCTGGCTGTATTTGGGCAGAGAGACAGGGAAGAGATGGAATGTGGAAAGAGGATGTATTTGACTTCAGGCTGTATTTGGGCAGAGACATCCTGCACAAATACAACACAAGGTTGTGCACCTTGTGTTGTATTTGTGCAGGATGTGATGTCAGACCCATGTGTTGTTCTCCTCTGTCTATTGGTCTGCCTCTCTGTCTGCAAACTGCTGTCTGTCTGCAAACTGAGGGCAAACTGCTGTTATCTGTCTGCATCACTGACCCAGGGCTTCTCTAGATCTATGGCATGGACATCTTTCACATGCTGAACTGCATATCACAGATCAGGGGTCAACTTCACATACAGCAGTCCTGAAAATAGACAAACACATAGCAACGTGGACATACGGGCCTCATAGCTAGTTTCTTTGGTTAATGGCAGTTCTATGTACCAGGGTTGGGTTCAATTCAAATTGAAGGGAGTCAATTCAGGAAGTGATTTGAATAAACAATCCTGAAATGTAATAACTTTTCAAATAAATAGCTTGCACTTTCAGTTTATTAAGAAGTCATTGAAAGTAAGCGCAACATTTTCTATTATCCAATTATAATTTGTGTTAACCTGCTATATTTGGTGTATTTTTAAACGCATTTAGCAGTCTATAAATGTATATCATCGAGCACTGCGAGAGTGACAGAGCAGCTGTCTCAGGGTGAGAAAGGCCAGGCAGTGGGAAACAGTTGAGAAACGACGGAGACGGGAGAGAGGCATGTTTGTCCACTACAACGCCCCCTCTCTCCCAGGGAAGGGCCCTGATTGGAAGAGGAGTTCGTCCCAGGGATAAGAGAACAGTTATGAGGCAGTGAAGGAATAATATGAGTGGTCTGGCTGTGTGTTTAGGTCCCATGGGAAGAATCTGAGTTAGTTCCACTCAGAGAACATTTTTCATCACCAAGCAGAGGCCAGTCTCACTTAGTTTAAGCATTACAATCCCTGCACTAACAGATATGAAAGAAAAACCGGAAAGTGAAAGCAAATCAAACTGCAACAGGCTAGAGTTGCCCTGTCTGGTAAAACATACTGTCACAGCTGGTGAACATGTCCAACATATGCTTAACCTAACTAACCCCCACCACAGAACAGGGGCCTCCCATGAGGACAAAAGTGCTGACTGATATCTGAACATTCTCAGCAAGGGGCAGAGTAAACAGGAGATGAAATTGATTGATTCAGCATTGCCTATCTGAGGACACTCACAATTGCATTAGCATGGACCCCGTGGCCTTAAAGTTACCTGGCTACAGCACTGTGGGAATGAAGCTGCGCCACTCGTCTTGACGGCAAATTGATTGATGGCTGTTGCCTTGAGTGTTTTTTTTTGGGGGGGGGGGGGGGCGAACAGCTCACACACCAGGGACTGAGTCTAATCTGCGGCATGTCTTTACTATGGCTAAATTACTATTCAGGAGAGATCCATCAGATGAGGGCAGAGAGACAGAGACAGGGGGGATGGTGTGGCCCGCTGTGTCACAGGTAATCACACCATCTATTCATCTAAACATCCCATTCAAACAAAGGGAGAGGAGAGAGGGGGGTGGAGAAAGAAAGACAGAGATAGAGAGATACATAGGGGGGAGGGGTGTAGGTACCATTAAACAGGGGAGTCAGTGGGGGAGAGGCATCAGTGGGGGAAGGGCTAAGTGAAAAAAAAGCATGAATCTTAAGGTGGGATTTCTCTTTCCTGTCAGACCGAGATGAAGCAGGGGAGTGTGAGGGAGGCCTAACACTTACAGTTAACGTTGTATAGTCAATGTTTTCATTTCTCAATAGCTGTGTAGACAATGATTCGTTTACGCTGGGGTCTTCAAACGATCACCCATGGAGATCCAGTGTGAATGCTTATTCACTCTGTTTATCACGGTGAAATACAGAGCCACGTTGGCATGCACAGTGGGTAGACAGCAGTAGCAGCATATAGCTGTCTACATGAAGAGTATTAGTCTATCCCTGTGCGTGATAAACAACTTGTTTATCTGTAGGTGAAGTGATTAAAGCACCCATCTATTTATGCTGATTGCCTGACTATATTCATACAGCTGTCTCATTGTTTATACAGCATCAGCAGTTCAATGCCTTGAACAATCCAAACCCCAATGCCCAATGCTCTAACCTTTGGGCACTCAGTTAATGGTCTACCACAAAACTACTTTTAAATTTCATTTTAAATGCATAGCCGGAGCGCGGGGCGGGTGTCAGAGACAGAAAGAATAACGACACGGAGGAAATGAGTGATAGCGGATAGAAGGACGACAGTTGCTCTCCGTGGCAGGGTCCTTCTGAAGGCCTTCACTATGTAGCGTGCCAGGCAGCATGTGTCGGCCAGGGAAAGTACAACAATCAATCCTAACCTGACCCATTGAGGTGTGTGTGCCGGAGACGTGATCCTCATTATTAAATTGCCACGGGACATCAATTGTCCTGTCGAAGGAAGGCGGCCCACAGCCTGAGCTTTGATCTGCAGGGGTTAGGGGGGGTTAGAGGGGACACACTCCGTGGCAGAGGCCTGGTCATTTTCCTGCCCTCCTACCCCAGGAACTCTCCGGCCCATCCACCCACACCACATTCCCTTTCCATGGTGTTACATTGTCCAACCAAATGAAGAGTCACATACTGTGACTGGCTAATTATTTTACAAGATTCCCTGGGGTTACCGTGTCAACCAGATGGGTCACAGAGGGCAGCCGTCTGTGACATCACTATGAGACAGAGGGAGAGAGAAAGAGAGGGAGAAAGAGAGAGAGGGAATAGGAGAGAGGGGGAGGAAGAGAGAGGGAGAGAGAAAGAGAGGGAGAAAGAGAGAGAGGGAATAGGAGAGAGAGAGGGAGGAAGAGACAGAGAGAGATAGAAAGAGAGGGAGAAAGAGAGAGAGGGAATAGGAGAGAGAGAGGGAGGAAGAGACAGAGAGAGATAGAAAGAGAGGGAGAAAGAGAGAGAGGGAATAGGAGAGAGAGAGGGAGGAAGAGACAGAGGGAGATAGAAAGAGAGGGAGAAAGAGAGAGAGGGAATAGGAGAGAGAGAGGGAGGAAGAGACAGAGAGAGATAGAAAGAGAGGGAGAAAGAGAGAGAGGGAATCGGAGAGAGAGAGGGAGGAAGAGACAGAGAGAGATAGAAAGAGAGGGAGAAAGAGAGAGAGGGAATCGGAGAGAGAGAGGGAGGAAGAGACAGAGAGAGATAGAAAGAGAGGGAGAAAGAGAGGGAATCGGAGAGAGAGGGAGGAAGAGACAGAGAGAGATAGAAAGAGAGGGAGAAAGAGAGAGAGGGAATAGGAGAGAGAGAGGGAGGAAGAGACAGAGAGAGATAGAAAGAGAGGGAGAAAGAGAGAGAGGGAATAGGAGAGAGAGAGGGAGGAAGAGACAGAGAGAGATAGAAAGAGAGGGAGAAAGAGAGAGAGGGAATCGGAGAGAGAGGGAGGAAGAGACAGAGAGAGATAGAAAGAGGGTGCTACAGAGTGAGAGAGAGAGAGAGATAGGGGGAGAGAGGAGACTCTCAATGTCAGCTCTTTGACATGCCACATGTATCACTGGGATTGAGAAAACAAGTTTAATGCTCTGAATTGATGTCTTTGCTGATTTTGTGGATAAAGTATTTTTTCTCTGATCAGTGACTCAATGAAAATTCCCCTTGATTTCTTCTGCATAATATTTCCATGAGAGAGAGAAAGAGAGGAAGGGGGTAGGGAGAGGGGGTAGAGGGAGGGGGAGGGAGAGAGGGGCAGAGCAAGAGGGGAGAGGGCAGGGAGAGAGGGGAGAGGGGGGAGGGGCATTCTCTGTCTCTATACCAGTATTAGTATAGGACCTGTAGAAAACTACTTCAAAAGATCAATATATGATCAACATAATAGTACAAAAGTACTTATTGAGCTTTTACCTTGCACTAAGATCCCAAACCCAACAAAAATACACAAGATATTGTACAGTAAATACTGTATAAACATATTCAGTGCAGTCATATTAATACTCACCGAGGTGTTCTGGCACTGGATACAGGAGCTGTTGAAGCGTACAGCTGGGATGCGTTGCATCTTGCCCTGGATGTTAAACACACACTCATAGTTCTTCTGTCCAGACTGGGGCTGAGGAAGGTTCCGGGCTCGCAGCGTGATTGGACGAATGATCCCTGCAGGTACCAGAATGTCACTGGTGGGCAGGATCTGGGGACAGCCCTGAAAATCAACAATCACAAATAAAGTTACAAATTAACACTCTGCTCATTTTCTTTGCAAAGCCAAACCCATTACAATAAAACTGATTAATAAACATAATCATTCATTCAAACTTGGTGTACATAGCTAAGGAAGACGTATTGATTCCAGTTTATTGAGTGGTGAGCAGCATTGAGTATCGTCCATTAGCAGCACTACTTCCACAACATGGAGGACTCCTGTACAGATGCCATTAAACGTGGGAATAGCTTGAAACCAAAGCAAAAAAGAGGTTCAAATCCCTATTACACAGCTGTTGGATACATCTCTGATTTGATGAGCCACAGGTTTCTCTGAAAATCACACTGATGAAGCGGGAAATTAATATCTTCCTTAATCCTGCATGTCTGCCTGTGCTAGTGAGGTGAGCACAGATCGAGAGCCCAGAGAGGGTCCAGGCATTTATCACAGGGATTCATATTGACATTGCAGGAAACAATGCATAAAGGATCTCGGAAGTCACAGGAAAGTCAGTATTGATGCAATGATTACAATCCGAGAAAATTGACGATGTGCGCATCCCCACCCGAGAGATACCACAGCAGCTTAATGACCCCCTCTGTATTAAAGGATATTTAGAATAATCTGTTATCCATTTAGCACTGAACAATAATCAAGGAGGCTGTAAAAGTCTGCCAGGGTGGATGTGATAAATCAAAGGCCTTGTCTGGGCGGGCGTTGGCGGCGAGGTGGGCGGGCAGTGGTGGCGAGGAGGGTGAGGAGAAGCCTCGCTAGTCTGCAGGACAGACACACAGAGTCCCAGCCAATGCCTCGGTGAAAATGATGCAACTCCACAGCCCACACAGCCATAAATCTTGTGTCTGGCAAGTGATTTGTAAAGGTTTATATATTGGTGCATCAATAAATCTAATTTTCATACTCTGTGGATGAAGAGAAAGATTTACTTCCTGCAGGGAGGTGGTGGGGGTGGTGTTCTGACTTCAAATGAATCCGATTTATCAGCATAACCTCTAGCATAACCTCTAGCTCAACCTCTAGCTCAACCTCTAGCTCAACCTCTAGCTCAACCTCTAGCATAACCTCTAGCATAACCTCTAGCTTCACAGTAATGACAGAAGGCTCCAGACTGGAGATGGTTAGCCTTTTGGAAATTATGAATGTCTCAGATCGCTTCTCAACGCTGCTCTGTAAATTGCCAGGTTGACATTCAAAACACCAAATAGATCCACCGATATCACATATGCCACATCGAGTCACCGGGGACCTAGCATCAACACCGGGTGTGCCAGAAAATGCTACATCATGTTCGGTGTGCATACATCAAAGGCTATATGACTGCAAAGCCTTCTGAATAGCACAACTTTCCCTGGTAACAGCCAAATACATTTCACCAAATGTGGACATTTGGGAAAAAGGGGAAAAATGAGGAAAGACTAGCAACATTCTGGTAACCAGGTGATGCTGTACAGTAGCACATCTCTGATGGGCTAAGAGCTACTATCTATCTGTAGAGAGCTCTATTCAATGGCTGACATTAGTACGGTGGATCTGGTTACTCAGGGCCTGAGTGGATTTCATTGCTACCTACATCAGAGTAAAAGCAGCATGGGCCTTGAAGAGCATCACAGAGAGGCTTTGAGTGGCTGGCACATCAGAAACATCATGATTCATTTAACAGAGTAGTGCAGCAAGAGCAGTAACATATTTTAGGTTGAGGACTCATGGAACTTAATGGGTTTTTCACCGTTTTCAATTATTTAAGTGGACACATTATAAAACCCCAAACTAATACTACAAAAACTAGTTTTATCAGAAAAGCATGAATGTGTGTGTGTAATTCAAAATGAATCGTTATTTTGGTCATTCAAAATAAATGTAAGTATTCTCTAAGTCGTTACACACAGTGTTCTGGACAGAGACATTTCTCGTGGTTTCTCTCAGTGGAGTTTGAGCATTAATGAATTCCTCTGCATGCGTTTAACACACGCATAAGCCCAAGATGCCACCACCATTCATTCTCGTCTGCTAAATTTAATTAACAAGCTTTAATCGACTGCATACTAGGGGTGAAACAAGATAAGTGGTTTGTTTATCAGAAACGTTAGTGTGACATTTTAAAAAGCCCGGGGCAGGTAAGTGAGGTTTGTCATGATGAATTGAGACACTTTCCACAAAGACAAGGAGAATAGATTTCAAATAGACTGATTCATCAAATCAAATCAAATTTGTCACATGCTTAGTAAACAACAGGTGTAGACCAACAGTGAAATGCTTACTTACGGGTCCTTTTCCAACAATGCAGAGTTAAAGATAAAGATGAAAAGAAAAGAAATAAAGATAACACGAATGCATCCGGTGTGTGCTCTACTTGTAATGCTGGCTATGCTATGATGCATGCCATGCAGTACATGTGACACTAATGCAGTAAGCCATGCAATGAAGGAGCAGTCCCTCCTCGGTGGTAGGCCGACAGATCTGTAACAGTATAGTCTCTGAGGCAGCTGTATATTCCCCCCTGAAGGGCCGTTCCCTGATGCTGATTAGCACCCCATTAAGGCGGCTCAGGCAGTTTACAGCCTGTTGACAGTGTTTCCATTAACCTTATTGTGCATATCCCAGTTATCACACAGCTAAGCACTTTTCTCTGTTGAAACATTAAAAGCCAGAGACGGGAGGGCGGTATAATTTTTCTCTCTCGGTCTCCCTCTATCTCTCTTTTTCTCTCTCTGTCTCCCTCTCTCGCTCTCTGTCTCCCTTTCTGTCTCTCTCTCCCTCTCTTTCTCTCTCCCTCTCTCTCTCCCCCTCTGTCTCCCTCTCTCTGTCTCCCTCTCTCTGTCTCCCTCTCTCTGTCTCTCTCTCTGTCTTTCTCTCCCTCCCGCTCGCGCGCTCATTCTCTGAGAGCAGAGTAAGCAGAAAAAAGGACCCCTTGCTGTTTTCATATACATTTCTCCACCATTGCTTAGTCACTGTTCTTTCCCTATTCCATTTCTACTCTCTTAATCTCATTTACAGTCTCTGTCGCTGTAATCCTTGAAATGGGTCCCCTACGCGTGGTAAAAAAACAAAAAAACACAACCCTCCAAATCATCTGAGAGCTGCTCCAATTAAACACTAGCTACACAGCAGACTCCTTATTCTACCTAATCAAACTCCAACGAGCAGCTTCTAAACTCAACCTGGGAAATATATGGGTTGAACACTGTGAGTTTGCTATTCTGGACTCCAGTGTCTTCTACGATGTATACTGAACAAAAATGTAAACACAACATGTAAAATGGTGATCCAATGTATCATGGGCTGAAATAAGGCATCCCAGAAATGTTCCGTATTAACAAAAAAATTATTTCTCTCAAATTTTGTGAACAAATTGGTTTACATCCCTGTTAATGAGCATTTCTCCTTGCCAAGATAATCCATCAACCTGAAAGGTGTGACATATCACAAAGCTGATTAAACAGCATGATCTTCACACAGGTGCACCTTGTGCTGGGGACAATAAAAGGCCATTCTAAAATGTGCAGTTTTGTCACACAACACAATGCCACAGAAGTTTTGAGGGAGCGTGCAATTGGCATGCTGACTGCAGGAATGGACATCACAGTTGTTGCCAGATAATCTTATGTTAATTTCTCTACCATAAGCTGCCTCCAACAGAGAATTTGGCAGTAAATCCAACCGGCCTCACAACCACAGACCATGTGTCACCAGGCCAGCCCAGGACATCCACATCTGGCTTCTTCACCTGTGGGATCGTCTGAGACCAGCCACCTGGACAGCTGATGAAACTGTGGGTTTGCACAACCAAAGAATTTCTGGTAGAAACTGTCATGAACCATCTCAGGGAAGCTCATCTGCATGCTCATGGTCCTCACCAGGGTCTTGACCTGACTGCAGTTCAGCGTCGTAACCAACATCAGTGGGCAAATGCTCACCTTCGATGGAGAATTCTGCTCTTCATGGATGAATCCAGGTTTCAACTGTACAGGTCAGATGGCAGACAGTGTGCATGGCGTTGTGTGGGCGAGAGGTTTGCTGATGTCAACGTTGTGAACAGAGTGCCCCATGGTGGCGGTGGGGTTATGGTGTGGGCAGGCATAAGCTACGGACAACTGACATTTTTTTGCATTTTATCGATGGCAATTTGAATGCACAGAGATACCGTGACAATGTCCTGAGGCCCATTGTCATGCCATTCATCCGCCGCCATCGCCTCATGTTTTAGCATGATAATGCACGGCCCAATGTCACAAGGAACTGTACACAATTCCTGGAAGCTGAAAATGTCCAAGTTCTTCCATGGCCTGCATAGTCACCAGACATGTTACCCATTGAGCATGTTTGGGATGCTCTGGATCGACGTGTACAACAGCGTGTTCCAGTTCCCGCCAATATCCAGCAACTTCGCACAGCAATTGAGGAGAAGTAGGAAAACCTTCCACAGACCACAATCAACAGCCTGATCAACTCTGTGAATGAGGCAAATGATGGTCACACCAGATACGGACTGGTTTTCTGATCCACACTCCTACCTTTTTTTAAAGGTATCAAATAAAATAAGATGTTATTAGTCACATGCGCCGAATACAACAGGTGTAGACCTTATGGTGAAATGCTTACTTACAAGCCCCTTAACCAACTATGCAGTTCAGGAAATAGAGTTAAGAAAATATTGACTAAATAAAGTAAAAAATAGCACAATAAAATAACAATAACGAGACTATATACAGGGGGGTATGTGCAGGGGTACAGGTTAGTTGAAGTAATTTGTACATGTAGGTAGATGTAAAGTGACTATGCATAGATAATAAACAGCGAGTAGCAGCAGTGTACAAACAAAGTGGTGGGGTGTCAATGTAATAGTCCGGGTTTGCCTTTTGATTAATTGTTCAGCAGTCTTATGGCTTGGGAGTAGAAGCTGTTAAGGAGCCTTTCGGACCAAGACTTGGCGCTCCGCTACCGCTTGCTGTGTGGTAGCAGAGAGAACAGTCTATGACTTGGGTGACTGGAGTCTTTGACCATTTTTTGGGCCTTCCTCTGACACCGCCTGGTATATATGGCAGGAAGCTTGGCCCCAGTGATGTACTGGGCCGTTCGCACGACCATCTGTAGCAGTGATGCAACTGGTCAGGATTCACTCGATGGTTCAGCTGTAGAACTTTTTGAGGATCTGGGGACCCATGCCACATCTTTTCAGTCTCCTGAGGAGGAAAAGGTGTTGTCGTGCACTCTTCACCACTGTCTTGGTGTGTTTGGACCATGATAGTTTGTTGGTGATGTGGACACCAAGGAACTTGAAACTCTTGACACATTCCACTACAGCCCTGTCAATGTTAATGGGGGCCTGTTCGGCCCACCTTATCCTGTAGTCCACGAACAGCTCCTTTGTCTTGCTCACATTGAGGGAGAGGTTGTAGTCCTAGCACCACACTGACAGGTCTCTGACCTCCTCCATATAGGCTGTCTCATCGTTGTCAGTGATTAGGCCTACCACTGTTGTGTCATCAGCAAACTTAATGATTGTTGGAGTCGTGTTTGGCCACGGAGTTGTGAGTGAACACGGAGTACAGGAGGGGACTAAGCACGCACCCCTGAGGGGCCCCAGTGTTGAGGATCAGCGTGGCAGATGTGAATAATGCATTTTTTTTCAATTGACTGATTTCCTTATATGAACTTTAACTCACAAAATCTTTGAAATTGTTGAATGTTGTATTTATATTTTTGTTCATTGTAGATAGATACAAAAAATTATAACTAATAGAAAAGCAAACACCTTCATAAAAAAACTGTTATGATATCATAGCTGACATGGAAATATCCCTTGATATACCAACTGAGCTACAGCCTTCCCTGTAGCTCAGTTGGTAGAGCATGGTGTTTGCAACGCCAGGGTTGTGGGTTTGATTCCCACGGGGGGCCAGCACAGAAAGAATAAAAAAAATATGAAATGTATGCATTCACTACTGTAAGTTGCTCTGGATAAGAGTGTCTGCTAAATGACGTAAATGTAAATGTAAAAACAGGTGGAATCAAGCCAGTTTGTGCAACAAACACCGGTAGACTGAGATATTAGAAAGTTCTCACATACAGGCTGTTATCAATAACAAAGCATGCAGGGAACCAATCTGATCTTGATGTTTTACTTGTAAAGTGTTTTGTAATGTAAAAACAAGATAGCTTATCATCACTCCTGTATGAGAAGAGAAGACTGGGAAGGGGGCCTTGACCCTGTGTGGCTCCTCCGCAGGGCCGGCGTGGCAGTAAAGTGGCCTCTGGTTACACAGTGAGTAATGGGCCACTGGTTTCTGTGCCGGGGGCTCAGTAATGTGCTGCTGGTGAAATCTGCGCACAGTGTCACTTCCTGAGCCTCTGTGGCCACTGCCCACCACTGACTGCCAGGACCACTTCCTTGCTTTCTGCTGGGATAATGGCTCCTCTGTCACTCATCCCACAATTAATTACTGGGCCTTCACTCGTTAATAAAGGGCCGTCCCACTGAGACACAGCACCGAGGGTAACAGTTGTTTTGGAGAGCCCAGCAGCACATTATTTGATCTCAGGGGTCCTCTGGGAAAGGCCAATATAACAACATGTCTTTGAGCTCTCACTAAGTATTAGGAATCTCAGTGAGACATTCCCCCTGAGCTCTCACTAAGTATTAGCAGTCTCAGTGAGACATCCCCCCTGAGCTCTCACTAAGTATTAGGAATCTCAGTGAGACATCCCCCTGAGCTCTCACTAAGTATTAGCAGTCTCAGTGAGACATCCCCCTGAGCTCTCACTAAGTATTAGCAGTCTCAGTGAGACATTCCCCCTGAGCTCTCAATAAGTATTAGGAATCTCAGTGAGACATCCCCCTGAGCTCTCACTAAGTATTAGCAGTCTCAGTGAGACATTCCCCCTGAGCTCTCACTAAGTATTAGCAGTCTCAGTGAGACATTCCCCCTGAGCTCTCACTAAGTATTAGCAGTCTCAGTGAGACATTCCCCCTGAGCTCTCACTAAGTATTAGGAATCTCAGTGAGACATCCCCCCTGAGCTCTCACTAAGTATTAGGAATCTCAGTGAGACATCCCCCTGAGCTCTCACTAAGTATTAGGAGTCTCAGTGAGACATCCCCCTGAGCTCTCACTAAGTATTAGCAGTCTCAGTGAGACATCCCCTGAGCTCTCACTAAGTATTAGCAGTCTCAGTGAGACATTCCCCCTGAGCTCTCACTAAGTATTAGCAGTCTCAGTGAGACATTCCCCCTGAGCTCTCACTAAGTATTAGCAGTCTCAGTGAGACATCCCCCTGAGCTCTCACTAAGTATTAGCAGTCTCAGTGAGACATTCCCCCTGAGCTCTCACTAAGTATTAGCAGTCTCAGTGAGACATTCCCCCTGAGCTCTCACTAAGTATTAGCAGTCTCAGTGAGACATTCCCCCTGAGCTCTCACTAAGTATTATGAGTCTCAGTGAGACATTCCCCCTGAGCTCTCACTAAGTATTAGCAGTCTCAGTGAGACATTCCCCCTGAGCTCTCACTAAGTATTATGAGTCTCAGTGAGACATTCCCCCTGAGCTCTCACTAAGTATTAGGAGTCTCAGTGAGACATTCCCCCTGAGCTCTCACTAAGTATTAGGAGTCTCAGTGAGACATTCCCCCTGAGCTCTCACTAAGTATTATGAGTCTCAGTGAGACATCCCCCTGAGCTCTCACTAAGTATTAGGAGTCTCAGTGAGACATTGCCCCTGAGCTGGTGGGGAGCTCCATTTAAGCCTAAATATCTGCATGGCGTTATTAACTGAGACTCCTAATGTGGGGGAAAATGTGAGACGGAGCAGGCAGCACAGTATCTATGTACCCGTTTGTCTGTTGGTCTCTGTGGCTGGCTGGCTGGCGGGGCCAGAAGATTCTCCTCATATGGAAAATCGATTCCTACTTTGATCCTCTCAATTGAGGAGCTGAGGCTGAGAATAAAAGAGCATCCTTGGTCGTGAACAACTCTGCTATCTCTCGGTTTAACAAACCAATTAATGTAGAACAAAAAAAAATTTTCTCTCAAGCTTATTTAAAAACTCTGTAGGCATGATTTGGACTACCAATAGTTCTGCAGCACACATCCTATGTTAGATCTTTTTAAACCCCTATCAGGTTTCACAGATTCAAAACATTCCGCTCTCAGAAACCAAACAGTTAACTGGTGTTCGTCCCCACAGGGATTACCTTTCCCACCCTAATGAACCTGGTGAAGGACCAGTAATGAGGGACCATCTATCCAATGTCAGTAGTCGTCATCATAACATCACTGAATGCACTGACTAATGATGCCCGTTTATTTAAATGACAACACATTACTCAGGGCTTGAACATTCTAAACAGGTCTATATATACATCATAACATCACTGAATACACTGACTAATGATGCCCGTTTATTTAAATGAAATTACTCAGGGCTTGAACATTCTAAACAGGTCTATATATATACATCATAACACTTTTCTTCAATAGATAGGTGGGAAAGGTGTTTGTTTTTCCTTTTTCATTTCTCATTTCCTGTGAGCCATGCAGCCTTGTGGAGGATGGTGAGTTTGGACGGAGCTTAGCTATTGCTCTGATCCAGTCCTATCTCTCTCTGCACACTCCCGGGCTGAAGAAGGCCACTGTGCTGTGGATTATACAGTAGGATCTGGCTGGCTGGCGTGTCCAGTGCCTTGGGGGAGCAACACATCTCCTCCCTACAGCCCACACCCGTGTCTCTCTGTCTGTTTGTCTGTCTGTTTGGAGTGCCCCCGCTGTTTCTCTGAAGCACCTCTCCAACCCAGGGCCAACACAGCCATGGTAGCACACTGGAGGACAGGGCTGCAGATGAGACACGCTCCACTGAACGAACACACACACACACACACACACACACACACACACACACACACACACACACACACACACACACGCACAGACAGACAGACAGACAGACAGACAGACAGACAGACAGACAGACAGACAGACAGACAGACAGACAGACAGACAGACAGACAGACAGACAGACAGACAGACAGACAGACAGACAGACAGACAGACAGACAGACAGACAGACAGACACGCAATCAGACAGACACGCATATGCTATTGTAAAGTGGTTGTTCCACTGGATATCATAAGGTGAATGCACCAACTTGTAAGTCGCTCTGGATAAGAGCGTCTGCTAAATGACGTAAATGTAAAAAATATGCACACAGACACAGACACAGAGACACTTCAAACCTGGACAATCGACACATTGCTCACTGGACAGAAACACTATCAGTTGAATAATAGACTAAGAAGAAAAACTCTGGCAGCCAGCTGGCCCACATCAAAATGCTTTCTTCCCCCTGGCTTTACTTAACAGCAAATGACAGTGAACTTGTTGAATCGCAGCATACCAGTCCAAGCCTACTTCTAAAATCCTCCCATGATATGTGTGCTCCTTTGTGAATCAACCGTTCTTTCTTTCTCTGTGGGAGCAGAGGAAGAGGAGACTATCCTGGCCTGCTTCTCCAACATATTCCCCCTCCAGTATCAACAGTGCATGAGTCACTCTTTTTCGCTGAGTAATTCCTTTTTTTCAGGGTGAAATAAGGAGATTGTCAATCGTGGCACTGGGGGGGCAAAGAGTCTGGCGAGGCTGGGGCAGGCTGGGGGAGGCTGTGACGGGTAGGCCCTGCCCACCCCGCTGCCGGCTGCCTCTGTCTGATAAGGCCAGATAAGGCATCTCTTTGATGTTCAGTTAAGCGTAAAATTCTAATGTGCCAAAAGCCGAAGGGTGCGTGTTTCCACCCCCCTGTTACAAAGGGACGCTGCTCCTCTTTTCTCTTAATATCCCTTCTCTCCCCTACCCCCAGTCACTCCTGAGCCTGGTTCTGAACATCCCTTCTCTCCCCTACCCCCAGTCACTCCTGAGCCTGGTTCTGAATATCCCTTCCCCCCCCTACCCCCAGTCACTCCTGAGCCTGGTTCTGAACATCCCTTCTCTCCCCTACCCCCAGTCACTCCTGAGCCTGGTTCTGAACATCCCTTCTCTCCCCTACCCCCAGTCACTCCTGAGCCTGGTTCTGAACATCCCTTCTCTCCCCTACCCCCAGTCACTCCTGAGCCTGGTTCTGAACATCCCTTCTCTCCCCTACCCCCAGCCACTCCTGAGCCTGGTTCTGAACATCCCTTCTCTCCCCTACCCCCAGTCACTCCTGAGCCTGGTTCTGAACATCCCTTCTCTCCCCTACCCCCAGCCACTCCTGAGCCTGGTTCTGAACATCCCTTCTCTCCCCTACCCCCAGCCACTCCTGAGCCTGGTTCTGAACATCCCTTCTCTCCCCTACCCCCAGTCACTCCTGAGCCTGGTTCTGAACATCACTTCTCTCCCCTACCCCCAGTCACTCCTGAGCCTGGTTCTGAACATCACTTGCTGAAAAAACCCCATTGCAGTAAAGTCTGAGCCTGGGCTTCTCAGCTGGTCTGTGGCCCAGTCAAGTGTGTAATCAATGTGTACTGAGAAGGGTAGGATTGATGCAAAGCCATTATGAGATGCTGCCTTTTGTAAGCCCAATTACTCTGGTGTCACTCTCTGTCACTAAACCATCATTTGGCCAAGTTGGATGGTTTAGCGCTCTCAGGGGCATTGGGGAATGAGCAGAGACAGACAAAGATTTTTATATAAAACATCAAATAACACACTGGACCAAATATTGTGAGGTACCATGGAGAGAAAAAAATCACACAGAACACTCTAGATTCCTGGAAGATCTTTTAGGGGCTCTTCAAATTGAAACTGTGGGGGAACCTCTATAAGTTCTTTCAAAGAACCCCCTTTAATGGTTCCTCGAATAACCTTTCGGGTTCATTTAAAAAAAAAAAAGTATTATTAATCAGCATAACACTAACAACAATAACACAATATTTTAGTTGTCAGTGTTTATAATGATTTTAGTGGAAAAGCAGAATTCAAAAATCGAAATATGAGGTAAACTCCCAGCAGAGCAAGTTCAATCAGTATATCCTCTGGCGTGTTAATGTGTTGGTATCCTTCTATGTGCATGGTGATTGAACAGGTTTCCTGTTCTATTCACTCTGAGGAGAATTCTTATACCACACTATAGCACAAGCTCCTTGTTAACCAAGTTCGCCCATCTTAAAGTGCCAGCATATAAACAAAAGGAAATTACATTTGCTTTTAAAAAGATGGGAGAACAACATTTCTATGGTTCAATATGACAAAGCATGCCAAGTTTAGGACTGAATGGGACTTTGAGACCACTCCAAGAAGCTAGCTCCTGAACAGTGCAGACAATGGGTCCCAGCAGTAGCTAGCTCCTGAACAGTGCAGACAATGGGTCCCAGCAGTAGCTAGCTCCTGAACAGTGCAGACAATGGGTCCCAGCAGTAGCTAGCTCCTAAACAGTGCAGAAAATGGGTCCCAGCAGTAGCTAGCTCCTGAACAGTGCAGAAAATGGGTCCCAGCAGTAGCTAGCTCCTGAACAGTGCAGAAAATGGGTCCCAGCAGTAGCTAGCTCCTGAACAGTGCAGACAATGAAAGAGTGTTGGGCCAGTAACCGGAAGGGTGCTGGATCGAATCCCTGAGCTGACAAAGTAAAAATCTGTCGTTCTGCCCCTGAACAAGGCAGTTAACCCAGTGTTCCCCAGGCGCCAAAGACGTGGATGTTGATTAAGGCAGCCCCCCCACACCTCTCTGATACATTCAGTTAGACAACTGACTAGGTATCCTAAATGGTTCCAGCTGTAGTGAATCACACACAAAACAATGGGATAGCTGTGTTAGATAATGGGGTCAGCCTGACCCAGGTTCACGGGGTCATGACCAGGTTGGATTCTCCACTGGCTGTAAAGGACCGCATCGCTGAGATCCTGTGAATAACAGAACCAGGCAGGCAGCTCCACGGACACACTTCCTGTCACCCTGGCGGCCCCATCCTGTGTTCAGTCTGCTGTGAGATGGCTATTCATTATTGTCTGTGTGGGCAGTATAGTCTCTTACCTCCACGCTGCTGACGCGTCCCTCCTGGAAGGAGCACTCTGCCAGGTTGTTGGTGCAGATGTGGCGGTATTTACACCAGTTACAGGGGAAGGGGCTGCTCACACATGAGGTGCACCTGGGGAGAGAAGGGGGAGAGTTTGAGCTCTCAGATTAAACAGCCAGAATTTGACAAAAGGGATCCAATATGTCATCAACCTCTGCTGCTTTGAAGCAGAAACAGGCTGGTAAGCCTGCAGGAACACTGGGCAAGGTTATCATCACCTTCTAGCTGACTTTCAATTAGAAATTAGCAATTCATTAGAGCCCTAAAACGCTGTTTCAGCTGCAATCAAAATTATGATTCTGATGAGACAATGCATCTAAGGAGCATGAAACACCTGTGATGACTGACACTGTCTAACCATCAACTACTGACCCTGTCTAACCATCAACTACTGACCCTGTCTAACCATCAACTACTGACACTGTCTAACCATCAACTACTGACCCTGTCTAACCATCAACTACTGACCCTGTCTAACCATCAACTACTGACACTGTCTAACCATCAACTACTGACACTGTCTAACCATCAACTACTGACCCTGTCTAACCATCAACTACTGACCCTGTCTAACCATCAACTACTGACACTGTCTAACCATCAACTACTGACCCTGTCTAACCATCATCTACTGACCCTGTCTAACCATCAACTACTGACACTGTCTAACCATCAACTACTGACACTGTCTAACCATTAACTACTGACCCTGTCTAACCATCAACTACTGACACTGTCTAACCATCAACTACTGACCCTGTCTAACCATCATCTACTGACCCTGTCTAACCATCAACTACTGACCCTGTCTAACCATCAACTACTGACACTGTCTAACCATCAACTACTGACCCTGTCTAACCATCAACTACTGACCCTGTCTAACCATCAACTACTGACCCTGTCTAACCATCAACTACTGACCCTGTCTAACCATCAACTAACCATCAACTACTGACCCTGTCTAACCATCAACTACTGACCCTGTCTAACCATCAACTAACCATCAACTACTGACACTGTCTAACCATCATCTACTGACCCTGTCTAACCATCAACTACTGACCCTGTCTAACCATCAACTACTGACACTGTCTAACCATCAACTACTGACCCTGTCTAACCATCAACTACTGACCCTGTCTAACCATCAACTACTGACCCTGTCTAACCATCAACTACTGACCCTGTCTAACCATCAACTACTGACCCTGTCTAACCATCAACTAACCATCAACTACTGACCCTGTCTAACCATCAACTACTGACCCTGTCTAACCATCAACTACTGACCCTGTCTAACCATCAACTAACCATCAACTACTGACCCTGTCTAACCATCAACTACTGACCCTGTCTAACCATCAACTACTGACCCTGTCTAACCATCAACTAACCATCAACTACTGACCCTGTCTAACCATCAACTACTGACCCTGTCTAACCATCAACTACTGACCCTGTCTAACCATCATCTACTGACCCTGTCTAACCATCAACTAACCATCAACTACTGACCCTGTCTAACCATCAACTACTGACCCTGTCTAACCATCAACTACTGATCCTGTCTAACCAAAAAACTACTGAACCTGTCTAACCATCAACTACTGACCCTGTCTAACCATCAACTACTGACACTGTCTAACCATCAACTACTGACAGTGTCTAACCATCAACTACTGACCCTGTCTAACCATCAACTACTGACACTGTCTAACCATCAACTACTGACCCTGTCTAACCATCAACTACTGACCCTGTCTAACCATCAACTACTGACCCTGTCTAACCATCAACTACTGACCCTGTCTAACCATCAACCACTGACACTGTCTAACCATCATCTACTGACCCTGTCTAACCATCATCTACTGACACTGTCTAACCATCAACTACTGACACTGTCTAACCATCAACTACTGACACTGTCTAACCATCAACTACTGACACTGTCTAACCATCAACTACTGACCCTGTCTAACCATCAACTACTGACCCTGTCTAACCATCAACTACTGACCCTGTCTAACCATCAACTACTGACCCTGTCTAACCATCAACTACTGACCCTGTCTAACCATCAACTACTGACCCTGTCTAACCATCAACTACTGACACTGTCTAACCATCAACTAACCATCAACTACTGACCCTGTCTAACCATCAACTACAGACACTGTCTAACCATCAACTACTGACCCTGTCTAACCATCAACTACTGACACTGTCTAACCATCAACTACTGACCCTGTCTAACCATCAACTACTGACACTGTATAACCATCAACTACTGACCCTGTCTAACCATCAACTACTGACCCTGTCTAACCATCAACTACTGACCCTGTCTAACCATCAACTAACCATCAACTACTGACCCTGTCTAACCATCAACTACTGACCCTGTCTAACCATCAACTACTGACCCTGTCTAACCATCAACTACTGACCCTGTCTAACCATCAACTACTGACACTGTCTAACCATCAACTACTGACCCTGTCTAACCATCAACTACTGACACTGTCTAACCATCAACTACTGACCCTGTCTAACCATCAACTACTGACCCTGTCTAACCATCAACTACTGACCCTGTCTAACCATCAACTACTGACCCTGTCTAACCATCAACTAACCATCAACTACTGACCCTGTCTAACCATCAACTACAGACACTGTCTAACCATCAACTACTGACCCTGTCTAACCATCAACTACTGACACTGTCTAACCATCAACTACTGACCCTGTCTAACCATCAACTACTGACCCTGTCTAACCATCAACTACTGACACTGTCTAACCATCAACTACTGACCCTGTCTAACCATCAACTACTGACACTGTATAACCATCAACTACTGACCCTGTCTAACCATCAACTACTGACCCTGTCTAACCATCAACTACTGACCCTGTCTAACCATCAACTACTGACCCTGTCTAACCATCAACTACTGACACTGTCTAACCATCAACTACTGACACTGTCTAACCATCAACTAACCATCAACTACTGACCCTGTCTAACCATCAACTACTGACCCTGTCTAACCATCAACCACTGACCCTGTCTAACCATCAACTACTGACCCTGTCTAACCATCAACTACTGACCCTGTCTAACCATCAACTACTGACCCTGTCTAACCATCAACTAACCATCAACTACTGACCCTGTCTAACCATCAACTACTGACACTGTCTAACCATCAACTAACCATCAACTACTGACCCTGTCTAACCATCAACTACTGACACTGTCTAACCATCAACTACTGACCCTGTCTAACCATCAACTACTGACCCTGTCTAACCATCAACTACTGACCCTGTCTAACCATCAACTACTGACCCTGTCTAACCATCAACTACTGACCCTGTCTAACCATCAACTACTGACACTGTCTAACCATCAACTACTGACCCTGTCTAACCATCAACTACTGACACTGTCTAACCATCAACTACTGACCCTGTCTAACCATCAACTACTGACCCTGTCTAACCATCAACTACTGACACTGTCTAACCATCAACTACTGACCCTGTCTAACCATCAACTACTGACCCTGTCTAACCATCAACTACTGACCCTGTCTAACCATCAACTACTGACCCTGTCTAACCATCAACTACTGACACTGTCTAACCATCAACTACTGACCCTGTCTAACCATCAACTACTGACCCTGTCTAACCATCAACTACTGACACTGTCTAACCATCAACTAACCATCAACTACTGACCCTGTCTAACCATCAACTACTGACCCTGTCTAACCATCAACTACTGACACTGTCTAACCATCAACTACTGACCCTGTCTAACCATCAACTACTGACACGGTCTAACCATCAACTACTGACACTGTCTAACCATCAACTACTGACCCTGTCTAACCATCAACTACTGACACTGTCTAACCATCAACTACTGACCCTGTCTAACCATCAACTACTGACCCTGTCTAACCATCAACTACTGACACTGTCTAACCATCAACTAACCATCAACTACTGACCCTGTCTAACCATCAACTACTGACCCTGTCTAACCATCAACTACTGACACTGTCTAACCATCAACTAACCATCAACTACTGACCCTGTCTAACCATCAACTACTGACCCTGTCTAACCATCAACTACTGACACTGTCTAACCATCAACTACTGACACTGTCTAACCATCAACTAACCATCAACTACTGACACTGTCTAACCATCAACTACTGACACTGTCTAACCATCAACTACTGACCCTGTCTAACCATCAACTACTGACACTGTCTAACCATCAACTACTGACCCTGTCTAACCATCAACTACTGACACTGTCTAACCATCAACTACTGACCCTGTCTAACCATCAACTACTGACCCTGTCTAACCATCAACTACTGACCCTGTCTAACCATCAACTACTGACCCTGTCTAACCATCAACTACTGACACTGTCTAACCATTAACTACTGACCCTGTCTAACCATCAACTAACCATCAACTACTGACCCTGTCTAACCATCAACTACTGACACTGTCTAACCATCAACTAACCATCAACTACTGACCCTGTCTAACCATCAACTACTGACCCTGTCTAACCATCAACTACTGACACCGTCTAACCATCAACTACTGACCCTGTCTAACCATCAACTACTGACCCTGTCTAACCATCAACTACTGACACTGTCTAACCATCAACTACTGACCCTGTCTAACCATCAACTACTGACCCTGTCTAACCATCAACTACTGACCCTGTCTAACCATCAACTACTGACCCTGTCTAACCATCAACTACTGACCCTGTCTAACCATCAACTACTGACACTGTCTAACCATCAACTACTGACACTGTCCAACCGTCAACGATAGACGACAGACACCGTCTAACCATTAACAATAGATGACTGAAACTGTCTAACCATCAACAATAAGCAGCACAGGCTCAGGTCAGACTCTCAACACATTGGAGGACGACAGAATAACAGCCGATTTTCCTTCAACCCTCGTTCCACTCTCATTTTGACCCTGTCTGCATTCCCCTCCACCCCGTCACCCCTCCACCCCTCCGCTCTGAAGCCTTTCGCATTCTGAACAGCGTGAGGAACCTGTACTTTGTCCCATACTAATCATATCCTTCCCCTGGAGGTTCAAATCCCCTTTGGAGGGTCTCAGCAGTCTGCTCATACTCACTCCTATGCTACACTGTACTGTATAATCTCTGACAGCAGAATGCTGAGCTGCTGCCTCCCTGTTGGTGGGGGAATAACAAAAAGCATTTCAGAGGCAAGCCACATACACACCTGAAAAATAATATCAAAGCATTTTTAATCTGGCAGGCTGGCTATACATTGGCCATGTTAATATGATGTTTTGAGTCAGTGTATTCATGGAGATTTACAACACCTGCTCCAGACATATAGTACACATTTTATACTTGACATTTTAGTCATTTAGTAGACTCTCTTATCCACAGTGATTTACAGTTAGTGCATTCATCTTAACCACATATCACAGGCATAGAAAGTACATTTTTCTTCAATAAAGTGGCTATCAGTAGAGTCAGTACACCTAACTTATGGAAAGGGAATGTTAATGCCTGCTTTAATAGGAGAGCTATGAGTATCGCAGGCTATAGGCTGCATGGCACAGTGCTGTCTTCCACTGCAGGAGGACGAGATCTACTGGAGATACTGTGTGTACATCAGCATGTCTTAAAAACTCCAGCAATTCACTTTGGTCTAATTTCAGTGAAGCCTGAGAAACACAGCACAGCTAAAACCTGAACCAGTAATGAAGGGAGTTTCCTTCCTAACATCATTGCTTGGAAGTGGACTCAGTAGCCTATTTGACTGGTGTATGCGGAAACTAGTGTTAACGTTGGCTAGTTGGAGCTTGTTTCTGAGTGACAAAATGTGTAGATCTGACTGGGTTTCTAATGTGAATGCCTTTGAAGAATCAGGTAAATAATGAAGACAGGAAGGGGAGAACTGGGTGGTGTTGCTGGGGAGACATGAGAAAGATTCAAAAGGTATCCCAGAGATTTCATAATGTCTTACAAAAAATAGGTTTTGTTCTGAAATGCCTAAAATGCCAGGGGGTAATTTGGTAAAAGTGTATAATCAGTCAGACCCTAGTTTCAGAGCTAACGTCCTTCCCATTCACAGGTGGTCATTATTCCAGAAGATGGGAAGCAGCTCTTACGGCTGGGTTGCTAAAGAATTGTTTTGAGAAGAAAATGGGTGCCAACGTAGCAGGGCTGGGGTGAGTGAGCGCTGTCCGCCAGCAAACACCAGAGGGGGAAACAATTCAAGGGCTAAATGGTCCCACAGGGCTTTTGTGAAAAGAGGAAATCTGGCATAGGCTTCAGGCAGACCACTCTGGCAAGGTAGGCCTCTGCTAGGTTGCTATGGCAACTGGCGAGCCCTGCATGGATTATGTTGCCCTGCTTCCTTACACTAGAGAATTCATTGTTGTGTATGCATTCTGTCAGCCGACAAGGACATGTTATTTTCTGACATAAAAACCCATTCATTTAGCTGCAAACAAATCATTTTTAGCATGTTTGGATGTGATGAAGAGTGAAGTTGCCAGACCACCGATACGTCTTTGCTTTTTCTGTGTTAACGTCTTCATCTTAAACTGTGAGGCATCATGCTAATTTAAAAACAATGGCAATATACACAATATTCTGTATGATACTCCATGTCATACACTCCTCCATGTTGAGAAAAAAAACCTCTCACACCCACGCCATCGACTCAGTGCTGAAGTGCAAATGCGCACATATGCCAGTAAAACGGCGTTGCTCCACAAACAGAACAGAAGAAAGACGAGACCTTGGCATGGAGCTCCGTGCTGAAGCTGAAGCCAGCAAGAGGCTCTGAGCAAGGGGCTCTGACTGATCCTCGGAGAGATGCAGTCCCATTGTTCTGCCTCAGCAAAGCTGTGGTCTGGATGTCTGCCTGGACCTGCACTACCCTACCCTGCCTGGCCCTACTCTGCCTGGCCCTACCCCACCTGGCCCCTACCCTGCCTGTTCCCTACCCTGCCTGGCCCCTACCCTGCCTGGCCCCTACCCTGCATGAGACTGCTGCTGCTACTGTTACAGACCGGGGCCATCTCAAATCATATTAGCTAGCAACATCTGGCCAGCCAGTCCTGGACGTTATCTGGTCCTGTGTCCAGTGGTCGTATGATGGATAACATGGAGAGTGGAAGAGGACATAACAGTGTCACTAGCAGTGGTGGAAAAAGTACCCAATTGTCATAGTTGAGTAAAAGTATTTGGTTTTAAATAAACTTAAGTATCAAAAGTAAATGTTATTGCTAAAATATACTTAAGTATCAAAGTTTAAATAAAAGTATAAATCATTTCAAATTCCTTATATTAAGAAAATCAGACGGCACCCTTTTGTAAATGTATTTTTACTGATAGCCAGGGGCACGCTCCAATATCATTTGCAAACGAAGAATGTGTTTAGTGATGATTCCAAGATGGCGTAGCAGTCGGACGTGTGTTGTGTTTGCCTTTCTCTTATCCCGTGTAAATAGACGTTTTTTATTTTTTGCTCGTATATATTTTAATCTCACTTTCTATCTACGAACTAAATATACTTTCCTGCAACCCGCATCACCCAATGTGGTACGGATCTGCTATTTTTATTCCTTATAACTGGAACCTCCCTCAGGAGCTAGCCAGCTACTAGTCTTTGTTAGCCATGGATAGCGGTCTTCACCTTTAGCTCAGACACCGCCAGCTTTTGCTCGGACAATACATGCCAGTCTGCACAGAGCAATATCAACCGAGAGCATATCGGACTGCTTCTCTCTACCACATCACCGGATTCCTGCCGCTCTGAATCATTACACCGGATCATCACAGCTAGCTAGCCGCTACCGAATGGCTACTGTTAGCTAACGCCTCTGTCCGAAGCAAGCACCAGTTAGCCTGAGCTAGGCCCATATACCAGCTAATTCTAGGGCTACAATACCTCTTTTGCCAATTGGCCTGGACCCTTTATTGTCGACAAGGAGCCCCGCCGATCCATCACGACTGGTCTACCGACGTAATCGCCCGATGTGGTCTCAACAGGCTTTTCCATTGCGATGTCGCCCGAAGACCCATGTTCTTGCCCCGGCCCGCTAGATTTCTAAATGCCGTGTCTTCCGCTCGCCTAGTGTAGTACTTACTGAACGGCTCCTTGACTCAGCTATGGCTGTTCTTTGGACACTATGATCCCTCGGCTAAACAGCTGATGCCCCCTGGACTGTTTCAATAACACGGTACCTCATTTTGTTTATCTGTCGGCCCCAGCCTCAAACTCAGGTCCTCTATGTACCTAACTGACCCGCTCTGCCCATTCATCGCCATTTACCCGTTGCTTTCTTAGCTCTCCCGATCAACACCTGTGACTGCTTTATGCATCTCTCTCTAATGTCAATATGCCTCTCTCTAATGTCAATATGCCTCTCTCTAATGTCAATATGTCTACTGCTGTCTTGGCTAGTTCTCATTGTTTTATTTCACTGTAGAGCCCTCAGTCCCGCTAAAACCTCTCTCATCGTCACTCAACGCCTAGGTTTACCTCCACTTTACTCACATCCTACCATACCCTTGTCTGTACATAATGCCCTGAATCTATTCTACCACACCCAGAAATCTGCTCCTTTTATTCTCTGTTCCCAACGCACTAGACGACCAGTTTTTATAGCCTTTAGCCATTCCCTTATCCTACTCCTCCTATGTTCCTCTGGTGATGTAGAGGTTAACCCAGGCCCTGTAGTCCCCAGTACCACACCTATACCCCAGGCTCTATCATTTGTTGACTTCTCTAACTGTAAAAACCTTGGTTTCATGCATGTTAACATCAGAAGCCTCCTCCCTAAGTTGGTTTTATTCCCTGCTTTAGCACACTTCGCCAACCCTGATGTCCTAGCCGTGTCTGAATGCTGGCTTAGGAAGGCCACCAAAAATTCAGAAATTTCCATCCCCAACTACAACATTTTCCACTAAGATAGAACTGACAAAGGGGGCAGAGTCACAATATACTGCAGAGATCTGTCATGCTATCCAGGTCTGTACCCAAACAGTTCGTGCTTCTTAAAAAGCCACCTTTCCAGAAATAGGTCTCTCACTGATGCCGCTTGTTATAGACCCCCCTCAGCCCCCAGCTGTGCCCTGGACTCCATATGTGAATTGATTGCCTCCCATTTCTCTACAGAGTTCGTACTGTTAGGTGACCTAAACTGGGATATGCTTAACACCCTGGCCATCCTACAATCTAAGCTAGATGCCATCAATCTCACACAAATGATCAAGGAACCTACCAGGTACAACCCCAAATCCATAAATACGGGCACCCTCATAGATATCATCCTGACCAACTAAATACACCTCTGCTGTCTTCAACCAGGGTCTCAGTGATCACTGCCTCATTGCCTGCATCAGTAATGGGTCTGCGGTCAAACGACCACCCCTCATCACTGTCAAACGCTCCCTAAAACACTTCAGTGAGCAGGCCTTTCTGATCGACCAAGCCCAGGTATCCTGGAAGGATATTGACCTCACCCCGTCAGTAGAGGATACCTGGTTATTCTTTCAAAGTGCTTTCCTCACCATCTTAAATAAGCATGCCCCATTAAAAAAAATTCAAACTAAGAACAGATATAGCCCTTGGTTCACTCCAGGCTTGACTGCCCTTGAACAGCACAAAAACATTCTGTGGAGTACTGCATTAGCATCGAATAGCCCCCGCGATATGCAACTTTTAGTTAGGAACCACGTTAGGAACCAATATACACAGTCAGTTAGGAAAGCAAAGGCTAGCTTTTTCAAACAGAAATTTGCATCCTGTAGCACAAATTGTAAAAAGTTTTGGGACACTGTAAAGTCCATGGAGAATAAGAGCACCTCCTCCCAGCTGCCTGCTGCACTGAGGCTAGGAAACACTGTCACCACCGATAAATCCACGATAATCGAGAATTTCAATAAGCATTTTTGTATGGCTGGCCATGCTTTCCACTTGGCTCCTACCCCAGCCAACAGCTCTGCAGCCCCGCAGAAACTTGCCCAAGCCCCCCCCCCCGCTTCTCCTTCACCCAAATCCAGATAGCTGATGTTCTGAAAGAGCTGCAAAATCTGGACCCCTACAAATCAGCTGGGCTAGACAATCTGGACCCTCTCTTTCTAAAATGATCCGCCGCAATTGTTGCAACCCCTATTACTAGCCTGTTCAACCTCTCTTTTGTATCGTCTGAGATCCCTAAAGATTGAAAAGCTGCCGCGGTCATCCCCCTCTTCAAAGGGGGAGACACTCTAGACCCAAACTGTAATAGACCTATATCCATCCTGCCTTGCCTTTCTAAAGTCTTCGAAAGCCAAGTTAACAAACAGATCACCGACCATTTTGAATCCCACCGTACCTTTTCCGCTATGCAATCTGGTTTCCGAGCTGGTCATGGGTGCCCCTAAATTGAAATTATTTCACCACTATGGCCTATTTATTGCCTTACCTCCCTAATCTTACATTTGCACACACTGTATATAGATATTTATATTGTGTTATTGACTGTACATTTGTTTATCCCATGTATAACTCTGTGTTGTTGTTTTTGTCGCACTGCTTTGCTTCATCTTGGCCAGGCCGCAAAAAATAAAAAACATTATGAGTCCGCCAAATCAGAGGCTGTAGGGATGACCAGGGATGTTCTCTGTTTAGTGAGTCCGCCAGATCAGAGGCTGTAGGGATGACCAGGGATGTTCTCTGTTTAGTGAGTCCGCCAGATCAGAGGCTGTAGGGATGACCAGGGATGTTCTCTTGATAAGTGTGTGAATTAGACCATTTTCCTGTCCTGCTAAGCATTCAAAATGTAAAAACTACTTTTGGGTGTCAGTATGGAGTAAAAAGTACATCATTTTCTTTAGAAATGTAGTAAAGTACAGATACCCAAAAAAACTACTTAAGCAGTATTTTCAAGTATTTTTACTTAAGTACTTTACACCACTGGTCACTAGACGTGTACACTGCATGATTACCATTTCTCATTAGGTTTGTTGTTGTATTTCTCTGTCCCCAGTTGTCAGGGCTTTCTGAAGGATCGGACCAATACGCAGCGTGATCGTAGTTCCACATCTTTTATTGAATCGTGAAACCGAATGCCATATACAATAAACTTGAAAATACAAAACAATAAAGCCGTGACGCAGAGCAGGAAAACACACTACTCACAACTAACAACCCACAGCATACAATAAGAAAACCCCCTACCTAAATACAATCTCCAATCAGAGGCAACAAGAAACAGCTGCCTCCAATTGGAGATCAACCCCAAACAACACCCGACATAGAAACAGAAAACCTAGAACCCACAACATCGAAATAACAACACAGACTGTCAAACACACTCCCCCTGTCAAGCCCTTACCCATCTACTATAGAAAATGACCTCTTACACTGGTCAGGACGTGACACCAGTACCTTCCATTTCTCGGTCCCTTCTTCCTGTCCATTTCTCTGTCCCTCTACCTGTCCATTTCTCTGTCCCTTGTACCTGTCCATTTCTCTGTCCTGTGTACCTGTCCATTTCTCTGTCCCTTCTACCTGTCCATTTCTCTGTCCCTTGTACCTGCCCATTTCTCTGTCCCTTCTACCTATCCATTTCTCTGTCCCTTCTACCTGTCCATTTCTCTGTCCCTTGTACCTGTCCATTTCTCTGTCCCTTCTACCTGTCCATTTCTCTGTCCCTTCTACCTGTCCATTTCTCTGTCCCTAGACCCTGTCCATTTCTCTGTCCCTAGACCCTGTCCATTTCTCTGTCCCTTCTACCTGTCCATTTCTCTGTCTCGTGTACCTGTCCATTTCTCTGTCCCTTCTACCTGTCCATTTCTCTGTCCCTTCTACCTGTCCATTTCTCTGTCCCTTCTACCTGTCCATTTCTCTGTCCCTAGACCCTGTCCATTTCTCTGTCCCTAGTACCTGTCCATTTCTCTGTCCCTAGACCCTGTCCATTTCTCTGTCCCTAGTACCTGTCCATTTCTCTGTCCCTTCTACCTGTCCATGTCTCTGTACCAGTTTCTGAAACTCATTGAAAATATTGACAATAAACATGACTTTATGCCATCTATTTTCAAAGCATCATTTAAACAACTTGACAAACAGCAAACGCATGACTACATCCACATTCCAAACATAGGGCACCTGTTATCTGTCAAGCTTCTCTTCTACACTGAGGTGGCTACACAGCCCGGTAGAAATCATCAAAGAATTTCAAGTGACGGACAGAACCAATCAATATGTTACTTCACTGAAAGCGTCTCGGTCTTTCCTCTCGTCCTCAGAGAGATGAGAGATCATGGTAGATAGATACTTACGACTGGAGCACGCTGCAGTTGTAGTAGATGAAGTCAGTGGTGATGAATTTGTGCCCTGTCTCCTTGGACTTCAGGGAAAGCTTTAGCACTCTCTTGTCCCCTGGAATAAAGAGAAGACCCACAGTAAACCAGACAGCCTAGAGGCTCTGAAACCATTATCAGTCCAATTCCAGGTGCTATACCCCAGAAAAATAATGTTCTTCCGTCTAATTCAATAATGTAGATGTTGATAAAAATGTCTGATTGCTCCTGTCTTTTATCTACCATTTCCATTAGCAAGAGAAGTGCACTTATGGTCCAAAACAGAACCCTACAAACAGGCCACATCTCTTCTGCTAGTCAAATTATACCTGTAGGCTTGACTTCAAGATAATTGGCAAAACATTTCCAGTGGACTTTCAATAACTGCTACTAATGGAACTAAAAATGAGCTACTGCACTTTTCAGGTTCCCATCCATCAGTCCATCGGTAAGAGCATTCAGTTGTTTTTCATCATTTTCTGAAAACACATTAAGGCCCATGTTCACATGGCTCGGAACAACTAAAACCTGGTGTACTTCAGACACATTGCAGCTGTCGTCACCACTAGTTGACATAATACAATCCACTAAGCTGTATGGAACGATAGAGCAAATTTCACACAGTGATAAATACGATCGTCAGAAAATAGAAACATATTATTACTCAATAGCTAGCACATTGTTTTATAACACTGAATGTGTACTAGATTTATATTAGTCTCTGATAGAAGGCTTACCGTATCCCTGTGTGAGGGAGGGGACATCTCTGAGGGAGGGGGACATACAGAGGACCTGCCCCTTGGCCAGTACCTCCCCTGGGCTCTCTGTCAGCTCTTCAAACACACATGTCACCCCGGCTGACAGGCTGGGCACGTTGACCACTTTCACACTCAGCTGGAGGGAGGAGAGGGGGGAAAGATGAGAGCAAGAAAGAGGGAGGGTGAGATAGAGAGAGAGAGGGGGGAGAGAGAGAGAGGGGGAGAGAGGGAGGGAGATAAAGGGAGAGCGAGAGTGGGGGAGAGACGGACGGAGAGAGCGAGAGAGAAAGGGAGGGAGGAAGAGAGAGAGAGAGAGGGAGGAAGAGAAAGGGAGAGCGAGGCAGTATATTATTTGACAGTTGGAGTCATCCCTCTGTGTATCCTAAACCAGAAATCTGCAATGACAGGTTAATAATAAGCCAGCTCCATATTGGTCATGTTGTGATTAGCTAGCATCGTGTTGTGATTAGCTAGCATTGTGTTGTGATTAGCTAGCGTCGTGTTGTGATTAGCTAGTATTGTGTTGTGATTAGCTAGCGTCGTGTTGTGATTAGCTAGCGTCGTGTTGTGATTAGCTAGCGTCGTGTTGTGATTAGCTAGCGTCATGTTGTGATTAGCTAGCGTCGTGTTGTGATTAGCGAGTGTCGTGTTGTGATTAGCGAGTGTCGTGTTGTGATTAGCTAGCGTCATGTTGTGATTAGCTAGCGACGTGTTGTGATTAGCGAGTGTCGTGTTGTGATTAGCTAGCGTCATGTTGTGATTAGCGAGTTTCGTGATTAGCAAGTTTCGTGATTAGCGAGCGTCATGTTGTGATTAAATAGCGCCGTGCAGTGATAAGCTACCGTCATGTTTTTCTCTGGTGTGAACACAGTTTTTTTTACATCCTGTAATTACCTTAGTGGACATAGAGGTCACAGATATGTTGTTAGGTGTGACACTAATGTCCACACAGTGATCTAGCTCTGTGTTGAAATGCTGCGGCTCGGCCCACTTCTCACAGGCCTCCTGTCTGGAACACCTGGGAGGAAACACATTGAGGCCAGGGGTCAATAATGATCACAACATTACATGCTGTTCTACTACTTAAATGTCAGCTCAGTACAGTACACAGCCGTATTACCGGGTAACATTCAGCTCAGTACAGTACACAGCCGTATTACTGGGTAACATTCAGCTCAGTACAGTACACAGTCGTATTACTGGGTAACATTCAGCTCAGTACAGTACACAGCCGTATTACTGGGTAAGATTCAGCTCAGTACAGTACACAGCCGTATTACTGGGTAACATTCAGCTCAGTACAATACACAGTCGTATTACTGGGTAACATTCAGCTCAGTACAGTACACAGCCGTATTACTGGGTAACATTCACCTCAGTACAGTACACAGCAGTATTACAGGGTAACATTCAGCTCAGTACAGTACACAGCCGTATTACCGGGTAACATTCAGCTCAGTACAGTACACAGTCGTATTACCGGGTAACATTCAACTCAGTACAGTACACAGTCGTATTACTGGGTAACATTCACCTCAGTACAGTACACAGCAGTATTACAGGGTAACATTCAGCTCAGTACAGTACACAGCCGTATTACCGGGTAACATTCAGCTCAGTACAGTACACAGTCGTATTACCGGGTAACATTCAGCTCAGTACAGTACACAGTCGTATTACCGGGTAACATTCAGCTCAGTACAGTACACAGCCGTATTACCGGGTAACATTCAGCTCAGTACAGTACACAGCCGTATTACTGGGTAACATTCAGCTCAGTACAGTACACAGCCGTATTACAGGGTAACATTCAGCTCAGTACAGTACACAGCCGTATTACAGGGTAACATTCAGCTCAGTACAGTACACAGCCGTATTACTGGGTAACATTCAGCTCAGTACAGTACACAGTCGTATTACCGGGTAACATTCAGCTCAGTACAGTACACAGCCGTATTACCGGGTAACATTCAGCTCAGTACAGTACACAGCCGTATTACCGGGTAACATTCAGCTCAGTACAGTACACAGTCGTATTACCGGGTAACATTCAGCTCAGTACAGTACACAGCCGTATTACCGGGTAACATTCAGCTCAGTACAGTACACAGCCGTATTACTGGGTAACATTCAGCTCAGTACAGTACACAGCCGTATTACTGGGTAAAAATCCATGCACTCCATTGTCCAACAGAGCACTGGGAATCTGGGACAAATTCATAAATTAGGGAATAAGCTTTAGGTGTAACAAATGACTGAGTTGGCCTCAGTGAGCAGGTTGGGTTTGAGCAGAAGCACACAAATGATACCAGTGTATATCATGAACACACATTTAGGAAAATATATGAAAATATTTTAAAAAGTACTACATTTGAAATATGCTGAGCCAAGCTGAGTTCAAAGTTGTTTTTGTAACCAACTTCCCGATGGTCCGCTGAATGCTGCATAGCAGAAACTTTTATTCTGATAATTGACCCATCGGGGTCTGGATAATACAGTTGAAGTCAGAAGTTTACATACACCTTAGCCAAATACATTTAAAAACTCAGTTTTTCACAATTCCTGACATTTAATAAAAATCCCCTGTCAGTTAGGATCACCACTTTATTTTAAGAATGTGAAATGTCAGAATAATAGTAGAGCGAATGATTTATTCCAGCTTTTATTTCTTTCATCACATTGCCAGTGGGCCAGAAGTTTACATACACTCAATTAGTATTTGGTAGCATTGCCTTTAAATTGTTTAACTTGGGTCAAACGTGTCGGGTAGCCTTCCACAAGCTTCATACAATAAGTTGGGTGAATTTTGGCCCATTCCTCCTGACAGAGCTGGTGTAACTGAGTCAGGCTTGTAGGCCTCCTTGCTCGCACACGCTTTTTCAGTTCTGCCACAAATTTTCTATAGGATTGAGGTCAGGGCTTTGTGATGGTCACTCCAATACCTTGACTTTGTTGTCCTTAAGCTATTTTGCCACAACTTTGGAAGTATGCTTGGAAGTATGCTTGGGGTCATTGTCCATTTAGAAGACCCATTTGTGACCAAGCTTTAACTTCCTGACTGATGTCTTGAGATGTTGCTTCAATGAATCCACATAATTTTCCTTTCTCATGATGACATCTATTTTGTGAAGTGCACCAGTCCCTCCTGCAGCAAAGCACCCCCGCAACATGATGCTGCCACCCCCGTCCTTCACGGTTGGGATGGTGTTCTTCGGCTTGCAAGCATCCCCCTTTTTCCTCCAAACATAACGATGGTCATTATGGCCAAACAGTTATATTTCTGTTTCATCAGACCAGAGGACATTTCTCCAAAAAGTACGATCTTTGTCCCCATGTGCAGTTGCAAACCGTAGTCTATCTTTTTTATGGCGGCTTTGAAGCAGTGGCTTCTTCCTTGCTAAGCGGCCTTTCGGCTTATGTCGACATAGGACTCGTTTTACTGTGGATATAGATACTTTTGTACCCGTTTCCTCCAGCATCTTCCCAAGGTCCTTTGCTGTTGTTCTGAGATTGATTTGCACTTTTCGCACTAAAGTACGTTCATCTCTAGGAGACCGAACGCGTCTCCTTCCTGAGCGGTATGACAGCTGCATGGTCCCATGGTGTTTATACTTGCGGACTATTGTTTGTACAGATGAACGTGGTACCGTCAGGCTTTTGGAAATTGCTCCCAAGGATGAACCAGACTTGTGGAGGACTACAATGTTTTTTCTGAGGTCTTGGCTGACTTTTGATTTTCCCATGTCGTCAAGCAAAGAGGCACTGAGTTTGAAGGTAGGCCTTGAAATACATCCACAGGTACACCTCCAATTGACTCAAATGATGTAAATTAGCCTATCAAAAGCTTCTAAAGCCATGACATCATTTTCTGTAATTTTCCAAACTGTTTAAAGGCACAGTCAACTCAGTGTATGTAAACTTCCGACCCACTGGATTCGCAATACTGTGAATTATAAGTGAAATAATCTGTCTATAAACAATTGTTGGAAAAATTACTTGTGTCGTGCACAAAGTAGATGTCCTAACAGACTTGCCAAAACTATAGTTTGTTAACAAGAAATTTGTGGAGTGGTTGAAAAACGAGTTTTAATGACTCCAACCTAAGTGTATGTAAACTTCCGATTTCAACTGTATATAATAATAATATATGCCGTTTAGTAGACGATTTTGGTCACGTCTGCTCCCCCCTGGCGCTGGAGGGCGCCAGGATGCCCTGCATCACTCACTCCTATCATCCATTGCGCACATATGCCTTCCCTCGTCACGCGCATCAAAGTTATTGGACTCACCTGGACTCACTCATCACCTGTTATTACCTCCCCTATATTTGTCAGTTCCACAGCGCTGTTCCCCGCTTCTGCATTGATTGTTTTTTGTCTTTGTTTTCTTGTATGCTGACGCTGGTCCTGTCTCGGTCCATGTCCGTTAGTTATTGAATGTTTTACTCCCCGTACCTGCTTCGTCTCTCCAGCGTCATTCCATGTGACAGATTTTATCCAAAGCGACTCTGTGCATACATTTTACCTACAGATGGCCCCGGGAATCGAACCCACGTGCCTTTCTCTACCAACTGAGCCATTCAGGACCACATGGATTATTGGAAACAATTGTTTCATATATTCCTATTGAAGCCAGAACATCTCAGGTTAATGATCAGGTTAATGCCACATAGCAGCCATTCTCTCTCTCATTGCAGTTTTATTTTAAACCTGCTATTTTCTGCTGTGGAAGAAAATGTCCTCTTTTTCTCCAAACAGATTCTAAGGAGCAACCTGATATTAAAAACATTTATAACAGCAACACTTTTGTTAGACATGGCGTTACTGTAAGTGTAGTGGTTAAAGGGGCGATCTGCAGTTCGCTACATTCATTTATTAACTTATAAACTAATTATATAAACCCATTGAATCTTGAAGAATATAAATTGCAAATGCCTCATGAGCTTAGTTCAACTGTCGTACCCCATCAGAACCCAAAATATAAGCTTGTTTTAGTCCAATGATTGTAAACAATGTAAATGTAAACAAGCACTGTATAGACTCAAAATATATAATTTTGATATCATGGATGGTCAGTCCTTTCATCAATAGCTCTGTTTATGAATTTGAGAGTGGTTGTATTTCTCCAGCCCCATCCCTCAGCTTTTTAGTGAAACAGTGGCGGAGAAACACTTTTTTATTGTTTCAACTGCTGATTGTCGCTTTAAAGGAAAATTCCACCCCCAAAACTATCTTCTGGTTTCGTTTCAATAGTCATACAGACTGTATTTCTGTATTTTGAAAGTTATATATCTTGATGACTTGATTGAAAGTTATATATCTTGATGACTTGATTGGAAGTTATATATCTTGATGCTTGATTAAAAGTTATATATCTTGATGGCTTGATTAAAAGTTATATATCTTGATGACTTGATTAAAAGTTATATATCTTGATGACTTGATTGAAAGTTATATATCTTGATGACTTGATTAAAAGTTATACATCTTGATGGCTTGATTGAAAGTTATATATCTTGATGACTTGATTGAAAGTTATATATCTTGATGACTTGATTAAAAGTTATACATCTTGATGGCTTGATTGAAAGTTATATATCTTGATGACTTGATTGAAAGTTATATATCTTGATGGCTTGATTAAAAGTTATAGATCTTGATGACTTGATTGAAAGTTATAGATCTTGATGACTTGATTGAAAGTTATGTATCTTGAAAACTTGATTGCTGACATCAAAAACATTTTGGGACTATGTCAAAAATGGACTAATGATACAAATACCAAAAGATAGCTTTTGGGTGTAGTTTTCCTTTAAGCTTGACAGCTGCACTGAAAGTGGCTGAGGATTATCACCAATAAAAACTCCTGCTTATGCACCAACCAGCACTGTCATTTTTACAAAGTCCAATAAGCCACTGGATATTACTGCACACGACTAGGGATCATCTGACATTGAGACAGACAGAGCAAAGCAGAGTATCAGATAGAACAGGGTCGAAGATGACAGCACTACTTCACTACAATCTCCATTAACACCATCACCAAAAACTATTAAATCAAATACTATAAAGTGATGAAAATGTAATATAAGGAAAAATAAACATCTATGAAAAATGAAGAAAAAAGTTCTGGCAAAAAAACAAGCCTGAAATGTATCACATGCCTACTTATACACTGCTCAAAAAAATAAAGGGAACACTTAAACAACACATCCTAGATCTGAATGAAAGAAATAATCTTATTAAATACTTTTTTCTTTACATAGTTGAATGTGCTGACAACAAAATCACACAAAAATAATCAATGGAAATCCAATTTATCAACCCATGTAGGTCTGGATTTGGAGTCACACTCAAAATGAAAGTGGAAAACCACACTACAGGCTGATCCAACTTTGATGTAATGTCCTTAAAACAAGTCAAAATGAGGCTCAGTAGTGTGTGTGGCCTCCACGTGCCTGTATGACCGCCCTACAATGCCTGGGCATGCTCCTGATGAGGTGGCGGATGGTCTCCTGAGGGATCTCCTCCCAGACCTGGACTAAAGCATCCGCCAACTCTTGGACAGTCTGTGGTGCAACGTGGCGTTGGTGGATGGAGCGAGACATGATGTCCCAGATGTGCTCAATTGGATTCAGGTCTGGGGAACGGGCGGGCCAGTCCATAGCATCAATGCCTTCCTCTTGCAGGAACTGCTGACACACTCCAGCCACATGAGGTCTAGCATTGTCTTGCATTAGGAGGAACCCAGGGCCAACCGCACCAGCATATGGTCTCACAAGGGGTCTGAGGATCTCATCTCGGTACCTAATGGCAGTCAGGCTACCTCTGGCGAGCACATGGAGGGCTGTGCGGCCCCCCAAAGAAATGCCACCCTACACCATGACTGACCCACCGCCAAACCGGTCATGCTGGAGGATGTTGCAGGCAGCAGAACGTTCTCCACGGCGTCTTCAGACTCTCTCACGTCTGTCACATGTGCTCAGTGTGAACCTGCTTTCATCTGTGAAGAGCACAGGGTGCCAGTGGCGAATTTGCCAATCTTGGTGTTCTCTGGCAAATGCCAAACGTCCTGCATGGTGTTGGGCTGTAAGCACAACCCCCACCTGTGGACATCGGGCCCTCATACCACCCTCATGGAGTCTGTTTCTGACCGTTTGAGCAGACACATGCACATTTGTGGCCTGCTGGAGGTCATTTTGCAGGGCTCTGGCAGTGCTCCTCCTGCTCCTCCATGCACAAAGGCGGAAGTAGCGGTCCTGCTGCTGGGTTGTTGCCCTCCTACGGCCTCCTCCACGTCTCCTGATGTACTGGCCTGTCTCCTGGTAGCGCCTCCATGCTCTGGACACTACGCTGACAGACACAGCAAACCTTCTTGCCACAGCTCGCATTGATGTGCCATCCTGGATGAGCTGCACTACCTGACCACTTGTGTGGGTTGTAGACTCTGTCTCATGCTACCACTAGAGTGAAAGCACCGCCATCATTCAAAAGTGACCAAAACATCAGCCAAGAAGCATAGGAACTGAGAAGTGGTCTGTGGTCTCCTCCTGCAGAACCACTCCTTTATTGGGGGTGTCTTGCTTATTGCCTGTAATTTCCACCTGTTGTCTATTCCATTTGCACAACAGCATGTGAAATGTATTGTCAATCAGTGTTGCTTCCTAAGTGGACAGTTTGATTTCACAGAAGTGTGATTGACTTGGAGTTACATTGTGTTGTTTAAGTGTTCCCTTTATTTTTTTGAGCAGTATATTATACAAGCTATTAAATGTGAGAAAGCAGAAGCAGTGAAGCAGAAATGGTGATTTGAAGGTTACCATTCAACTTAAGCGTGTGATAATTGAATCTGGATCGTCTGCGGAAGGAAAGTTCTTTTATTTTCCTTTAGAGGAACCACTTCTAAAAGAATTAAGAAGCCGCTGAAGTTACAGGGCTGTTTTTCACCCAAGACGCAACACACCATTAATGATTTGTTTACTTCTAATTAAAACCATATGTCTGGGGAGAGAATGGGGGTAGGCTTAATTAAAAATGCAGGGCCTAGCACCAGTCAAGACTGTTCTCTGTACAGTAAGTGGAACTGTGGTGTGTCTCCTCACAAGCCACCAACCATTCAGATCACTGGGATTCTTTCTGCTGCTTTGTCCTTCAGTTCCCAGAAATTAGATTTCATTCAATTACACTGCAGGCCTCTTCCTAGTGGAATGGCAGATATGTGATTTATGGTGAAACGTTGTCCCCCTGGGGTGGAGGTCCCTTCAGCTGCTCTCTCTCCCTCTCCCTCTCTCCCTCCCTCCCTATGGCGCCATGAGAGAAAGCCAGGAGATCAAGGACCTGCATTAGTGAGGTTCATCTTCTGTTCTCTGTGGGGACAAAATGGACTCACCACATCTTCAATTAGCAGGTGAGGAGGCCTCTGTAATATATGATCAAGTGAAATAGGGCTATAAACTGTCAGAGGAGAATGTAGCGAGGTGCTAAAGGCCCGAGGAACGTGGGTGGGAGATTGGGCGGTCACATTAACCCCAAGAGAAAGGGTTAATGTGAGCATATCACGCTGAGCATATCACTCCATTTCAACTAGAGAACAGCGTTCTTTTTTGGAAACTATTTTTTTCTCAGTTCAAATTGAGTCATTCCTTATGGCAATTCACCATTGCAGGTTTCACAAATTCTATTACCCTGCCCTCATTCAGTATCCATTCAGTATCCTCAAAGTCAAATGAATCCAAGGCTATATGTTCACACGATAGTCTATACCACATTATGCTTGATGAAGCAGAGTTTTACCTTGTTCAAATGACTTATTGGACGAAGCAGATGAAAAAAAGCCTTTCATAACACGTGTAAATGATCTAATAATAATGGCATTACATAATTCAAATGGGAGTGTTGGGGTTAACTGGGAAGCACTGGGACACAGAAACAGGATCAAGGATCAATTGAGCACATGAATTGATATTGGGGAGGGTGGGGCCGTAACTGCCACTAAGGGTCTGGGTTAATTATCTATTTGACTTTGATTAGTGAGAAAGACGACGCAAGAGACGATCAAGTCTGCTGAAGGGGTGAAACCATATTGATAGGACAGTCACTTATCGGCAGCTTTTTTACTGTCCTTTTTACTATAACCTTCAACCATGTTAATCTGAAACACCGTCTCTCAAAGACATGTTCAGAATGTGCATTTGGGTTCTGCAAATGCTGGATTAAAGAAAGGCTTTTGTCAAGACAGCAAACATTGCAACAGCAAACATTGCAAATGATAGTTTCATGTAATAAAAGTTGCTTTAATTAAAAATAATTAAAAGAATATGCTGACAATCCCAGTTATATTGAAATGAAGGCAGAGGTACATCTTTTACCATACATTAATAACTGAACAGATAATGCCATATGATGGTGTGTTGTCATTTCACGGTGTGCTCTCATCGTTTATAGGACATGAATGAAGTATCTTGAGTAAGGGGTGTTTCCACAAGATAAATGCCACGAGACACTCTAACCAATGGCCCCCTCAACAGATACACAAAATAAGGCTGATTTGAATCACACTGCAAGTCCATCTTCCAGTTTCCTGTTGTTGCCATGGACACAGACCATTTCCCAGGGTGCACTTAGTTTTTTTCCCCTCCTCTACCCTGGCTCGACTAACATGATGGCTAGAGGCTAAAGAGCCCTGGGGGAATAGCAGACAAAGCCCAGACAACAACAGGTAAAAGAAAGGAAGCAGGTCAAAGCTAGTCTCCCAATCCAGAGTGTGTTTGGCTTTTTTTTCTTTTTTTTGAAGAGCCATCGCTCATGGCAACCCATCTTCCCGAGGGAAAGAGAGCTCTGGCAACACAGATTAAGAATTAAGATTTAACAACCCCCCAAATTTCCCTGAATCCTTTTTCGGAGCATCACTCCCATATGTGTCAAAACAGTAACATGACAAGCGATAAGTGCTTTGGTATTACAGATCAGAGGAGCACATGGTGATACCCACCACAGCTTTCATATGAAAAGTCATAACTCAGGCAAATCATTCAAATTGATAAGTGATTTAAAGGAGGTCTTGAGAGTTACGTCACATCGACGTACCAAAATAAAGCTCTCTATCCGTGAAATGAGAGCAAGGAGGTGAATGGGGCCATTGCAGACATCTGTGGTAAACACTGAATTATAATCCAGGTCGTTTGGGTCCTGGATGTTGATTGGCTGAATGCCGTGGTATATCAGACAATATACCATGGCTATGACGCAAAAAAACGAATTACTGTTGTAATTATGCTGGTAACCAGTTTATAATAGCAATAAGGCACCTCAGGGGTTTGTGGCATATGGCCAATATACCACAGCTAAGGGCTGTATCCAGGCACTTCGCTTTGTGCCTAAGAACAGCCCTTAGCCTTGGTATATTGGCCATATACAAATCAAGCTTTATTTATCAAATCAAGCTTTATTTATACAGCACATTTATAGAGCTTTATTTATACAGACATGGAATGCAATGCAATGTGCTTTACAGGAAATAAAATAACTGAAAAACAATTAAATAAAAGCGGAAATATTTACTACACAAAAAACAAAAGAATGACAAACTGAACAACCAAAAGCACCCTGAGGAAAATCAAAGCTAAAAAAATATTTCCACAGTTTCGGCCCCCCTCAGGTTCTCTGGCAGGCTATTCCAGAGTCTGGGGGCATATTGTAGTAACTAAAGGCTTCCTCTCCATGCCTCTTGGTCCTAGACTTTGGGATAGTTATAAGGCCAGTACCAGAGGACCTGAGGGACCTACTGGGTACAGAACTTAAAAGCATGTCTGATGTGTTGGGGTGCACAATCGTGGATTGATTTAAAAACTAATAGAAGAATTCTAAAACTCACAGGCAGCCAGTGCCAAGACTTTAAAACCTGTGTAATGTCTGTTCTCTGTCTGGTCTTGGTCAGTAGCCGTGGTGCAGCATTCTGTAGGTTTTGCAGTTGATCAATGGCTTTCTTGGGTTGACCAGACAGGAGAGCATTACAGTAGTCAAACTTGCTTGTAATAAAATAATGGATGAGTCTCTCTGTATCAGAGAGAAACGGCCACACCGTGGCAATGTCAGGCAGTTGGACCACACCCCCTCTGGCATTATTGTTTAATGTAATTCCACTGAGGTAGCTACCTCATGGTCAAAAAAGCTATATCCCCACAGGGGAATAACCAACATCATAAAGGTCAGTATGCTTTACAAAAGTCAGTATATTATTAGTTTAATTTCTGGACCTGTGACTACATCCACTGGCCTAGAAAAGGTCATATCGAAGATATTGAAGAAACCACATTGAGTTTTAGTAGTCTGGTCAGAAACCCGAAAAAATGAAACACAATCTAAAGTTAAGCACCAAGTAAAGTGTATGCTGTCTGAAAACGTGGCTCATTGACTGGGCTTGAATAGGAGATGCCCATTGTGGTCCATGGAAGAGAGGAGATGCCCATTGTGGTCCATGGAAGCGAGTCATTGGAGTCATTTGAGCTACCTCCTGTACATGATTGAGCAATCTGAGGTTGCCTGGCCTGGCCTGCATCTTGCTAGGATGAACAATACCCTGCTCTCTGTTTCTCATGAGCCCCAACATTCAGAGTCCACTGATCATGTGACCTGACCTGAGTGTATGTGTGTTGTCCCACAGAACAAATGTCACCCATCTCAATCTGACTCAATCAACATCCCTTTGTTTCTCTGTTTAAGCATCAGTGGGATTCAAGTAGACGGACGGACGGACGGACGGACAGCCAGACAGACAGACAGACAGACAGACAGACAGAGAGCAGGTTGAAGCCACATAAAGGTGCTGAACCGAAGAGGATGGAAATAGAAGAGGATTGTGTCATTCTGGGATGTCGCTTCACCAGAGAGGAACAGAGGTTTGACATGTGGATCGGGCACAATTTAGCCATTCTATCTTCTCATCACTTTGAATTATCTCACACTAATTGTGCTGTGCAGTGGTTGTCACAAGTTTGTGTAAAAAAAACATTTGCGCGGAATACTGCATTGCTATGCAGAGAAATATCATTTTCAAACTAGTTTGGCAAAAATCTATGCAAATTATTCCATTATCAGTCCCAGATTCTAATCTTAATTAAATATTGTTATCATGATAAAGGACTGAATGAAAATTCCACAATGGTCGTCATTGAGGTCCTAGGCTCCGAAAAATGTTTTCATCTACCTCTGAACATTATCTAGATATGCAACACAGGGGAAATATTGGACTGCTGACACCAGGCCTTGGTGTGAGAAATGTCACATAATGAAACAATTTTAGGACTTTCTATAATTCATATAAAACCCATGGCTTGCTGTTTAAAAGGCATGTGCTTCAATTTCCTGTCCCCTTTATTTCCCTACCTTTAGAGTTACTTTGTTTTTCCATTAATCATGGCCTATGTCAGAGAAAGCCCCTCCATATTGTGGCCATTACACTCGATAAAGGGTACACTATACAGCCACACATGCTTCCCCCTTCGCAGGCTCTCCTTCTCCCCCGTGACAGGACACAGCACTCTCTCATGATGTTCTCAGCCAATTCATTTACAGTGGGACTGGAGGACAAATGTGCCTGATGACAAGTGAGGGAGTGAGGGAGGAGTGGCAGAGGGCCAGCAATATCCAGACATTTCCTGAGCTCCGACCTACCAGCTGCTGTCTAAGGGTCAGCCCAAAAGGGTCAACAGGAAGGAGCACATTTGGGGCAGCTGTCACCCGTCACTTCCTGTGTGGAGCGGACTGGAGCAGACCAGGTGGACTGGGTGACAGCAGGCAGCTTCCCACTAGTTTGGCTGAACCCCGAACCTCTCAGTGGTCCATTAAAAGTTCAGAATGTACAGGATGTATTACTGTTACTTTCCAACAGCATCTGGCCTCCCGATGTTTAACAGAGCCCATTTTATTCTCCCTTTGATTGGTATCAAAATGTCACCTTGGAAATCCGTGCAGCTGTTCAGGAATCAATTCATTCTCATATAGTTGGTATCGACTGAGGCAACTTAATCACACTAAAACAACCACGCTATTTGATTTCCCAGTAAGTTCATCTACCCACAGAGAAGATAAGAGCATGTGTAAAGTGAGCCACTTACTTGTTGTGAAGTACACACCATCCACAGTGGGGGTCTCCAGAGGCCAGACAGGTTTTACAGGTGGTGTACTGGTCACAGCTCTCCACAGGTAACCGGCTCACCTGCAGAACACAACTGAGCTTATCATCTTTATTCAACACACTTTCAGACTCACACTAGCACTGTTCACTGTGCTTTCCTCACCTTCTCAATCTTTTTTTACGCGTACAGATGCGTCGCGAGGGTCAAACAAATCTAAATCCCAGGCGTAACCATGAATTTGTCATGATAGCGTTTCGTTTACGTAAGATATGAAATTCAACAGAAAGCGGGAATGTATTGCTCACAATTTGAATGAGTTTTGGGACACATCCGTGCTTCAAGGACTAAATCATTTCCTGACACGAGGTCTGAATCCATTTATTCAACTGCAGTGATAGAGAGTGGGTCAGTTCACCAGTGTTGGTAAACATTTCAAAACCTTAAGCGCTAGACGACTTATTCAATGTATCACCCAGGGCTTATAGATAGCAACTAAATGGCTAACTTAGAGTGACAAAGTGCAGACTCAGCGGGGAGCGTCATTTATGGTCGTTCCCTCGTCGTAAACATGCACAGTCTAATGGGTTGCCTTGAACGATGGATTTAAATAAAAAATGTATTCTGTTTTGAGTGATCTTCCCCCTCCCTTTGGCAGTAAGTGAAGACCAGATGTCACAGGGCAATGTACCACAGGTTCCCGTTCTCTTTCTCTGCATGCTAATCCTGTGCCCTTAAAGGACATGGACAAAGATCTCCTCACAGCTTTCACCGCATATCTCCTAAAGTGCTGAAATGCTTACTCTGAGAGGACCTAACCTTTGATCGTCTTTAAAAATGAATTTTGTAAGAGAGAAAAACACAATCCCGCCCAAAAGGGATGTGGCGTTGCCTTTCAATTTGCTGTTGCTGGTGAGTTCCTGGTTCCTGACACTGCTGCAGTGGAGAATGCTACTAGCATTAGCACTAACCGCTAACCCTGGCAGGCCCTGCCTCTCTGCCTCTGTCTCCAGTGTCAGGGAGTCAGGCCGCAGGCTGTGGGTGGGCGAGGTGTTATGCCGAGCGCTGCGCTTCCTGTCCCATGCTAATTTATGCTGCAAAGTGCCAGCGCGTAAACACACCATCCCACCACCGACACCGTTTTATAATCCTCTGCCCTCAAGTCTGTGTCTCTGGCACGATGCTCGGTTCGGCTCGCAACATCCCACAACGCCCTTGCGGACAGACAGCTCACAAAGGGATGGAATTAAACAAGTCAACTCTGAAGTGGAGGTCGATTCAAGAGACTAAAATCAAACATTTCATTATATGGATAATGAAGCAGGCTACCCACTGAAGACTATGTTCTAAGCTCATATCTCTTCATGTATTATCATGGTGGTGTAACATTATACACTGAGTGTACAAAACATTAGGAACACCTGCTCTTTCCATGACAGATTGACCAGGTGAATCTCGGTGAAAGCTATGATCCCTTATTGATGTCACCAGTTAAATCCACTTCAATCAGTGTAGATGAAGGGGAGGAGACAGGTTAAAGAATGATTTTTAAGCCTTGAGACAACTGAGATATGGATTGTGTATGTGTGCCGTTCAGAGGGTGAATGGGCAAGACAAAAGATTTAAGTGCTTTTGAACGTGGCATGGTAGTAGGTGCCAGGCACACCAACTACAACGCTGCTGGGTTTTTCACGCTCAGCAGTTTCCCGTATGTATTAAGAATGGTCCACCACCCAAAGAACATCCAGCCAACTGTGGGGAAGCATTGGAGTCAACATGGACCAGCATTCCTGTGGAATTTTTTCGACACCTTGTAGAGTCCATGCCCCAATGAACTGAGGCTGTTCTGAGGGCAAAAGGGGGAGTTGAATCTTAATATTAGGAAGGTGTCCTTAATGTTTTGTATACTCAGTGTATATGCACAGTACTGTTAAAGTTGGTGCATGAAAATAGCATCATCAACTGCCACATATCAATTGTTTAAAGTGGGCCAGTGTGAAAAGCAGAGCTCTATCTTCTGTGGAGTTCATCTTTGATCCAGTGTATTTACCTCCCTAGGATGACAACAAGAGGGTTATTATGGGGCTGAGGTGCACTCACGCCAAAACTCCCTGCAACGCTCTGCTCTGCCGGTCAGTGTTACCTATTCATTATTTATCTACCGCAATTCATTCAAATTTCATGAATACTAAAGACATAAGCAGGAGGCAGGCTCTGTAGAGGGATGTACTGTCTAGTAAGCATACATCTCAGTGCAGGAGTTCAGCCACATATTGCTGCGGCTTTAGAGAAGACGAGAAGAACCCACTGGGCACACACTGGTTGAATCAACGTTGTTTCCACGTCATTTCAATGAAATGACGTTGAACCAACATAGAATAGATGTTGAATTGACGTCTGTGCCTGACGGGAAGGCTCTACTTTTCATGCTTTTTCTTTAATCAGTTACATATAAATATATCTTAATACACATCCTGTATACAAAACAAATCAATAAGGAATAATTTGAAACATGCTTAAACATCGGAGTGCCTCACATAGAATTCTTATGGAAAATATCAATATCTGGAGCAGACCTGTCCGGATTTACTCTCCCATGCAAGAGGAAGACCATTGTTTGAGTGAATGAGCTAGGCAGCACAGAGCGGTGCCATTCTCCTAATGTCTGAATACATTTGTTAATTCTGTCCATAAGGGATCCTCCTCTCCTCTGTGAGTCTGTCCTCGTGGCAACCCCACCCAGGAAGGAGGGGCTGCTCTATCATGTTCCCCTTCTCTCTGTAACATCAGTCTATCTCCTAACATCAGTCTCTCTCTGTAACGTCAGACTCTCTCTGTAACGTCAGCCTCTCTCTGTAACGTCAGCCTCTCTCTGTAACGTCAGCCTCTCTCTGTAACGTCAGCCTCTCTCTGTAACGTCAGCCTCTCTGTAACGTCAGCCTCGCTGTAACGTCAGCCTCGCTGTAACGTCAGCCTCGCTGTAACGTCAGCCTCGCTGTAACGTCAGCCTCGCTGTAACGTCAGTCTCTCGCTGTAACGTCAGTCTCTCGCTGTAACGTCAGTCTCTCTCTGTATCGTCAGTCTCTCGCTAACGTCAGTCTCTCGCTAACGTCAGTCTCTCTCTAACATCAGTCTCTCTCTAACATCAGACTCTGTGTAACATCAGACTCTGTGTAACATCAGACTCTGTGTAACATCAGACTCTGTGTAACATCAGACTCTGTGTAACATCAGACTCTGTGTAACATCAGTCTCTGTGTAACATCAGTCTCTGTGTAACATCAGTCTCTCTGTCCAACATCAGTCTCTCTGTCCAACATCAGTCTCTCTGTCCAACATCAGTCTCTCTGTCCAACATCAGTCTCTCTGTCCAACATCAGTCTCTCTCTCTAACATCAGACTCTCTCTGTAACATCAGACTCTCTCTGTAACATCAGACTCTCTCTGTAACATCAGACTCTCTCTGTAACATCAGACTCTCTCTGTAACATCAGACTCTCTCTGTAACATCAGACTCTCTCTGTAACATCAGTCTCTCTCGCTAACATCAGTCTCTCCCTGTAACATCAGTCTCCCTGTAACATCAGTCTCCCTCTAACAACAGTCTCTCTGTAACATCAGACTCTCTGTAACATCAGACTCTCTGTAACAACAGTCTCTCTGTCCAACAACAGTCTCTCTGTAACATCAGTCTCTTTGTAGCATCAGTCTCTTTCTGTTTAACATCAGTCTCTCTGTAACATCAGTCTCTCTCTGTAACATCAGTCTCTCTCTAACATCAGTCTCTATGTCCAACAACAGTCTCTCTGTAACATCAGACTCTCTGTAACAACAGTCTCTCTGTAACAACAGTCTCTCTGTAACAACAGTCTCTCTGTCCAACAACAGTCTCTCTGTAGCATCAGTTTCTCTGTAGCATCAGTCTCTCTCTGTGTAACATCAGTCTCTCTCTGTCCAACAACAGTCTCTCAGTCTCTCTGTCCAACAACAGTCTCTCTGTCCAACAACAGTCTCTCTGTAGCGTCAGTCTCTCTCTAACGTCAGCCTCTCTCTAACGTCACCCTCTCTCTAACGTCAGCCTCTCTCTAACGTCAGCCTCTCTGTCCAACAATGGTCTCTCTCTAACATCAGTCTCTCTCTAACATCAGTCTCTCTGTAACCTGTCTCTCTGCTTCTAACCCTAGGAAGCTCTTTGCCACCTTCTCCTCCCTCCTGAATCCTCCTCCCCCTCCCCCCCTCCTCCCTCTCTGCGGATGACTTCGTCAACCATTTTGAAAAGACGGTCGACGACATCCGATCCTCGTTTGTTAAGTCAAACGACACCGCTGGTCCTGGTCACATTGCCCTACCCTATGCTTTGACCTCTTTCTCCCCTCTCTCTCCAGATGAAATATTGCGTCTTGTGACGGCCGGCCGCCCAACAACCTGCCCGCTTGACCCTATCCCCTCCTCTCTTCTCCAGACCATTTCCGGAGACCTTCTCCCTTACCTCACCTCGCTTATCAACTCATCCTTGACCGCTGGCTACGTCCCTTCCGTCTTCAAGAGAGCGAGAGTTGCACCCCTTCTCAAAAAACCTACACTCGATCCCTCCGATGTCAACAACTACAGACCAGTATCCCTTCTTTCTTTTCTCTCCAAAACTCTTGAACGTGCCGTCCTTGGCCAGCTCTTCTGCTATCTCTCTCAGAATTACCTTTTTGATCCAAATCAGTCAGGTTTCAAGGCTGGTCATTCAACTGAGACTGCTCTTCTCTGTGTCACGGAGGCTCTCCGCACTGCTAAAGCTAACTCTCTCTCCTCTGCTCTCATCCTTCTAGACCTATCTGCTGCCTTTCATACTGTGAACCACCAGATCCTCCTCTCCACCCTCTCCGAGTTGGGTATCTCCGGCGCGGCTCACTCTTGGATTGCGTCCTACCTGACAGGTCGCTCCTACCAGGTGGCGTGGCGAGAATCTGTCTCCGCACCACGTGCTCTCACCACTGGTGTCCCCCAGGGCTCAGTTCTAGGCCCTCTCCTATTCTCGCTATACACCAAGTCACTTGGCTCTGTCATATCCTCCCATGGTCTCTCCTATCATTGCTACGCAGACGACACACAATTAATCTTCTCCTTTCTCCCTTCTGATAACCAGGTGGCGAATCGCATCTCTGCATGTCTGGCAGACATATCAGTGTGGATGACGGATCACCACCTCAAGCTGAACCTCGGCAAGACGGAGCTGCTCTTCCTCCCAGGGAAGGACTGCCCTTTCCATGATCTCGCAATCACGGTGGACAACTCCATTGTGTCCTCCTCCCAGAGTGCTAAGAGCCTCGGCGTGACCCTGGACAACACCCTGTCGTTCTCCACTAACACCAAGGCGGTGACCCGATCCTGTAGGTTCATGCTCTACAACATTCGCAGAGTACGACCCTGCCTTACACAGGAAGCGGTGCAGGTCCTAATCCAGGCACTTGTCATCTCCCGTCTGGATTACTGCAACTCCCTGTTGGCGGGGCTCCCTGCCTGTGCCATTAAACCCCTACAACTCATCCAGAACGCCGCAGCCCGTCTGGTGTTCAACCTTCCCAAGTTCTCTCACGTCACCCCGCTCCTCCGCACACTCCACTGGCTTCCAGTTGAAGCTCGCATCTGCTACAAGACCATGGTGCTTGCCTACGGAGCTGTGAGGGGAACGGCACCTCAATACCTTCAGGCTCTGATCAGGCCCTACACCCAAACAAGGGCACTGCGTTCATCCACCTCTGGCCTGCTGGCCCCCCTACCTCTGCGGAAGCACAAAAAAAGGATATAGATGTACTATTGTAAAGTGGTTGTTCCACTGGATATCATAAGGTGAATGCACCCATTTGTAAGTCGCTCTGGATAAGAGCGTCTGCTAAATGACGTAAATGTCTATAACATAAGTCTCTCTCTGTAACATCAGAGACTCTGTAACAGACTCTCTGTAACATAAGTCTCTCTGTCCAACAACAGTCTCTCTTTTTAACATCAGTCTCTCTCTAACATAAGTCTCTCTCTGTGTAACATCAGTCTCTCTGTAACATCAGTCTCTCGCTAACAGAAGTCTCTCGCTAACAGAAGTCTCTCTCTAACAGAAGTCTCTCTCTAACAGAAGTCTCTGTGTAACATCAGTCTCTCTGTAACATCAGTCTCTCTGTAACATCAGTCTCTCTGTCCAACAACAAGTCTCTCTGTCCAACAACAAGTCTCTCTGTCCAACAACAAGTCTCTCTGTCCAACAACAGTCTCTCTGTAATATCAGTCTCTTTCTAACATCAGTCTCTCTGTAACGTCAATCTCTCTGTAACGTCAGTCTCTCTGTAACGTCAGTCTCTCTCTAACGTCAGTCTCTCTCTAACGTCAGTCTCTCTCTAACGTCAGTCTCTCTCTAACGTCAGTCTCTCTCTAACGTCAGTCTCTCTCTTACGTCAGTCTCTCTCTTACGTCAGTCTCTCTCTTACGTCAGTCTCTCTCTTACGTCAGTCTCTCTCTTACGTCAGTCTCTCTCTAACATCAACTCTCTGTAACATCAGTCTCTGTCCAACAACAGTCTCTCTCTGTTTAACATCAGTCTCTCTCTGTAACATCAGTCTCTCTCTGTAACATCAGTCTCTCTCTGTAACATCAGTCTCTCTCTGTAACATCAGTCTCTCTCTGTAACATCAGTCTCTCTCTGTAACATCAGTCTCTCTGTAACCTGTATCTCTATAATATAAGTCTCTCTCTTTAACATCAGACTCTCTGTAACCTGTCTCACTCCAGAAGGCATATTTTCTTCTGTTGAAGCCATTCTTTTGTTGATTTACTTCTGTGTTTTGGGTTGTTGTCCTTTGCATCACCCAACTTCTATTTAGCTTCAATTGGCGGACAGATAGCCTTACATTCTCCAGCAAAATGTCTTGATAGACTTGGGAATTCATTTTTCCATCAATGATAGCAAGCTGTCCAGGCCCTGAGGCAGCAAAGCAGCCCCAAACCATGATGCTCCCTCCACCATACTTTACAGTTGGGATGAGGTTTTGATGTGACATGCAGCAATGTTTTTAATGGACAGCAGTGGCTTCTTTCGTGGTGTCCTCCCATGAACACCATTCTTGTTTAGTGCTTTACGTATCGTAGACTCATCAACAGAGATGTTAGCATGTTCCAGAGATTTATGTAAGTCTTTAGCTGACACTCTAGGATTCTTCTTAACCTCATTGAGCACTATGCACTGTGCTCTTGCAGTCATCTTTGCAGGATGGCCACTCCTAGGGAGAGTAGCAACAGTGCTGAACTTCATTTATAGACAATTTGTCTTACCATGGACTGATGATCACCAAGGCTTTTAGAGATACTTTTGTAACCCTTTCCAGCTTTATGCAAGTCAACAATTGTGCAGACTCAATTGTCCTGAGTCATTGCAGGCAATCTCAACGCTGTGCGTTACAGGGAAGACATCCTCCTCCCTCATGTTGTACCCTTCCTGCAGGCTCATCCTGACATGACCCTCCAGCATGACAATGCCACCAGCCATACTGATCGTTCTGTGCGTGATTTCCTGCATGACAGGAATGTCAGTGTTCTGCCATAGCCAGCGAAGAGCCCGGATCTCAATCCCATTGAGCACATCTGGGACCTGTTGGATTGGAGGGTGAGGGCTAGGGCCATTCCCCCCAGAAATGTCTGGGAACTTGCAGGTGCCTTGGTGGAAGAGTGGGGTAACATCTCACAGCAAGAACTGGCAAATCTGGTAAAGTCCATGAGGAGATGCACTGCAGTACTTAATGCTGCAGCTGGTGGCCACACCAGATACTGACTGTTACTTTTGATTTTGCCCCCCCCCCCCCCCCCTCTGTTAGTCACGTGTCTGGGGAACTTGTTCAGTTTCTGTCTCAGTTGTTGAATCTTGTTATGTTCATACAAATATTTACACATGTTAAGTTTGGTGATATTAAACGCAGTTGACAGTGAGAGGACGTTTCTTTTTTTGCTGAGTTTATATATGTATGTATTCATATATATCTACTAATATATATATATATATATATACACACATACATATATACACATACATACATATATATATACACACACACACATACACACACAGGCGTGGCCAAAAGTTTTGAGAATGACACAAATATTAATTTCCACAAAGTTTGCTGCTTCAGTGTCTTTAGATATTTTTGTCAGATGTTACTATGGAATACTGAAGTATAATTACAAGCATTTCATAAGTGTCAAAAGCTTTTATTGACAATTACATGAAGTTGATGCAAAGAGTCAATATTTGCAGTGTTGACCCTTCTTTGTCAAGACCTCTGCAATCCGCCCTGGCATGCTGTCAATTAACTTCTGGGCCACATCCTGACTGATGGCAGCCCATTCTTGCATAATCAATGCTTGGAGTTTGTCAGAATTTGTGGGTTTTTGCTTGTCCACCTGCCTCTTGAGGATTGACCACAAGTTCTAAATGGGATTAAGGTCTGGAGAGTTTCCTGGCCATAGACCCATAATATCGATGTTTTGTTCCCTGAGCCACTTAGTTATCACTTTTTCCTTATGGCAAGGTGCTCCATCATGCTGGAAAAGGCATTGTTCATCACCAAACTGTTCCTGGATGGTTGGGAGAAGTAGCTCTCGGAGGATGTGTTGGTACCATTCTTTATTCATGGCTGTGTTCTTAGGCAAAATTGGGAGTGAGCCCACTCCCTTGGCTGAGAAGCAACCCCACACATGAATGGTCTCAGGATGCTTTACTGTTGGCATGACACAGGACTGATAGTAGTGCTCACCTTGTCTTCTCTGGACAAGCTTTTTTTCCGGATGCCCCAAACAATCGGAAAGGGGATTCATCAGAGAAAATGACTTTATCGCAGTTCTCAGCAGTCCAATCCCTGTTTTGCAGAATATTTGCAGAATATCAGTCTGTCCCTGATGTTTTTCCTGGAGAGAAGTGGCTTTTTTGCTGTCCTTCTTGACACCAGGCCATCCTCCAAATGTCTTTGCCTCACTGTGCGTGCAGATGCACTCACAACTGCCTGCTGCCATTCCTGAGCAAGCTCTGTACTGGTGGTGCCCCGATCCCGCAGCTGAATGAACTTTAGGAGACGGTCCTGGCGCTTGCTGGACTGTCTTGGGTGCCCTGAAGCCTTCTTCACAACAATTGAACCGCTCTCCTTGAAGTTCTTGATGATCCGATAAATGGTTGATTTAGGTGCAATCTTACTGGCAGCAATATCCTTGCCTGTGAAGCCCTTTTTTGTGCAAAGCAATGATGACGGCACGTGTTTCCTTGCAGGTAACCATGGTTGACAGAGGAAGAACAATTATTCCAAGCATCACCCTCCTTTTGAAGCTTCCAGTCTGTTATTCAAACTCAATCAGCATGACAGAGTGATCTCCAGCCTTGTCCTCGTCAACACTCACACCGGTGTTAACGAAAGAATCACTGACATGATGTCAACTGCTTTTGTGGCAGTGCTGAAATGCAGTGGAAATGTTTCGGGGGGATTCAGTTCATTTGCATGCAAAGAGGGACTTTGCAATTAATTGCAATCGATCTGATCACTCTTCATAACATTCTGGAGTAAATGCAAATTGCCATCATACAAACTGAGGCAGCAGACTTTGTGAAAATTAATATTTGTGTCATTCTCAAAACTTTTGGCCACGACTGTACACACACACATATATATATATATATATATACACATACACACAAATCATATGTCTTCATTTTGACTACGCAGACCTTTTCTAAATCAGAAAGACAAGTCTTCTCATTGGAGGACTGTCTCTCTTTACTTCGTTATTTCTGAGGTAAAAAGTGAAAGGCTAAAGATCAAATCTTTGTGATAACTGCACAACGACAGCAATTCATCCTTCCTTTCAATAAACTGCTCGATTATGAAGAAAACGAATAAGCTGATAGATGTATTATGCAGGGCACCGGCATTATTAATGCGTGCAGCTGTATGTACTGAATCTAGGAGGATTTCTTCTAGTCAACTGCAGAGGAACTTGGTGTGTTAACCTTCCTATCCTCTGTACAATAAGACCTCTTAGAATAGAGCTATTCTGCAAGCCTTTCCATGGAGACACGTCCCTAAAGTTCCCTAATAGGGAACCAGCTGAGGCAGAATTCAAAGACATTGAACTGGTGTTTCATATTCTGTCTTCCAGTCGTGCAGATGTTAAAACAACATACCTGAAATTCCGGTTGGGTTTTAAAACAAAGCAGACTGTTTACAGTGCCGGGGTCTAATTCAATTCCTTTTGACAAACGTATCTTTTATAATTCCAAGATAGGTCTTCATAGCGCAGAACAAATGTTTTCACACGCATTATGAATGGGACTGTGAAACAAAAGCAGATATCTGGAGAAGTAAATCAGTTAGAGATAGTCTGTATACACATTCAACTTATATTACATAAAGGTTTGAGAATCTCTTAAAGTAGGACAACACTGAATTAAACTTAGCGGTGGTTAATGCTGGAACATTCCACAACGGATAAGTTCATAAATCATCCATTCTCACATCCTGAAATAAACCTATGGATCGGCTTTGGTGGTCAGTGCTTTATTCTATCTGGTGTGTGTGTGTGTGTGTGTGTGTGTATCTCTCACCTGTTTGTCACTTAGCATGTAGATGTGTTGGTAGTCAGGGCTGAAGACCATGTCCCGCAGAATAGGTTTCCCTTCATCCACTGTAACAGTCTCATACAGCAAAGCACTCTGGGACGGGGGAGGTATGCCATCTACTCGGATCTGAGGGAAAATGAGACAGATATTTAAACAAATTGCAAAATAATTTAATACTTTTTTTCAGATTATTATTTGAAGAGTCACGACAATGTAATATTTTTTGTGAATATTTTTTGGTGAACCAAACTATACATGGGGAACTTTTCAAAGTTTGGAAACAGAAACATTATTTTGATTTTGCTTTGAATCAGACATAAACAACATTCCCCAAACCTCCCACAAATCCTCAGCTCTATCACTGACCTAGAAAATAAATTCTGAATATGGATGGGAGGGGGGCTGGTGAGGAGGAATTGTCTCAATATGTAAGATCAGTACAAAAAATGTATTATGCTTACTATACACAGTTACACACACACACAACCCCCGCTGTTTCATCATTACCACCTTCTGTTTCCTTACACTGATAATTAGAACATTGAGCGGGTAAAGGAGTTCTAAAAATGTCAAATTCACATCATCTTTGATGTGATTGGGAATAAATACTCTGAGCTCTGACAACTGCAGTTATGGCTGCTGCAAAGCTCACCTATTTTCACATTCTTAATTTCAGAGGAAAAAAATGGCAGCTTGCTTTTCTATCCTAATCAATTTTGACGGAAATATGACAGAGGGAGGAATGGAACGGTAAATAAACCAAATGAATGCTGAAATATAGAGGATTCCATTTTGAAAAAACATGGAATAGAAATGTAGACATTTGTGGAAAGATAAACTGGAGAAAATGTGAGGGTGACAAGCTTGGCTTTCTCCTAAATATCTGGGTCAGCCTGAAGTGACAAACATCGTTAGTCTGTTAATTAGCTTCCTCCTCATTGCTGCAGTCTTAGTAATTAGTGTTGACAAGGTGGCATCCATTAGTTGAACGCTGCCATATTGGGTGTCACGAGTTGCTGGCCAAGACGGAGACCATACCCCCCCAAAGCAGTGGAACAGCAGGGATGAAAATATGACGGTCATTGTCTGCGCTTTGTCAGTTCAAGTGATACCAGCTGCAGTCATCTCACACCCAGCTATCTGCTGTTACGTTCCTCATTTTCACAACTTCCAAATGCCTGCGTTTACCACAACAGACACAATTAGCATTTTCCTCCAGCAAGTTCTTCTCTTTTTTCTATCTAGGGCATCTGATAATTTATGAAATAGATCCTGGGGCTTATACCTCTGACACATATCAAATAAGAGATGTTAAACCACTTTCCATGGCTGTTACGCAAGTCTATCCAGGCATTCATTGCTATGATGCAAAATGCTCTGATTCGCTGGAGAAAATCTTACTCATAAGTCGTTGACGTCGTGATCAATAGTTTCAGAATCCCATTTCATGGACTCATCCTCTCAATGTAGTGGGTTGGAATTATGGAGAAAAACTACATCCAACTGTATTTTTGTGCCAATTCCAAAATAGCGTAAAAACAAGGAAATGTAACTGAAACTAGGCCGCAATAACATAACTGAAACACTGCAGCATTACAAAACAACTAGCAAAGAACCGCACAGAAAAAAGCCAGTTCACAGTTAGCAAACTGCTGACATTGAAGCAGGTAAAGGAAAATAACCTGCACACCATGCAGGACCTGCCGGGTCCATAGTAAGCCACTTTCTAACAGTTGACCTTTTATTGTGCCTGTTTAAAGACTTGGGAATATGTAAACACAGCAGAGTGAAGTCCTTGCCCTGGTTGATGCTGTAAAACCATGTGGCATACAGTTTATCAGGCCTGATGGTACAGTACAGTTAGCTAGCCCTGTGGGAATATGACACGCTAAATCAGAACAATACCACTGATGTCATAAATCAAGGTTCATTGGACTAAATTAAAGCACTGTATTGTTTTAATGGAACAACAATTTGATTAAATCTGCCAAATTCCTAATTACTATTCTTCTTATTTGTGACCAGTCCCCAAGCCATTTCAGAATAACACTGGCCATCCTGCAGCAACGCTTCATGAAGATAACCCAGCTAAAGTACACAGTGTGGGTCTAGTTGTCTGCAGTCAGTACACTGAAACTACCCTACACAAGCCTCCAGAGAAAAGGACATAATGAAGGATGGCATATTGCAACTACAGCTGAGTCTCTGGGAAGCTAATGTCCTCCTCGGTCTAGTTGGAGTGTTTGAAATGCAGAGTCCTTGCTGAGTGCTGACCTCTTGACAACATCAAACAGCTCAGATGAAGGTCATTGGAATTTAGATAAATATTACATTTCCTCCTGTCTCCCTGTGATTCAAATTTTGTCATGGTTGCAGGGAAACAATGATGTCATGGTGGCAGGGAAACAATGATGTCATGGTGGCAGGGAAACAATGATGTCATGGTGGCAGGGAAACAACGATGTCATGGTGGCAGGGAAACAACGATGTCATGGTGGCAGGGAAACAATGATGTCATGGTGGCAGGGAAACAATGATGTCATGGTGGCAGGAAAACAACGATGTCATGGTGGCAGGGAAACAATGATGTCATGGTGGCAGGGAAACAACGATGTCATGGTGGCAGGGAAACAATGATGTCATGGTGGTATGGAAACAACGATGTCATGGTGGCAGGGAAACAATGATGTCATGGTGGCAGGGAAACAATGATGTCATGGTGGCAGGGAAACAATGATGTCATGGTGGCAGGGAAACAATGATGTCATGGTGGCAGGGAAACAACGATGGCATGGTGGCAGGGAAACAATGATGTCATGGTGGCAGGGAAACAATGATGTCATGGTGGCAGGGAAACAACGATGGCATGGTGGCAGGGAAACAATGATGTCATGGTGGCAGGGAAACAATGATGTCATGGTGGCAGGGAATAAAGAGGAGGTATAGGTCTGCTTGTTTGGTTGCTCGTCTGCTATGGATTTGGATCGCTCATCAGGACTTCTTTCTAAGGGCCAATCATGTTTAGTTAGGCTGATTTCTATTCCTCTGTGAATCTGTATTCTCTGTCCCTCTCTTATTTCAGTTTGTTTAGATTTTTGCACTGTATCATGAATATGGTGAGAGATACTGTATATTATATAGATATTCTTGCATGTTTTCTGCAAATATGAAAATCAATTGATTATTTCCGTAACAACACTCACTGTTCTGTAAAATTGTACTTAATGAAAGAGAACATCTTCATTTTTGATTACATTTGAGATATATATAAAAAATGACAACATGAATTTATCCCCTAATCCTTTTATTTAAATTTCTCCATATCCTCCAGATGGCGTTACAGGGGTAAGAGTAAATCTATGTAGCTACGTATATGGTTCTCCATGCACCAGAATATAAACACTTTAGAGAAATCAGGGCGTTGTGAGAATTCTGATCTCTGTCCAGGGGCGTCATGCACCACAAAAATCTAAGGGAGCACAAAGTACTGTATGTGAGGATGGCTGGTGGGTGGAAGCTTCAGGAACACATGAAACAGCTTTTTCATGCAATCTCGAGCAATAATCATTATGCTTAATTCTATGTAAAAAAATATGTTTATTTTTCTGCATACCTAAGCATACCTTTTGAGCTATTTGTATCCTACTGACTGGTTGTCATTTTTTTAAAGAAACTAACCTGTTGAGGGTAGGGGGCAGTATTTGCACGGCCGGATAAAAAACGTACCCGATTTAATCTGGTTATTACTACTGCCCAGAAACTAGAATATGCATATAATTATTGGCTTTGGATAGAAAACACCCTAAAGTTTCTAAAACTGTTTGAATGGTGTCTGTGAGTATAACAGAACTCATATGGCAGGCAAAAACCTGAGAAGATTCTGTACAGGAAGTGCCCTCTCTGACCATTCCTTGGGCTTCTTGACTCTCTTTATTGAAAATGTAGTATCTTTGCTGTAACGTGACACTTCCTACAGCTACCATAGGCTCTCAGAACCCGGGAAAAAGCTGAATCATGTCTTTGCAGCCCCTGGCTGAAAAACATTAGCGCCTTTGGTAAGTGGTCTATCAGAGGACAATGAGACTGAGGCGCGTGCACGAGGCGACCCCATGTTTTTATTTTCTCTCTCTTTGAACGTAAACATGGTTTCCCGGTCGGAATATGATCGCTTTTTTACGAGAAAAATGGCATAAAAAATTGATTTTAAACAGCGGTTGACATGCTTCGAAGTACGGTAATGGAATATTTAGAATTCTTTTGTCACGAAACGCGTCGGGCGCGTCACCCTTCTTTACACTTCGGATAGTGTCTTGAACGCACAAACAAAACAGAGGATATTTGAACATAACTATGGATTATTTTGAACCAAACCAACATTTGTTATTGAAGTAGAAGTCCTGGGAGTGCATTCTGACGAAGAACAGCAAAGGTAATAACATTTTTCTTATAGTAAATCTGACTTTGGTGAGGGCTAAACTTGGTGGGTGTCTAAATAGCTAGCCCTGTGATGCCGGGCTATCTACTCAGAATATTGCAAAAGCTATTTTAAAATCGGACATAGCGAATGCATAAAGGAGTTCTGTATCTATAATTCTTAAAATAATTGTTATGTTTTTTGTGAACGTTTATCGTGAGTAATTTAGTAAATTCACCGTAAGTTTGCGGTGGGTATGCTAGTTCTGAACGTCACATGCTAATGTAAAAAGCTGGTTTTTTATATAAATATGAACTTGATTGAACAAAACATGCATGTATTGTATAACATAATGTCCTAGGATTGTCATCTGATGAAGATCATCAAAGGTTAGTGCTGCATTTAGCTGTGGTTTGGGTTTATGTGACATTATATGCTAGCTTGAAAAATGGGTGTCTGATTATTTCTGGCTGGGTACTCTGCTGACATAATCTAATGTTTTGCTTTCGTTGTAAAGCCTTTTTGAAATCGGACAGTGTGGTTAGATTAACAAGAGTCTTGTCTTTAAAATGGTGTAAAATAGTCATATGTTTGAGAAATTGAAGTAATAGCATTTCTAAGGTATTTGAATAACGCGCCACGGGATTCCACTGGCTGTTACGTAGGTGGGACGATTTCGTCCCACCTTCCCTAGAGAGGCTAAATATGCCTCTCTGCATCTCTGCTCAAAAGATTGAAAGGAATGTCAGTCTTATTCAGTACAGTGAGTCCTATTCACTTGGTTGCTTTTCTAATGTCTACCAACCTTGATGGCAGGCATGCCAGCTAAGATAGTGTTACATCTGCTCCTGCCACGCCCTCTACTGCTCATCCTGTGTCTCCTTGACCTGCGCCACTCCCCCAGTATTCTCTCCCTCTCCCTCTGTGTGTGTGTGATTGTGTGGGCAGAGACAGGTGTGCTGGAGTCAGAGCAGATACCCACCAGCTGCAACCTGTTCCATAATCTAGACCTCTACAAATACTCAGTCCTGCCACTTCCATGCTGCCAGATCGTAATCTCTGCTCAGTCTACTCTTCTAGCTGTTTGTTACTGATAGAGCCTGTTGTGCCTGGTTTCCTTGCCTGATGCTATTTTCCTCTCCACTACAGTTCTGCCCGCTCTGACTCTGGTCCCTGTCTCCAGTTCCACGTATCATCATCCTGCTACCCTGTCCTGGATTCCCCACTCTATTACTCCCTTAGATTCCCCTCCGGACCTGCTTACCCTGTCTCACCCCCTCTCGCTCCAGCCTCAGCCTCTGCACCTAGTTTCCTGCAACCCACCTGAGCTTCCCCTGGCCTGCACTCCATCTCTACCCTGTGTGTCAATAAATACCTTGGTTACTTCATCCCAGTCTCCTCGTCTGAGTCTGCTCTTGGGTTCCCCTGTTCCACTCTGTGTAACAGATAGACAAGCTATATAGCTACTTTAACTTGATAGTCTGAAATGGATACTTGGAATGCTAGTTATGAGATTGGGAACCTACATGGGCTAGCTAAAGCCAACTTCCTAACATTTCTAAGTGGCTAGTGGTATTAGAGAAACAACATTAACAAAAAGTTTAACATTCTGAGGGGGCATGTGCCCCCTATGGGCATGATGCATCTGTCTGTGTTCCAGGGCTGTGAGAATACACAGGCCGCTGGCCCAGGGCGCAGCCATACAAGCGAAATGTGGGAAAGTGATGACATTTTAAAAAGGGCAACAAACATGTGAATTAATAAAGGTGGAACTGGATAGGGTAAGGAGCACTATGAATCAGAGGTCAGGCCAGGGGTTGTTGACTTAACTGCCAATCACAACAGGAAGGCTTGTCTGCCCTCAGGAGGAAAGAGGAGGCCATTCATCAGGGTGAAAAGAGAAAGAGGGAGGATGAAGGATGAGAGAAATTACACCATCTTAGTCCTTCATTGTAAAATGAAAATAGAAATTACTTAAGAGGGAAGGTACAATACCTCCCCCTTCCATCGACAGGAAGACATTTACTGTGAACACTGGAACTGTTAAAGTGCTTTACAGTCCATTTGTCAAATCCTTTCCTAAATATCAGTCACATTTCTGCCTGTGACAAATGGCAGGGACTCTAAATGTGGTCATATTAAGAAATGGCTTGAAAACCATCCTTTGGTAGGATTGTTTTTATTGAGTGAAGGGAGACTGGAACATACTATAGTGGTTTTCCACAAAGGGAATGCAGAAAATGTTTTATATTAGATCAACTCAATGTAATTCTTCATTTAGTTGCCCTCTATACAGAATTCTTACCGCAGACAGCAAGCACTGAACGCAGCTGAATTGAACTGTTCAACTATTTATATTGTCTGTTTTACCTAGGGTTGCAAAGGGTGGGTATATTACTGGGAATTTTTGTATGGGGCTAGTACTGGGTCAGACCCCCCCCCCCCCCCCTTTGCATTCAGAACAGCCTGAATTCTTGGGGGTATTGATTCTACAAAGTGTGGTGTTCCAACGTTGCTCAATTGGTATCAAGGGACCTAACGTGTGCCAGGAAAACATTCCCCACATCAGTACACCACTGGCCTGTACTGTTGACTCCAGGCAGGATGGGTCCATGGACTCATGCTGCTTATGCCAAATCCTGACTCTGTCGTCAGTTTGACAAAACTGGAATTCGGCAGACGAGGCAATGTTTTTCAACTCCTCAATTGTCCAGTGTTAGTGATTGCGTACCCACAGAAGCCGCTTCTTCTTGTTCATAGTTGTGGTAGTCTGCTGCAATAGCCTATCCTTGACAAGTAAGTTGTGCGTTCCAAGATGTCGTTCTGCACACCACTGTTGTACTGCGCAATTATTTGTCTGTTTGTGGCCCGCCTGTTAGCTTGCACGATTCTTGCTATTCACCTTGGACCTCTTTTATCAACAAGCTGTTTTCACCCACAGGACTGCCGCTGACTGGATGTTTTTTGTTTGTCGCAGCATTCTCGGTAAACCCTAGACACTGTTGTGTGTGAAAAGCCCAGGAGGCTGGACGTTTCTGAGATACTGGAACCAACGTGCATGGCACTGACGATCATACCACACTCAAAGTCGCTTAGGTCACTAGTTTTGCCCATTTTAAGGTTTAATCGAACAGTAACTGAATGCCTCAGTGCCTGTCTGCCTGCTTAATATAGCAAGCCCCGGTCACGTGACTCACTGTCTGTAGGGGCGATCCATTTTCATGAGCGGGGTGGTGTACCAAAAAAACTGTCCGCTGAGTATATATAATAAAAGAGTTGAACACAATAACCATGGTCTATGCCCTCTAAATCCTGACAAAATAATTCCTGCTGGCACAATGTGACTATAGCTAATGAACATTCTGGAGCCCAGAGAATACGCTTGGGATACACTACTGCCCTTATCTTCTGTATACCACCCTTACCCTGTCACAACACAACTGATTGTCTCAAACGCATTAAGAAGGAAAGAAATTCCACAAATTAACTTTTAACAAGGCACATCTGTTAATTGAAGCTGGTGGAGAGAATGCCACGAGTGTGCAAAGCTGACATCAAGGCAAAGGGTGGCTACTTTGAAGAATCTCAAATATAAAATATATTTTGATTTGTTTAACACTTTTTTGGTTACTACATGATTCCATATGTGTTATTTCATAGTTTTGATGTTTTCACTATTATTCTACAATGTAGAAAATACTAAAAATAAAGAAAAAAACCTTTAATGAGCATACTTTGGACTGGTACTTTATATTCAATCCTCTGGTTTCTGTTCTAAGTTGCAAAGGCTTTTATTGACAATTACATGAAGTTGATGCAAAGAGTCAATATTTGCAGTGTTGATCCTTCTTTGTCAAGACCTCTGCAATCCACCCTGGCATGCTGTCAATTAACTTCTGGGCCTCATCCTGACCGATGGCAGCCCATTCTTGCATAATCAATGCTTGGCGTTTGTCAGAATTTGTGGGTTTTTGTTTGTCCACCCGCCTCTTGAGGATTGACCAATGGGATTAAGGTTCTCAATGGGATTAAGGTCTGGGGAGTTTCCTGGCCATGGACCCAAAATATCGATGTTTTGTTCCCCGAGCCACTTAGTTATCACTTTTGCCTTATGGCAAGGTGCTCCATCATGCTGGAAAAGGCATTGTTCGTCACCAAACTGTTCCTGGATGGTTGGGAGAAGTTGCTCTTGGAGGATGTGTTGGTACCATTCTTTATTCATGGCTGTGTTCTTAGGCACAATTGTGAGTGAGCCCACTCCCTTGGCTGAGAAGCAACCCCACACATGAATGGTCTTAGGATGCTTTACTGTTGGCATGACACAGGACTGACGGTAGCGCTCAACTCGTCTTCTCCGGACAAGCTTTTTTCCAGATGCCCCAAACAATCGGAAAGGGGATTCATCAGAGAAAATGACTTTACCCTAGTCCTCAGCAGTCCAATCCCTGTACCTTTTGCAGAATATCAGTCTGTCCCTGATGTTTTTCCTGGAGAGAAGTGGCTTCTTTGCTGCCCTTCTTGACACCAGGCCATCCTCCAAAAGTCTTCACCTCACTGTGCGTGCAGATGCACTCACAACTGCCTGCTGCCATTCCTGAGCAAGCTCTGTACTGGTGGTGCCCCGATCCCGCAGCTGAATGAACTTTAGCAGACGGTCCTGGCGCTTGCTGGACTGTCTTGGGCGCCCTGAAGCCTCCTTCACAACAATTGAACCGCTCTCCTTGAAGTTCTTGATGATCCGATAAATGGTTGATTTAGGTGCAATCTTACTGGCAGCAATATCCTTGCCTGTGAAGCCCTTTTTGTGCAAAGCAATAATGACAGCACGTGTTTCTTTGCAGGTAACCATGGTTGACAGAGGAAGAACAATAATTCCAAGCACCACCCTCCTTTTGAAGCTTCCAGTCTGTTATTCGAACTCAATCAGCATGACAGAGTGATCTCCAGCCTTGTCCTTGCCAACATTCACACCTGTGTTAACGAGAGAATCACTGACATGATGTCAGCTGGTCCTTTTGTGGCAGGGCTGAAATGCAGTGGAAATGTTTTTGGGGGATTCAGTTCATTTGCATGGCAAAGAGGGACTTTGCAATTAATTGCAATTCATCTGATCACTCTTCATAACATTCTGGAGTATATGCAAATTATCATCATACAAACTGAGGCAGCAGACTTTGTGAAAATTAATATTTGTGTAATTCTCAAAAATTTTGGCCACGACTGTACAAGTTTACTGAGTATATTCCAGTTGAAGAATACCTATCTGCTGAGTATATTCCAGCTAAAGAATACAAGTCTGCTGAGTAGATTCCAGTTTAAGAATACAAGTCTGCTGAGTATATTCCAGTTGAAGAATACAAGTCTACTGAGTATATTCCAGTTGAAGAATACAAGTCTACTGAGTATATTCCAGTTTAACAATACAAGTCTGCTGAGTATATTCCAGTTGAAGAATACAAGTCTACTGAGTATATTCCAGTTGAAGAATACAAGTCTACTGAGTATATTCCAGTTGAAGAATACAAGTCTACTGAGTATATTCCAGTTGAAGAATACAAGTCTACTGAGTATATTCCAGTTGAAGAATACAAGTCTACCGAGTATATTCCAGTTGAAGAACACAAGTCTGCTAAGTATATTCCAGTTGAAGAATACATAGAAGCAGCAGTTTAGGTGAAGTAATATTTATTGTATGTTCAGAATGTATGTCTTCGTGTGCCATATTACTGAACAGAGATACACCTCTACATGCTGTTACTAGACATTTGAAAACAGAGGGGGTGAAAAACATCACTGTTTCCTTATCAGATTATTAGCCTGGGATACACTACTGCACTTAGTTTCATTTTCTCCAAAAAATGGCTACCCTTTTGTGTAAGAGGGAAATCTATTTTACATTAAACCTGAAAGCTCTTGGTTCGTGAGACGAGGTCAAAATCCTCAATCTGCCCATTTATCCTCTTAAGAGAAGGGAGGACACAAAGCCCTGCACCCCGGGAACCGAACGAAGGGCCGATGATTCAATTAGGAGCCTTATCCTGTCTCGTCTCCCCCCCCCCCTCCCCCCCAGCCAGCTAGTCAGATCAGGCTAAAAGCACTACAGACCCAGAAAACAGAGATGGCTCCCCATCTTCGCTCACACTCAACACCTGCTTTGTTCCAGCTCCGCTCCACAGCTCCACGGCCACATAGCCTGAGGACCAGCTCAAGGTTTTAAAACAAATGGCCCATTCCTTTCTTCCACCTTAATGTGGCTGTGTCTCTGTGAGCCCTGAACTGTCCTGACCTCTGAACCCCCTGTCAACAGGGATCTGTGGTGCGTCTGTGGTATGTCTGTTTTATGACAGTGAGGAAGTAACAGGAAGGAACAGGGTTAGACACACAACACATTTTTGTACAGACAATTAAATGTCTTGTCTGTTTCTTTCAATTAGTCTTCATTAAAACTAATTGTAGGCTGTGTGTAGAGGTCAACAGGATTCTCAAATTGCTGCCTCATATAGAACATCAGCTACACAGACATGATACTGACCCCAATTTGTTACTGAAAGCTGTGTAATACTGTGCATGCCTTGCGGTACAATATAAATTAAATCTGGTTTGAACAAAGTCAGCAAATATTGGTTATAACAACCATGTTCACAGTAAAAACCTAATTATGAAGGGTGTCAAACAAATGTGACACAAATTTTTATTTTATGTGACACAGTCCTCAGACTCTTCACACTACTTACCTACTTCTCTAACGACATCAAGAGATACACTTAGGTGAAACAAGGCCTCTTTTGAAGTATCTCTTTAATATGTTGGCCCTCATCCCCAACCAACCATGTTGTAGTGTTGCTCTGTTCCATACTGGCATGCTTCAGTGGCCAAGCAGCTCTTGGTTGGCGTGTTGTCCTCATGTGATTCCCAGAAGTCCTCATCTCTGACCCTAGGACGGGAGGGTGGAATCTGTGTGCTCCCACATAGAGGTCCTCCACAAGCCAAGCATCATAGAGTGGCTCTCACCAGCCTAGTCTTTCTCTATGGTCCTTATCTCTCTTACCAACAACCATAACTACAGTCTTTCTCTATGGTTCTTATCTCTCTTACCAACAACCATAACTACAGTCTTTCTCTATGGTCCTTATCTCTCTTACCAACAACCATAACTACAGTCTTTCTCTATGGTCCTTATCTCTCTTACCAACAACCATAACTACAGTCTTTCTCTATGGTCCTTATCTCTCTTACCAACAACCATAACTACAGTCTTTCTCTATGGTCCTTATCTCTCTTACCAACAACCATAACTACAGTCTTTCTCTATGGTTCTTATCTCTCTTACCAACAACCATAACTACAGTCTTTCTCTATGGTCCTTATCTCTCTTACCAACAACCATAACTACAGTCTTTCTCTATGGTCATTATCTCTCTTACCAACAACCATAACTACAGTCTTTCTCTATGGTCATTATCTCTCTTACCAACAACCATAACTACAGTCTTTCTCTATGGTTCTTATCTCTCTTACCAACAACCATAACTACAGTCTTTCTCTATGGTCATTATCTCTCTTACCAACAACCATAACTACAGTCTTTCTCTATGGTTCTTATCTCTCTTACCAACAACCATAACTACAGTCTTTCTCTATGGTCCTTATCTCTCTTACCAACAACCATAACTACAGTCTTTCTCTATGGTCTAGTATTCATGCTTACTGTAAATGGCATGCAGAAAAAACACAACACTGGTGCAGCACAGGTTGGTTTATTAGTAGGGCCTGATAAAATCTCAGAATTTTTTTGCCTGATTCTGTAAGTTTTTCCCCCAATTCCATTTTGTTTTTCCAGGTTTCAGTTTTTCCCAGTTTTTTTTTTTTTCCTAACTAAAAATCACTTTTTTTCTCTCTCCCTAAGTCCACAGCAACGTTTAACCACATCAGAAGACTATTTAGGTCTGAGAATAAGGTGTAGGTGTAGCCTCTAAAGAGGGGGGGGGGGGTGGGGGGGGGGGGTACAAATCTAACATATGGAATTGTTTTAAGATGGTCATACCATGAATCATTTAACAATTTGATTTTTAATTTTAGGACCCCTTTAGGTATATATATATATATATAAAATATATATAGAAATATTATTTGATGCAATTTTGAATTTGGCCTTTACTACTATAGCCCATAGAAACGCAGTGAACAAAGCATTCATAAATGGCCAAAAAAGACACTCAAAAAATGTATCATAAGAAACAAGGTTTTGAAGTGTCTGTCCTATATCTAGAAGAGATAAGAAAGCTCAGGATATATATATAATGTTTTTTGTACACATATTTAACCCCTTATTTTTGGTTTAACTTCATGAGAGTCTCCCCTTTCCATAGAGTGGTCATAATAGTTTGTAGGCCAACCCGTTCAGATGCTACAGACGTATTCGTGAGAAAACCAATTTTCGGGATGTCTCAAGGTCTGACAAACACCGCTCTAGCTATGCCACCTTTCACCGCAGATGCGGAACGCCGACATAGGCTGATGCTGTGGATTAAGATGCAGCCCATGCAAAAAACATTCTATCTCTATCTTAAACTGACAGATTTTAATGGGGATTTTTTGTATTATGTTAGTTAGATTGACGCAAGGGTGCCAGGAAGAGACCATTGTTTGGTTATGCAAAGTTTGCAAATCAAATGGCCACTGGATTGATGCAAATAATCATGATATCATTCTGCCAGGTAGGCATAGGCTACTTTGTAGTTAACATTTAATTGAGAAGGTTTTTGGGAAAGCCTTACATCTCTTTTTTTATTTTTTTATTTAACCTTTATTTAACTAGGCAAGTCAGTTAAGAACAAATTCTTATTTACAATGACAGCCTAGGAACACTGGGTTAACTGCCTTGTTCAGGGGCTCGGCGATACAGTGCGTTCGGGAAAGTATTCAGACCCCTTCCCCTTTTCCACAGTTAACACAGTTAACGTAACAACGTTACAGCCTTATTATAAAATGTATTAAATAAAAACAATTATTGATCAATCTACACACAATACCACATTTAAACAGAAATACCTTATTTACATAAGTATTCAGACCCTTTGCTATGAGATTCGAAATTGAGCTCAGGTGCATCCTGTTTCCAATGATCATCCTTGAGATGTTTCTACAACTTAATTGGAGTCCACCTGTGGTAAATCCAATTGATTTGACATGATTTGGAAAGGCACACACCTGTCTATATAAGGTCCCACAGTTGACAGTACATGTCAGAGCAAAAACCAAGTCATGAGGTGGAAGGAATTGTCCGTAGAGCTCCAGGACAGGATTGTGACAAGGCACAGATCTGGGGAAGGGTACCACAAAATGTCTGCAGCATTGAATGTCCCCAAGAACACAGTGGCCTCCATGAATCTTACATGGAAGAAACTGAGCAATTGGGGTAAAAGGGCCTCGGTCAGGGAGGTGAGCAAGAACCCAATGGTCACTCTGACAGAGCTCCAGAGTTCCTCTGAGGAGATGGGAAAACCTTCTAGAAGGACAACCATCTCTGCACCACTCCATCAATCAGGCCTTTATGGTAGAATGGCCAGACGGAATCGACTCCTCACTAAAAGGCACATGACAGCCCATTTGGGGTTTGCCAAAAAGGCACCTAAAGGACTCTCAGACCATGAGAAACAAGATTCTCTGGTCTGATGAAAGCAAGATTGAACAATTTGGCCTGAATGCCAAGTGTCACGTCTGGAGGAAACCTGGCACCATCCCTACGGTGAAGCATGGTGGTGGCAGCATCATGCTGTGGGGATGTTTTTCAGCAGCAAGGACTAAGAGACTAGTCAGGATCGAGGGAAAGATGAACGGATCCAAGTACAGAGACGTCCTTGATGAAAATCTGCTCGGGAGCGCTCAGGACCTCAGACTGGGGTCTGAGGTTCACCTTCCAACAGGACAACAACCCTAAGCACACAGCCAAGACAATGCAGGAGTGGCTTCGGGAGAAGTCTCTGAACGTCCTTGAGTGGCCCAGCCAGAGCCCGGACTTGAACCCGATAGAACATCTCTGGAGAGACCTGAAAATAGCTGTGCAGCGACGCTCCCCATCCAACCTTGCAGAGCTTGAAAGCGTCTGCAGAGAAGAACGTGAGAAACTCCCCAAATACAGGTGTGCCAAGCTTGTAGCGTCAAACCCAAGAAGACTTGAGGCTGTAATCGCTGCCAAAGGTGCTTAAACAAAATACAGAGTGAAGGTTCTGAATACTTAAGTAAACTTCAGTTGTTTTTTTTGATAAATTTGAAGACATTTCTAAAAACCTGTTTTTGCTTTGTCATTTTGGGGTATTGTGTGTAGATTGATTTGAAAAAATACATTGTAATCCATTTTAGAATAAGGCTGTAACTTTCCGAATGCACTGTACATGTCTAAGTGTTGCACTTCGGTCAAATTGCTGAGTCACTATCCCTTAATCACAATCACTACGCAAATGACTGAGTAATCATGATCTCACCAAAACATGTCTCTAGCTGTTATCCTTGCTAGTTAACCTATCATTGTTTTATTATTGTAGGAAACCAACTTGTCAATTGGTTGCAGATGGATCAAAACAGTGGTGATGAGATCTTGCTTCCTGTTTGTTCTAAAATAACGACTGTATTTTAACCAGAGAACCAGTCAGTGATGGGCTGTGAATTCCACTCAGGCCTCGAAGAAGTAGTGTTCCAGGAATGTTCCCTTTCAAGAAGTGCTGTCAGGAAGCAGAGTCTGGTCAGGCACCAGTGATCTCAGCGGAACGAGTGGCCAGCAGTCACTCCTCAGGTACTGGGCTGGAGCCAAGGGACTGTCAGTGGACTGCCCAGCCATCTCACAGCAGGGATATGACACACACACACGCACGCGCACACACGCGCACACACACACACTTAATCAGGAGTCTCTGTCAAGGCTCCAGCAAAAAGGAGCTAAACTTTTGTCTACGACCCCAACGAGACTCCTAAAAGTCCAATAAGCCAATCCACGTTCCACCTCCAGGCCAGCCACAAACACGCTAAACATGATACTGCACTTAATTTGGGAATTAATTAAGCAGGAAATTGCTTGTTGATTTAGCACATCCTCATGTTAGGAATTCACCCCTAAAAGTGAACTGGCACATTGTCTGAGCTGAGGGCTGTTTTGAGTAGACCGACAGTGTTTATGTTATCAGGACCACAGTCCAGGGAACTTAATTTCCATCAAATCTTGAACAATGTTTGACAGCTCTCTCACTGTCTACAACGTGAACAGTGTGACGTATTAAAAGCAAATAGCTGTCCACAGGGCCTGTTAGGACTGTCCTAGGGCTAGGGAAAACAATCAAGACTATTTATGTGTAGTATCATTGAGATTAAAATGGAGTGAGTACCCCTTTTTATGATCCATTATGTGTGAACCTACAAAAGCAGGAAACAGGAAATGCAAACAAAATGCCAGAGCTCTTAACTTGACACATTATCTGTAAGGACTTTCACCGAACGAACCTACTACCTGTTCCAGTGAAGAATGTGGGTACTTTTTGAAACATTATTAATCATCGGGCAGGTTGGTGAATTGTTCTATGGCCATTGTATTTAGAGGTTTAAAAAAATATATATATGTGCAGTCATATCGTTGTAATAAAATAATATTTTGTATGTCGTTGACTTACAAACCTGTAGCAGTAAATGCAAGAAGTTACAATTGTTTTTCGTGGGGAATTAACTACAGTAGCCTATACCATGGGTTCTCAAACGTTTTTTCTTCAGGGACCTTTTTTGTGATAGCAAATTCATCAGGGACACGTTATTCAGAACACATTATTCTACTTAAGAGTGCAATACAAATAGCATACAAGCAGTTTTACTAAGACTTCTGCAGTGCATGGCTGGACAAGTCTCAGGCCCTGGGAAAGCACAATGGAATAAGAGAGATCATTTTCTGCAATTCTACACATTTTGCCTTGGGCGGAGAGAAAATGTTGCAGTTTTAAAGCAAATTTCTTGAAATTATACACATTTTGCCATGGGGCAGAGAGACAATTTTGCTGTTTTTTAAAGATTAAATTACAGTGTATTTAGTGTATGTTCAAAACATTTGGGGAATATAAGAATTGAATTGAAGAAATTGATTATTGATGGGATACCAATATCCCTGTGAGCTTTCTAAGTGTTTAGTATGTAGTATTTGTTCGTATTTATTAGGATCCCTATTGGCAGCAGCTACTCTTCCTGGGGTCCAAACGGAGTGAAAACAATGACATCACACTAAAACACAACAGAAATGACACAATACATCATAAAATACATTAATACATTATTACATTATTACTCTCTTATTATAAATGTACAATATAAAATCCACAACACCACAGTAGAGTATCTGTGCCTCTTCACAGTCCGCATTGTGCCCTGAGGTGTCGTTTTATGCGGGGGGTTTTCCCAGATTTTTCTGCTCGTTTGAGTTCCTTGATATGGAAGAGAGTTCCATGTAGTCATGGCTCTATATAGTACCGCGTGTTTCCCAGAGTCTGTTTTTGGACTTGGGGATTGTGAAAAGACCCCTGGTGGCATGTCTTGTGGGGTATGTATGGGTGTCTGAGCTGCTTGTTAGTTGTTTGAACAGACAGTTTGGTGCTTTCAACACGTCAATACCTCTCACAAAGACAAGTAGTGATGCAGTCAATCTCTCTACTTTGAACCAGGAGAGATTGACATTCATGTTATTGATATTAGCCCTCTGTGTACATTTAAGGGCCAGCTGTGCTGCTCTGTTCTGGGCCAACTGGAATTCCCCTATGTTCTACTTTGTGACAGTTGACCATAAAAATGGGCAGTAGTCCAGGTGTGATAAAACTAGGGCCTGTAGGACTTGTTTAGCTGATTGTGATATCAAGAAAGCAGAGCAGCACTTTATCACCTCTCTCCGTACTAGCTTCCATTGCATCAGAATGTTTAAACCATGTCAGTTTACAATCTAGGGTTACTTCAAGCAGTTTAGTCTCCTCAACTTGCTTGATTGGCACATTATTCATTACAAGCTTTAGGGTTTAGAGAATGATTTGTCCCAAATACAATGCTTTTAGCTGTTGATATATTTCGGGTTAAGAACATACATTGTGGATAGATAATATTGTATTGTATTGAACTCTCTAAACTTTTTACACCGATCCCTTGTCCAAAATGTGTTTAATCTGTTGTTGGGGCTGTTGGAGTTAATCTGTTATTTTAGTGCACAAATCATTTTTAATCTCGTTTAATCGCATTGTCTGAAAGTGTTCAAAATTCACTGAAGACATCCCATAGACAAAATCAAGACGTCAATATTCATGTAATGTTTTTCTATGAAAAACCTTAAATTACAGCTTCATTTGAGGGAATTCAGAAAATCCTGCTATTAATTTGATTACATTTTTTCCCCCGTTTGACAGACCAACATTTGTGATCTGGCCTAAACCCTGGACTTCCACCTGGCCTAAACCCTGGCCTTATCCATGGCCTAACCCCTGGCCTATACAAGGTTCATCCCCAGCTGTGTACACAGTATCTGCTTGACAAGCTATGCTGTAATCATCCAAGTGGCAGTTCTAATCTGTCAGATTAATTTCAGTCATTTTGAGTAGAAATGGTGTAGACTGTCTGGAAGGGCAAACAACAGATACTGTATGTCCCGATGTTTAAACACAGAGTTTGTGGAGTTTAGCGTGAGGCACTCTCCTGGTTAAAACACTTCAGTGCTGTTGTTGAATCTCTCTCTGACTGTCAGGAATACAGGGCTTTGGCACAGTAGAGTACAGTGTTGCCACAACCAGTACTCATTCTCCATCATCTCTATTCGTAGTTTTGCCTATCGGAAAGTTGATTCAATTAATTTGCAAATAAAGATCAGTTTTGTCATCCACCTTCATCGTATGATCAAAGAAATAGCTTGACAGGGGCACCGAGCGGTAAATTACAGTTCCAGTCAAAAGTTTGGACACACCTACTCATTCAACGGTTTTTCTTTATTTTTTACTATTTGAGCTTAGGGGGACTATCATTTGTTTTTCAACAGGACAATGACCCAACACACCTCCAGGCTGTGTAAGGGCTATTTGACCAAGAAGGAGAGGGATGGAGGGCTGCATCAGATGACATGGCCTCCACAATCACCAGACCTCAACCCAATTGAGATGGTTTGTGATGAGTTGGACCGCAGAGTGAAGGAAAAGCAGCCAACAAGTGATCAGCATATGTGGGAACTCCTTCAAGACTGATGGAAAAGCATTACAGGTGAAGATGGTTGAGAGAATGCCAAGATTGTGCAAAGCTGTCATCAAGGCAAAGGGTGGCTACTTTGAAGAATCCCAAATATAAAATATATTTTGATTTGTTTAACCTCTCTAGGGTAGGGGGCAGTATTTGCACGGCCGGATAAAAAACGTACCCGATTTAATCTGGGTATTACTACTGCCCAGAAACTAGAATATGCATATAATTGTTTGATTTGGATAGAAAACACCCTAAAGTTTCTAAAACTGTTTGAATGGTGTCTGTGAGTATAACAGAACTCATATGGCAGGCAAAAACCTGAGAAGATTCCAAACAGGAAGTGCCCTCTCTGACCATTTCTTGGCCTTCTACACTCTCTTTATTGAAAACTGAGGATCTCTGCTGTAACGTGACACTTCCTACGGCTCCCATAGGCTCTCAGAAGGCGGCAGAATGTTGAATGATGACTTTGCAGGCCATGGCTGAAAAAGAGTAGCGCATTTGGTAAGTGGTCGATCTGAGAACAATGAGACGGGGCGCGCGTGCACGTGAAGAGTCCATTTTAGATTTTTAGTCTTTGAACGAAAACAGGGTTTCCCGGTCGGAATATTATCGCTTTTTTACGAGAAAAATCGCATAAAAATTGATTTTAAACAGCGTTTGACATGCTTCGAAGTATGGTAATGGAATATTTAGATTTTTTTTGTCACGATACGCGCTGGCGCGTCACCCTTCGTTACCCTTCGGATAGTGTCTTGAACGCACGAACAAAACAGAGGATATTTGAACATAACTATGGATTATTTTGAACCAAACCAACATTTGTTATTGAAGTAGAAGTCCTGGGAGTGCATTCTGACGAAGAACAGCAAAGGTAATCCAATTTTTCTTATAGTAAATCTGAGTTTGGTGAGTGCCAAACTTGGTGGGTGTCAAAATAGCTAGCCCGTGATGGCGAGCTATCTACTCAGAATATTGCAAAATGTGCTTTTGCCGAAAAGCTATTTTAAAATCGGACATAGCGATTGCATAAAGGAGTTCTGTATCTATAATTCTTAAAATAATTGTTATGTTTTTTGTGAAAGTTTATTGTGAGTAATTTAGTAAATTCACCGGAAGTTTGCGGTGGGTATGCTAGTTCTGAACGTCACATGCTAATGTAAAAAGCTGTTTTTTGATATAAATATGAACTTGATTGAACAAAACATGCATGTATTGTATAACAAAATGTCCTAGGAGTGTCATCTGATGAAGATCATCAAAGGTTAGTGCTGCATTTAGCTGTGGTTTGGGTTTATGTGACATTATATGCTAGCTTGAAAAATGGGTATCTGATTATTTCTGGCTGGGTACTCTGCTGACATAATGTAATGTTTTGCTTTCGTTGTAAAGCCTTTTTGAAATCGGACAGTGTGATTAGATTAACGAGAGTCTTGTCTTTAAAATGGTGTAAAATAGTCATATGTTTGAGAAATTGAAGTAATAGCATTTCTAAGGTATTTGAATATCGCGCCACAGGATTCCACTGGCTGTTGAATAGGTGGGACGATTTCGTCCCACATACCCTAGAGAGGTTAACACTTTTTTGGTTACTACATGATTCCATATGTGTTATTTCATAGTTTTGATGTGTTCACTATTATTCTACAATGTAGAAAATAATACAAATAAAGAAAAACCCTTGAATGAGTAGGTATGTCCAAACTTTTGACTGGTACTGTATACCAGTGTCTGAAATAGTATTCTGTTTATCTTAGTTTCACTTTTAAAAAATGTGTTTATCGAAGCATCAGAGACAGAATTCACTTAAAATTCACTTAACACGTTTATTGTGTTTGGCTTGGCCCTGCCTGAGAGCTCTGTAATGTGAGGCCTTGACAAAACAATTAAACAGAGATTGAAGGAATCCAGGTGTCCTACTCTCCACACCCTATGCCTGCCAACCCAGAGGTGTAGGGTTACTGGACAGGAATGCCATGCACTCAGGTTCTGTGGCTTAGACGGGATGGAACACTTAGGACATTTCCCCTCTCCTCTCCTCTCTCTCTCTCTACGTCTGTGACTAGTGCCAGACCATGAATGCCCTCCCTCCTAAACGGGGAATGACCAGCTGCCAGTGGCGGAGACTGACTCCGTTACTGTAGATATCCACATCCATTACCCATAGACTTTATATTCTCTACTTCCGGTTGGCATTCCGTCTTTACACTACCTAGGTGGCTGGTAGCAATCCACTTACTCAGCGTAGTGTACTGTTGATTGTGTTGGAGACACATTGTTATTTATGTTGCTGTTTGTCATGTGTGCGTATGAGGCATTTGTTTGATATATTGGTCTTAATTTAATTGTGTGTGTGGGTGTGTGTGTGTGTGGGTGGGTGTGGGTGTGTGTATGTGGGTGGGTGGGTGTGTGTGTATGTGTGTGTGTGTGTGTGTGTGTGTGTGTGTGTGTGTGTGTGTGTGTGTGTGTGTGTGTGTGTGTGTGTGTGTGTGTGTGTGTGTGTGTGGGTGTGTGTGTGCGTGCGTGTGGGTGGGTGTGTGTGTGTGTCTGTGTGTGCGTGTGGGTGGGTGTGTGTGTGTGTCTGTGTGTGTGTGTGTGTGTGTGTGTGTGTGTGTGTGTGTGTGTGTGTGTGTGTGTGTGTGTGTGTGTGTGTGTGCTGTGTGTGTGTGTGTGTGTGTGTGGGTGTGTGTGTTTTAAAGCAGTCATACAGTGGTGTCGCTGCTAATAGGTATAATAACATATAACAACATTAATTAACATGAATAATATTCAATTATTTTGTCTGCATACACACCACATATTCTTCACATACATTCATCCGACCCCATGATTGACACTGACAACTAAACAATCATACGGACACAGGAATGTTGTCATCAGTGTTCGTTTGTGTTGAGTGGATAGGAATCCACGCAGTGGGTCACATCAGCACCCTGTTGTTCAACCCGTAGAAATAGAATCCTTAGAAAAGGCTTGGAACCTTTCTGCCATCATTGACATGAATGGGGAGCTCCGTCCTATGGATTCCATTTCCATGGTTCCAACCCACTCTAGAACACAGACTCAAGAGGGTTGTGGGCCTGCAACACCCCAACCAGCTGACCCTTTACAACGTGTTTCTGGTCAAGATTTATAACCTTCCAGTTATAATGTAAAACACAACCTCTATATAAGCAATTTGAAGTCGTCCTATATATTTATGGCTGACCCGAATTGGTTTCTGTGGTGCACTAAATAATGACATTTGAGCCATTTGGAAGCCTTGTGAACTAATTTCGTCATCTCCGAAGAGCTGGCTGTAGTTTACAGCGCTTCCACCCATGTGTTTGTGGCAGCAGAGAGGGAGGAGAGAAGAATGAAATAGAACCATTTGAGTGTGACGTGTCAGTAAGGCCCTATTCCCACTACGAGAGATGAAGGAGCGGAGTGGCAAAGGAGATTTCTACTTTTCAATTCACATTAAATCCTTGCCTTACCTTTCGTTGTTGCTGGCAACGTGACATTCTTGGTCCACAGCTCAAATTGACCGTAATTGAAGACACCGGTCGGCCATATTGGTACTCCCCAGTAAGAGCAGTTCTCCATAGGAATGAATGGAATTCTACAGTATTTCAATTAAATGTTTCAAGGACAAAATTACATGTATTTAAGTATTAACTTTGTTGTAGTGGGGACAGTAGCATTAGTAATCTCAAAATATTATACTTTAAGGGAAAAGTTTTTATATTTATCTTTATATTTTTGTTAATGTTTATCTCACATAATTCAATTTTGAAGTATGCATTAAGGTGTCTGTAATGTGGCTAAACGAATGTAGACATTAATAAATGCATTTCTGGTGGAGGGGTGGCATGGTGGAGGCACGGTGGCTTCAACACAGCACCCCCTATCAGTCATCTTGTGTATAGACAGTATAAATCATTGGTTCATCTCCAGGGGGATATTTCCATTCTAGCCGTTTAGCAGACACTCTTATCCAGAGCCACTGATAGTAGTGAGCGCATACATTTTCTTACCTTAATCAGTGCATGTGAATATCCCTCTATCCTTCTGTAGGCCATCATTGTAAATAAGAATGTGTCCTTAACTGACTTGCCTAGTTAAATAAAAAATGTGTGTTTGTCCTCGCCTGTAAATTATTGACACTGGTTGGCCCTTTGAACCGCTGTCTCTCTCTGCTTTATGGGAATGGGGGAGTTTGTACGCCCTTAACTTGAATAAGAGCATGTTAGCCTAGTCAACACAGACTCACAGAAACACTATCACCCCTGAGCCTGGGCTTTTTGTGTGCTGCTGACATCTAACACGTAAAACCCCATACACCCCTATCTGATGTGTGAAGTTAGTGTTAAGACAAAACCCCTCTGTGTCAACAGAGCTCTGTATGTCTGTAGGAGAGGAGACACTCCACAACAGAGGAACAGCACCTGGCCTGTGATTCCTTCGGCCCCAGCCAACATCCCCACATCTCCTCCCTCTGCCCAGGGCCCCAGCCAACATCCACACATCTCCTCCCTCTGCCCAGGGCCCCAGCCCCCATCCTCACATCTCCTCCCTTTGCCTAGGGCCCCAGCCCCCATCCCCACATCTCCTCCCTTTGCCTAGGGCCCCAGCTCCAAACCTCACATCTCCTTCCTCTGCCCAGGGCCCCAGCCCCCATCCCCACACCTCCTTCCTCTGCCCAGGGCCCCAGCCCTGCACCTCCTTCCTCTGCCCAGGGCCCCAGCCCCCATCCCCATATCTCCTCCCTCTGCCCAGGGCCCCAGCCCCCATCCCCACACCTCCTTCCTCTGCCCAGGGCCCCAGCCCTACACCTCCTTCCTCTGCCCAGGGCCCCAGCCCCCATCCCCACATTTCCTCCCTTTGCCTAGGGCCCCAGCCCCCATCCTCATATCTCCTCCTTTTGCCTAGGGCCCCAGCCCCCATCCCCACATCTCCTGCCTTTGCCTAGGGCCCCAGCCCCCATCCTCACATCTCCTCCCTTTACCCAGGGCCCCAGCACCCATCCCCACATCTCCTCCCTTTACCCAGGGCCCCAGCCCCCATCCCCACATCTCCTCCCTTTACCCAGGGCCCCAGCCCCCATCCCCACATCTCCTCCCTTTGCCTAGGGCCCCAGCCCCCATCCTCACATCTCCCCCCTTTGCCCAGAGCCCCAGCCCCCATCCTCACATCTCCCCCTTTGCCCAGGGCCCCAGCCCCCATCCCCACCTTCTGCCTAGGGCCCCAGCCCCCATCCTCACATCTCCTTGCTCTGCCCAGGGCCCATCCCCACACCTCCTTCCTCTGCCCAGGGCCCATCCCCACACCTCCTTCCTCTGCCTAGGGCCCCATCCTCACACCTCCTTCCTCTGCCTAGGGCCCCATCCCCACATCTCCTTCCTCTGCCTAGGGCCCCATCCCCACATCTCCTTCCTCTGCCCAGGGCCCCATCCCCACATCTCCTTCCTCTGCCTAGGGCCCCATCCTCACATCTCCTTCCTCTGCCTAGGGCCCCAGCCCCCATCCCCACATCTCCTTCCTCTGCCTAGGGCCCCATCCTCACATTTCCTTCCTCTGCCTAGGGCCCCAGCTCCCGTTTTAGAATCCACTCGTTAACTGGAGGTGATAATGAATTTTTTCCACAGAGGGTTTGCTGCTCCTCAATTACACACTTTCAGAGAATGTAGAGAGGCTGTAGCTTCACACAATTGTTGATCAGAGCTGACTGAGATTTTCTCTTTCCCAAGACATTATCCCGAAAAGAGGGATCGTCTGATCATGCATCATCACACATCGACTTTGATTCAAAATATTTGTGGCCAAATGTGGGGAGAAGGACATTTTTTGACGCTCTCTTCAGTAAAGAAAGCCTTTAGTTCCTGTGTGAATCAACCTGGACACTGTGTTCCAGTCCCTCGGTGTTGGACCTTTCAATCTCTCCTCTTCAAGCCACAGATTAAAAGGCCAGATACATTTGGCCTTATAAAGCTTACTATGACTTTTCAACTCTCTTTTTAACATTTTGAGTGCTTTGGACCATTGATTGTCCAACGGGTCGTAAACAGACAACTGATTAGGTGGATAAAGGGAGGTCATTTTACTGATCTTTTGCTCTCCACCATGAAGGGATTTGTTTTATTTAACCAGGCAAGTCAGTTAAGAACAAATTCTTATTTTCAATGACGGCCTACCCCGGCCAAACCCTAACCTGGACGACGCTGGTCCAATTGTGCGCCGCCCTATGGGGCTCCCAATCACGGCCGGTTGTGATACAGCCTGGAATCAAACCAAGGTCTGTAGTGACGCCTCTAGCACTGAGAGGCAGTGCCTTAGACCGCTGTGCCACTCGGGATGGGTGTCTGTGGACAACCAGGGGAGGGAGCCACTGTTTGACACCCCCACAGCAGCAGGCCTCTCCTGGAGGGCACTTCAATCTCCCTCCCTCTCTCTCTCCCTCTGTATCTCTCTCTCTCTCTCTCTCTCTCTCTCTCTCTCTCGTCATCATAGGCTGGAGTGAGCTGAAGATGGGGGGAGATGATATGGGGTACATGAATTACTATCTACAATATTATTGATGAGATGCAGGCCGATGATGATGATAGGACTACACAAGTAGTCTGGGCCATAAGCAAATCCCACTTATATTCATTTACCCACTTAAAGGCCCCCAATGACAAATCCCTGCAATTATATAACTAATGTCATTGTTGATTATCATAGCCTAATATCTGTCAGCCCATTTGTGTTTCAGTGATGGATTCTAATCCAAGTAGACTCCTGGCACGCTCTGCTCACATTTCCAGTGAACAGGTGTTTCAAAACATACAGATCTATTTAAAGCACTGACTGGCACTCCCAAGTCCCCGGTTCTCTAGCTCTTGTACTACAGCACTTCCTTAAGTCCCAGTCTTACTCTATAAATCTCCAATAGCCATTCTGAGGAAAGAACATTTCCAGAGAGTATCTTGACACGAACATAAACCAGTGGCGTTTCCCCTCGGTCAGAAAAACATCTCTAAAAGTGAAGTAGACGTATTATATCTCTGGTAGAATTGTGTGCCGTTTTCCTTCATCTACAAAAACCAGCTATTTCATTTGTATATACAGTAACTAGCCATTGTCATATTGAATAAAATAGTTACATTCAAAGAGAGCATTGTCCATATAATTAGTTTGACACTATATCTAAAAGGGATCCTTTTGACTGACCCACTTTTTTTTATGAGCACATTGTTAAATTCCGTCTGCCTATTTGTGTGTGGTGACGACATGCCTTGTGTATTAGATACTGAATTACTGGTGTAGTACATCCGCAACTAGCCTGTGTCATGAGTAATGAACCTCATTGTCCAAGGGTGTTCAGTACACAATAGATGAACAAGATGGAGGGCAGCTCCTCTGTGTGCAGCTGAGCTGACCATCTTGTCTGCTTAGCTCACATGACTACCCAGAGAGCCCCTGTATGTGTCACCCAACCCAAAGCATGCTCACTGAACCATTAACCCTTGAGGAGAAAATGGGGCGAGGGGGAGGAGCTCTGTGGAGGAGGAGGAGCTCTGTGGAGGAGAAGGAGGAGCTCTGTGGAGGGGGAGGAGCTCTGTGGAGGAGAGAGGGCGAAGGGGAGGTTTAAGCTCATTAATCGCTTCCAACCCCCCTTGTCACACACACACACACGCAAGCATAATCAAATCAAATCAAATTTTATAGGTCACATACACATGTTTAGCAGATGTTATTGCGGGTGTAGCAAAATGCTTGTGATTCTAGCTCCAACAGTGCAGTAATATTTAACAAGTAATATCTAACAGTTTTACCACATATACCCAAAATACATAATGCAATATTTACAAACAATTAAAGTGACTAAGATACCGAGCACACAGACACACAGACACACACACACACACACACACACAGACACGCACGCACGCACACACACACACACACACACACACACACACACACACACACACACACACACACACACACACACACACACACACTCACAACACACAACACACAGACACGCACGCACACACACACACACACACACACACACACACACACACACACACACACACACACACACACACACACACACACACACGCACAGAGACGAACAAACAACACCGGACCACCAACCAGCGGGGTTACCTCCCCAAGGCATGCAGCCACACAACCGTCCCTCCCTTCCCCCTCACCACCCAGAGAGAGGATCTGTTTGGACACCCCCTGGTCCCCCTCTGCACTGCCACTCATTGTTAAAAATTGATGGAGGCAGAAGTGGGGAAGAGGTGAAAGCTGTGGGACACACAGGCAGATCAATCTGTTTCTACCAGCCCCCAACCAAACCAAACTGGAGGTGACTTTCCTTCCTTCAACTGGTTACATATAACGTATGTACTGTCTACTTAAGCAATAAGGCACAAGGGGCTGTGATATATGGCCAATATACCATGGCTAAGGGCTGTTCTTACACACAACGCATCGCGGAGTGCCTGAACACAGCCCTTAGCTGTGGTATATTGTCCATATACCAAAAACCCCTGAGGTGCCTTATTGCTATTATAAACTGGTTACCAATGTAATTAGAGCAGTAAAAATAAATGTTTCGTCATACCCGTGTTATACGGTCTGATAAACCACGGCTGTCAGCCAATCAGCATTCAGGGCTCTAACCACCCAGTTTATAATATCATATAACCTATGTCATGATATTATTTATAACAATACTTATTACGTATGTCTTATCACATAGCATTGTGTGTATTATAGCCTATCTATTCACAAGGCCTTATGCAAAAACCTGGAAACACACCAGTTTGCCTGTTTGGTTTACCGCATTTCTCAGGTCTACACCCTGTCCACATTTTGAGCATTCAGGTCATTATTAAAAATAAAAAAAAACACAAAGGCTACCGTTCTGTTGCTCATTATTTATTTTTTGGAATACACAGAAAATGTAAAATATTTACCTCAGAGACCTCCTAAATAATTCAACATGAAGCATTACACACTACTTCTATCACCATTTTATTTCAGTGGTCCGGAGACAACTTCCAAGGTCAGGCCTAAGCAAGCTCACTCCATCCAAGCAGCAGACCCCAGAATACTCCCAGACTGTAGGGCCTAATCCACAGCTATGTGCCAAGCAGCAGACCCCAGAACACTCCCAGACTGTAGGGCCTAATCCACAGCTATGTGCCAAGCAGCAGACCCCAGAACACTCCCAGACTGTAGGGCCTAATCCACAGCTATGTGCCAAGCAGCAGACCCCAGAACACTCCCAGACTGTAGGGCCTAATCCACAGCTATGTGCCAAGCAGCAGACCCCAGAACACTCCCAGACTGTAGGGCCTAATCCACAGCTATGTGCCAAGCAGCAGACCCCAGAACACTCCCAGACTGTAGGGCCTAATCCACAGCTATGTGCCAAGCAGCAGACCCCAGAACACTCCCAGACTGTAGGGCCTAATCCACAGCTATGTGCCAAGCAGCAGACCCCAGAATACTCCCAGACTGTAGGGCCTAATCCACAGCTATGTGCCAAGCAGCAGACCCCAGAACACTCCCAGACTGTAGGGCCTAATCCACAGCTATGTGCCAAGCAGCAGACCCCAGAACACTCCCAGACTGTAGGGCCTAATCCACAGCTATGTGCCAAGCAGCAGACCCCAGAACACTCCCAGACTGTAGGGCCTAATCCACAGCTATGTGCCAAGCAGCAGACCCCAGAACACTCCCAGACTGTAATGCCTAATCCACAGCTATGTGCCAAGCAGCAGACCCCAGAACACTCCCAGACTGTAGGGCCTAATCCACAGCTATGTGCCAAGCAGCAGACCACAGAATACTCCCAGACTGTAGGGCCTAATCCACAGCTATGTGCCAAGCAGCAGACCCCAGAACACTCCCAGACTGTAGGGCCTAATCCACAGCTATGTGCCAAGCAGCATTCTCAAGTGATCCCAGTGGGTTCTCCCAGACAACAACACAAACATTTTAATCACATCTTGAGGAGAGAGATAATAGGGACAGAGAGAGAGAGACGAATAAAAACAACAAGAATCATCGGGGAAATGCCAGATTTGCGTAAATCTCCCTGGCAACCGAATAATAATTGATTTACCTTTAAGTTCGGCCTCATCAGATTTCCTGCCTGTGGCTCTAGTCGTTTTCTTTTCCAACCAGTCACAATGTACAATGTAAATCCTTTCCCCATAACGGCCTCTGCTGAAACTAACCAAGCACCAGTATTGATGGGGTTGGTCTCATGATTACTCGTCTAGCTCCACTGTCCTACACTGCAGACAGTATTACCTCAGGGTTCTAGCTCCTCTGTCCTCCGCTGCAGACAGTATTACCTCAGGGTTCTAGCTCCTCTGTCCTCCGCTGCAGACCGTATTACCTCAGGGTTCTAGCTCCTCTGTCCTACACTGCAGACAGTATTACCTCAGGGCTCTAGCTCCTCTGTCCTACACTGCAGACAGTATTACCTCAGGGTTCTAGCTCCTCTGTCCTCCGCTGCAGACAGTATTACCTCAGGGCTCTAGCTCCTCTGTCCTCCGCTGCAGACAGTATTACCTCAGGGCTCTAGCTCCTCTGTCCTCCGCTGCAGACAGTATTACCTCAGGGCTCTAGCTCCTCTGTCCTACACTGCAGACCGTATTACCTCAGGGTTCTAGCTCCTCTGTCCTCCGCTGCAGACAGTATTACCTCAGGGCTCTAGCTCCTCTGTCCTCCGCTGCAGACCGTATTACCTCAGGGCTCTAGCTCCTCTGTCCTACACTGCAGACAGTATTACCTCAGGGCTCTAGCTCCTCTGTCCTCCACTGCAGACCGTATTACCTCAGGGCTCTAGCTCCTCTGTCCTACACTGCAGACCGTATTACCTCAGGGCTCTAGCTCCACTGTCCTACACTGCAGACAGTATTACCTCAGGGTTCTAGCTCCTCTGTCCTCCGCTGCAGACAGTATTACCTCAGGGTTCTAGCTCCTCTGTCCTACACTGCAGACCGTATTACCTCAGGGTTCTAGCTCCTCTGTCCTCCGCTGCAGACAGTATTACCTCAGGGTTCTAGCTCCTCTGTCCTCCGCTGCAGACAGTATTACCTCAGGGCTCTAGCTCCTCTGTCCTACACTGCAGACAGTATTACCTCAGGGTTCTAGCTCCTCTGTCCTCCGCTGCAGACAGTATTACCTCAGGGCTCTAGCTCCTCTGTCCTACACTGCAGACAATATTACCTCAGGGCTCTAGCTCCTCTGTCCTACACTGCAGACAGTATTACCTCAGGGCTCTAGCTCCTCTGTCCTACACTGCAGACAGTATTACCTCAGGGCTCTAGCTCCTCCGCTGCAGACAGTATTACCTCAGGGCTCTAGCTCCTCTGTCCTACACTGCAGACAGTATTACCTCAGGGCTCTAGCTCCTCTGTCCTACACTGCAGACAGTATTACCTCAGGGCTCTAGCTCCTCTGTCCTACACTGCAGACAGTATTACCTCAGGGCTCTAGCTCCTCTGTCCTACACTGCAGACAGTATTACCTCAGGGCTCTAGCTCCTCTGTCCTACACTGCAGACAGTATTACCTCAGGGCTCAACGGAGTCATAAACCCTGGAAAATCAATAACATTGATTAAAATATCATTAAGACTTTCTTTAATAATTGGATGAGGATATAGTGGCTCTCACAGAGAGACAGTGGAGACTGGATATACACATTTAAAAACAGAATTAAATAAATTCATGCTATTATAAGGCCGTCGCCACTGCAAGAGCCAGATTTGCTGAGCAAACTCTTTATCTACATTTTAATAATCTGGCCGATGACGATAGTGCAATCCCATATGTTATACATTCATATGCAATGTCTAAAATGGCCAGATTCAGGCATTCACTCATTCCAGTACACTTCATTTTAATTCATTTAACAATGGACTCAATCATGTCTGGACGCCGGCTGAGTCGTCTTGCTTCTGTTTGGAGGTAGATAGTCGGAGGCTAATTGGGAGGAGAGCAGAGGGCTCTCAGAACTGGGGCTGACTCAGCTCTTTGTCAAGTAAAGTGCTCTCACTCTCACTGAAGTCTACATCTCAAACGTACTGTAAAGCATTTTGTTATGATTCCTCCTGATACTGACAACGACCCAAGTGGACCAAGGTTGAGCCAAAATCAGTTCCTCACTCAAGGAGGGCGGGGTGAGCTGACCTTATTACCACTACTGTAGGTATGTCATCACCCAGGCGAGGGACAGACATACGCTTCACTCTGTCTGCGTCCGTTCCTCATCTCTCTCCCTCGCTGCCCGAATTAAATTCCTTTCACATTTCTGTCTTATTTTCATTATCTTCTTTCATCTTTATGGAGACGCCCTACCCTTTTTTGGGGGGGTCAATGTGGATCCAGACCCAGCCTCTCCCTCCCTGACTTCATCAAGACATAGAGAGAGGGGAGAGAGCGCTGGGCCGCGGGGCTCTGGGGGCCTGTAAATGTCTTCAGCATGACGTAGCCAGCTTGCGGTAAGTCAATCCTGGGGAGGGGGCGCCTGGTGACTGAAGGGGGGGTGTTGGACCGGTACAACAGGCAGGATCCCTACTGGACCCCTAATCATAAACACCGGGAACTGGGAGGTATCTCGTGTCTAAAAGAACATTTATCAGTTGGAGTTTTCTCTATCTCATTCTATGGCACTGAGATATACTGTGCTGGCAGCGCCAAAATAAATATGTCAGTAATGGAATTTTAGTGTCTGTGTTGGATAACAGTGGTCTTCAGCAGACTACCTCTAGGCTGAATTACAAACCCTGCTTTGGATCTGCTGCTTGTTTCTAATTTCTAAAGACGTAGAAGGCACTTTCTAGAGATTATATAAAACTTCTGTCAAGGTAAAATGAGAGGTCGTCTGTTTTAGAACAAACTTTAATCGTAATTCAATTGAAACCTTATTTAGCCATGTGAGTTACAATATGTCATCATTTACTCATCTTAAGTCAGAAACTAAATGCAATAAGTAGCTCATCTTCTAGATGAATGATTTAATCAAGATCAGACGGTTCAGATTTGAATTGAACGCTAGTATTTTTGTATGGCATGGAGACAGACTGGGTTTCTCCTCTGACAGAAGACAGGTCCTGTTTCTCGCTATTTCTCTACCTTGTTTCCTGTACACCAGTAAATTCTCATGTGGACACAAAAATGGTCATAACATTAAATGGCACAAAGCAGACCAAGCACAAGACACGTATTTCATGTACAGTGAAATAAACATTTCTAAAAGCTAAATCTAGGGCTGAAGGGTCATGCAGCTGTAGGATATTAATTTGATCACCTTGTTGCAGGATAACATGTCAAACTTGTGGCTATTTGAGGTTAAAAAGGCTTTTGAAGTTTTGTAATTTTCACTTTGAAATGTCATACTTGATTCCTTACGAAAAATGTTTCAACCCCTACAAAAATGTCCATTAATTATAATGCACATAATAATTCACATTTCCTGCTGCTCCAGGATTCTTTTCCTGCTGTAGCAAACTGGCTCAAATTAAAATGCTACATCTGTATCTGAAACAGATTGTTTTGTTGTTGAATGAATAAAATGTTGTAATTAACCACACTGTCCCATTCTTCAAATCCTTGTCAATTCTCAGAGGTGGCTGTGAAAATGGATGCTATATAAAGGTCCTCCAAGCTAGCATCGTGCCTCGTGTGTGTGGGGGGGGGGGGGGGGGGGGGGACTTTGATGGTGAAAGGTTTGCACAGACATCAACGTCGTTCTCCCCGTTCAAACGGCTGTTCAGCCTGACAATGCCATTAGCAGTTAGAGCCTTAAACGCAACATAAGGAGAAAGAATTGGACACATACTATTAGAAGCTCATAATGCCACACTGACGGTATGTGTCTTTTATCAATGCACTCTGTCATCGTGATGCTGTGGAGACAAAGGAGGCTGAGTAGACAGGAGCAGCCGTGTAGCAGCACGATACTCTATAGAGGTGCTGGAGGACACTGTAGTTACTTAGGGGGACTGTCAGCTCTTCGACAGGGAATGTGCACCCCACAATGCACTTTAAGAAAGAGCCAGTCAGGGCTGATTAAGCCACGGACTGACGGGTAGGACACGGACGGCGGGGGTTGGGAACGGAGGTTGATGGGGAGACAACCAATATGACACTGCCAGCAGGATATGATTACACCTCATGTGAAGGCAGAAAATCTTCTGAGGCACACTATCCTTCACACAGACATCTGGCATATCCTCTCTGTGTGTGCTGAGAAGAAGGGCAATCAATAGTTATCGAACAAATAAATGGAAAATAATAATTCAAAGAAGGAAGACGAGGTCTTAATTTGTCGTCTTCACAGATGATGTACATCATCAGAGGGGAAGACAAAAACACATTTCAAAAAGGATGTTCAGATCATTACAAGGGCAGTTAAAAACCCAAGGTCACTTTTAACTCTCAGGGCGCCAAACATAAACAGTAAAAACTGTGAGGCTGTGCTGTGGATGAGGTGATGACATGCTAACAGAGGCCATGTGAGCAAAATGACGATTAAAGCTGTGCAAACAGAGGACTGGGTTAGCGCCGCCGGGTTAGCGCCGCCGGGTTAGCACCGCTCAGGGCCAGTGGCACCAGCTCACCCATGGCTGGAACAGCATTTCCCCCACAGAGCGGAACACACAGCAGATCTGTTCAGCGTAGATAAACCCAGACAGCACCAGGCAGAGCACCACAGCCAAAAAAATCCTCAGGCGCAAACAGAGGTCAGGGTGTTTCTGCTAACCACACTGAGATACGGTGACCCTTCGTCTCTGCCTCTGTCTGGGGTGTTGATTAAGAAAACAAGCTGGACTGGAGGCCTCGGCCATGGATACAGTATAAAGGCTGCTAATGTAATTAACAGTAAGAGCATGAGCACGTCATTAAAAGAGTCTGCTGTAGCAGCTGTTTCCAACCAATGGAAATGGTCATTTAAGAATGTTCCCTCTCAGATGTTCCTAGCACTCAATTTCAACCAGGAGAATGAATTTACAGTATCTAAACACCGTCAACGCTGCTGCATCTTTAGCAGAGGGAGACGAATCGCTGCACCACTATCTAATCCGGGCGCTGGGGACTGGGGTCGGTCTAATCTACTGTGCAAACTGCCATTAAGCAACACTTTTCAAGATTGCATGATTCATTTAGAAATCTATCCCAGGCAACAATGGTGAGGGTAGCCGTCACTTCCTACCGCTCAGCATACTAAACACTGAACACCGACAGAACGGGCAAACAGTGCTGAGGTAATTCATTATTGTAAGGAAATAGCTCAAAACAAGCAGCAGCAACATTCAGTGTATGGAGCTGATCAGCATTCTGATGAGAGGATTTTCGTGTCATATTGTTGAAACCCTTGTCTTGGATCTGGAGGAAAAACATTTGGTAAATGCCATTTGCACAAAACATCTCCTGGAATGTGTGAATCTGCATTGTCTTCCTGTTCTTTATATAACAACAAACACATGAATCAGATTCCACAGTATGTGTTATATAATACTGTAGAAACTATAATATAAACCTTCTGATCAGAATAATGTGATGATCCAGCCAAACATCAAGGACATCACCAGTGAAGAAGAAGAAGTCTTAATGAAGCAGGTTTTATATGTAGCACTATTAGAGCCAAACCATCACACACACACACACACACACACACACACACACACACACACACACACACACACACACACACACACACACACACACACACACACACACACAGACAGACAGACAGACAGACAGACAGACAGACAGACAGACAGACAGACAGACAGACAGACAGACAGACAGACAGACAGACAGACAGACAGACAGACAGACAGACAGACAGACAGACAGACAGACACACGGACAGACACACACACACACACGGACAGACACACACACACACACACACACACGGACAGACACACACACACACACACGGACAGACACACACACACACGCACGCACGCACACACACACGGACAGACACACACACACACACACACACGCACGCATGCGCACACACACACACGCACAGACACACAAACACGCACGCACGCACACACACACACACACGGACAGACACACACACACACACAACACGCACGCACACACACACGTACAGACACACACACACACACAAACACGCATGTACGCACGCACGTACACACACACACACACACACACACACACTCACACAGACAGACACACAGACAGACACACACACACAGACAGACAAACACGCACACACACACACACACACACACAGACAGACCTTTGTTTCCCCGTTACTGTGCTCCATAGAGGAGTGTTTCCTGCCTTCAACTTCCCCAGAGACAATGGACAGTAATGACAGAAAGATCAGAAATACTAAACTGATTCATTTGACAGATTTCATCACTACCCTTTTCAAGATCGTCAAAAGCTAGCCTACAATTCTCCTAGAGACAAATTCGCAGCTCATTTTTATTTTTCCACGAGGATTGTCTTCGGTCTTTGCTTGTTCCTCTCCTCAGTGAAACAGCGGTTACGAAAGCAAGACAAATCTAATCATTCTATTTCTGACTAACTTGAAACTAAAGGTGGTGGAGCAGACACTTTTACACAGAACATCAATGGGTAAATGTGATGGCATTTGATGCATGAATAGTTTGATACATAGCTCTTATGTAGACTTAGCCATCATGTCCATGTTTAGACCCATAAATATATGTCCATAAACAATCATCTCAAATATATTTCTGGACAGGTTATGAGCACAATACACCCCCCACCTCTTTTTTGGGGGCATTTGCTTCACTTCTCAAATCAGTCTTCTAGAGAAATACCCCCCCTCCCCTCCTTCCCCTCCCATCCCCACTCCTCCCCTCCTTCCCCTCCCTACTATCCCCACTCCTCTTCTCCCCTCCCTCCCATCCCCACTCCTCTTCTCCCCTCCCTCCCATCCCCACTCCTCCCTCCCTCCCATCCCCACTCCTCCCCTCCCATCCCCACTCCTCCCTTTCCTCCACTCCCCTCCATTCTATCCCCTCCCATCCCCACACCTCCCTTTCCTCCGCTCCCCTCCCTCCTATCCCCTCCCATCCCCACGCCTCCCTCCCATCCCCACTCCGCCCCTCCCATCCCCACTCCTCCCTTTCCTCCGCTCCCCTCCCTCCTATCCCCTCCCCACGCCTCCCTCCCTCCCTCCCATCCCCACTCCTCCCCTCCCATCCCCACTCCTCCCTTTCCTCCGCTCCCCTCCCTCCTATCCCCTCCCATCCCCACGCCTCCCCTCCCTCCCATCCCATACCCTCCCATCCCCCGCCTCCCTCCCTCCCATCCCCAATCCTCCCTTCCCTCCCCTCCCTCTCCATCCCCACTCCTCCCCTCCCATCCCCACTCCTCCCCTCCTCTCCCTCCCATCCCCACTCCTCCCCTCCCTCCCATCCCCTCCCTCCCATCCCCACTCCTCCCCTCCCTCCCCACTCCTCCCCTCCCCTCCCCTCCCCTCCCTCATTCTTCAATTCATTTTTTTCTTTTTGGGAAAATGACCTAGTTCCAGGTGCCTGGCTTAAAAAGTCGCTGAGCAAAATCCACTTTCACCCCTTGCTCTCTGAGGTCCCCAGATACATATCCCACAATCCCCTACCACTGACATCATACATCTGAAACGGCTGATACACTGACTGAGAACAGCATTCTGACTCAACAACTAAATGGAGGGAGAAACTGAGATCAAGCCTCCCATGAGATGAGGAGAGGCCAGCTGGCCGGCCAGGCAGCATGTGAAGACAACAGGTAATAGGTTCCTTGTCTGTCTTGCGGACGGATTTATCCCTTAAATGGATTTGGGATGTTTACACATATACTCAATTCCAATGTGTATAGGTTGTAATAAGCCTTAAATTAAAGTGTCTGCTTAGTCATTTAGAACAGGATTAAAGGTGTCTGCTTCGTCATTTAGAACAGGATTAAAGGTGTCTGCTTGTTCATTTAGAACAGGATTAAAGGTGTCTGCTTAGTCATTTAGAACAGGATTAAAGGTGTCTGCATAGTCATTTAGAACAGGATTAAAGGTGTCTGCTTGTTCATTTAGAACAGGATTAAAGGTGTCTGCTTGGTCATTTAGAACAGGATTAAAGGTGTCTGCTTGTTCATTTAGAACAGGATTAAAGGTGTCTGCTTGTTCATTTAGAACAGGATTAAAGGTGTCTGCTTGTTCATTTAGAACAGGATTAAAGGTGTCTGCTTGTTCATTTAGAACAGGATTAAAGGTGTCTGCTTGTTCATTTAGAACAGGATTAAAGGTGTCTGCTTGTTCATTTAGAACAGGATTAAAGGTGTCTGCTTGTTCATTTAGAACAGGATTAAAGGTGTCTGCTTGTTCATTTAGAACAGGATTAAAGGTGTCTGCTTGGTCATTTAGAACAGGATTAAAGGTGTCTGCTTGTTCATTTAGAACAGGATTAAAGGTGTCTGCATAGTCATTTACAACAGGATTAAAGGTGTCTGCTTGGTCATTTAGAACAGGATTAAAGGTGTCTGCTTGGTCATTTAGAACAGGATTAAAGGTGTCTGCTTGGTCATTTAGAACAGGATTAAAGGTGTCTGCATAGTCATTTAGAACAGGATTAAAGGTGTCTGCTTGGTCATTTAGAACAGGATTAAAGGTGTCTGCTTGTTCATTTAGAACAGGATTAAAGGTGTCTGCTTGTTCATTTAGAACAGGATTAAAGGTGTCTGCATAGTCATTTACAACAGGATTAAAGGTGTCTGCATAGTCATTTAGAACAGGATTAAAAGTGTCTGCTTGTTCATTTAGAACAGGATTAAAGGTATCTGCATAGTCATTTAGAACAGGATTAAAGGTGTCTGCTTGTTCATTTAGAACAGGATTAAAGGTGTCGGCATAATTATTTAGAACAGGATTAAAGGTGTGTGTATAGTCATTTAGAACAGGATTAAAGGTGTCTGCGTGTTCATTTAGAACAGGATTAAGGTGTCTGTTGTTGAAATAGACAAGTGTCTGGTGAGATTTTTCACCATCTGTCTCTTCCATTAGCTCTCTGCCTCCAACATGATCGCAGGAATTGACAATACTAGTTACTTTGGACAAATCATGTCAGTCTCAAAATATCCAGTTTCCTTCCTTCACAGAAGCACGAGAAAAGCAAAAAAAATGAAAAAGAACATGAAACAAAACATATAAATAGTCCAGTGATAGTTGTTGCCAAAATGGGGTGGTGAGACATTTTATAAGCCAAAGCCTAACCATAGCCTTGGGTCACTCCCTTGAAATAGGGAGTCAGGCCTAATTAAATTAAAATAGGTTAACGTAAAGGGAACATTAATATTAAATCAGCCTCTTTGGCCCAACTATGTTAAAAAGCCAAACTTAACCCACACTGTATTCACGGACAGCTTGTTTAGGCCTTTATGATTCCTAATCTTTCTGTATTCTGTCCTTGCAAGAAACCATGTCAAATTCTGTTTTCTTATGGGACAGTCTGTCGGGACATAGGACTGTACCGGTCAGGGGATTTTGGATGACGGTAATTAGCCAGCCAAATGACCACAGTCGTCGTAACCATCAGCCACATGAGTTAATTAACATGATTTGAATGAACATTTTACATTCCCATGGATATTATTACATCACAATACCAGGCAGGTGTTGCTTGTTTTAGCCATTTCAAAGTTTCATCATGTTGCTAAGAGTCCATGTTACCGCAGAAACGGACTCAACCGCACGAATGCCTGGCCGTCCCGTCTTCAGTCAGCTGTTATTATATATTCCTGATGGTCTTCCTCCATAACCGTCAGTTACACGGTAATTATGCAAGCTCTATCTGGACACACTCATCACAACAAGACACAAGCGACCAATCAGACATTCCATAACAGCAGAGATGAAAATAGACCTAAAATGCACATCATTCTGTACCGTGCTGACTTGTCCACAGAATCAAAGAAGCTCCAATCTAAATTCAGTGTCACCCTCCAAACCTTTTCAACATAACCATTTGACCATCTAACTCTGGAGGAATGTTGATGCATTTACAGCATTAGCAGGTACGTGGAAGTTTGACATACTCTGTCACAATCCACAGCAGGGTCGTCTGTAGATTGGCGAGAGTGAATAAGGTCCATGTTGGTCAAGGGGACAACCGTTTTTTTGTTGTGTGTAGTCGTATCATACAGGTCAGGGAGACAGAGCTTGTCTTTGTTGGCCTCTTTATTAAATAACTCATCTCTAATCAGCCCATGTGATGAGGGGAACATTTGCAGGGAAATTTCACGAGGCCAAACAGTGTTCATTGAAGGTCAAATAAAGTACAATGTTCTTAATTCAGGACTCTTGGTTGCCAAGAAATTTCACACACATGCTGCAACTTTCTTGTTTACAGGAAAATATAATCATGGGTAGTGGAGAGTTCTTAATAGGTAATGACAGATGAATTATGCCATGGTACATAACTACAGTGTATCTACAAAAGCATTAGCCTATCATCAGCATCTAATGAAAGGGATGTTCCTGGGCCTCTACAAACATATTCATGCAATTTCAGCATGCCTCACTTATCTGTCAACATAATACATCTTCCCTCATGATGACCTTTCATCGTCCAGAAACAGCAGGGAGGTTGATATGTGGGGTCACAGAGGAAGAAGACAAACGATAAACCTGCTGGATCGTTACCCCCAGCAGACTACCAAGGTTACGTCCAGCCTGATGCTAGACCCTGCAGTCAGAGACAGAGAGACAGCAGGACAGCAGCGGAATGACTAAATGTGTCTGGCAGGCAGAGCCAGGCTTTGCAGCTACATTGCATGTTGACCAACTGAAAAAAATACATCATTTTCTTGTCGAAGATTTTAGAAACTGTTCCCGTTCATGACGGAATGGCCTTCAAAGTAGTAAAGATGAAGTGAAATGTTTCCCTCCTACAGAAGGCAGGTTCTGACTCACCAGGCGGGAGGCAGGAGGACTGAGACTTTATAGCAGACAGCCAGACACAGGTGCTTAAGTGCTGCTCCTAAACACTGTGCATTTACGATGATGGCAGCGGTGACCTTAAATGAAGTTATGAGAGGGACGCCATTAAATTATAAAAAAGAAAATGCTCAGACGAGGACATATCCAAGAGGGACAGATTTGGGCAGCTTGCCCAAAGGGACGTAATCCCCAAACACAACACATAACCACTTATTTCGTTTTTTATCTTATGTTTGTTTGTAGTAAATATTTCAACTTTTATTTTCATTGTTTTTTATTCGTTTTTCCCCCCCTGTGAAGCACATTGTGTTGCATTCCATGTCTGAAATGTGCTGTATAAATGAAGCTTGATTTGATTAGATACTGTACCTGTGTCAGATAGATCAGAGCGGTAAAGAGATAATTCTTGAGAGATTATAATGAGAGATAAACAACAACAACAAGATATGCACTGTACAGTAGTAGTAACAGTCTACTACAGTAGTGAACAATGTCATGCCAGCGAAGGATTCAACTCCCATTTTAGCCACGCCAGGTACAACTCAGTAACCCTTTTATGTTGTATTTAATGGATTCTTGTCATAGCATACAATCCCATATTTCAAGTATAGAGTAAAAACAAGCCCACTTTGTGACACCCACTTTGCTCTTCCATCAGCAACATAGCTTCATCACAAGAAGTTAAATACAGAAGGAAAGATGGGTAGAGAGAATGAGATACACATCTGGAAGCTATCCCCCCGTCCCTCGTCCCCCCGTCCCCCCACCACATCTAAAACTCTCTACTGTTTAACAGCTCTCCTGTCTCTCCCAATCTCACCACCACCGCAGCGACCTCCCTCTCTGTCTCTCCCTATCCCTGTGCTCCTGTCAAACAGAACAACAGCTCACTCTGGGCATGGCAAAGCTGATGGGAACTGCTGTGTGATGATCTGTTGAGAGGTATGCTACTAGTCTATTACTCGTTGGTTGGGTAGTTAGTCTACTGGGGCAACAGAGAGATTGTCTACAATGTCGTTACAGTTGTGGTCAAATATACACTACCGTTCAAAAGTTTGGGTCACTTAGAAATGTCCTTGTTTTTGAAAGAAAAGTACATTTTTTGGTCTATTAAAATAATATCAAATTGATCAGAAATACAGTGTAGACATTTTTAATGTTGTAAATTACTATTGTAACTGGAAACGGCAGATTTTTTATGGAATATTTACATAGGCGTACAGAGGCCAATTATCAGCAACCATCACTCCTGTGTTCCAATGGCACGTTGTGTTAGCTAATCCAAGTTTATCATTTTAAAAGGCTAATTGATCATTAGAAAACCCTTTTGCAATTATGTTAGCTCAGCTGAAAACTGTTGTCCTGATTAAGGAAGCAATAAAACTGGCCTTCTTTAGACTAGTATCTGGAGCATCAGCATTTGTGGGTTCGATTACAGCCTCAAAATGGCCAGAAACAATGACCTTTCTTCTGAAACTCATCAGTATATTCTTGTTCTGAGAAATGAAGGCTATTCCATGCGAGAAATGACCAAGAAACTGAAGGTCTGGCCACAACGCTGTATACTACTCCTTTCACAGAACAGCGCAAACTGGCTCTAACCATAATAGAAAGAAGAGTGGGAGGCCCCGGTGCACAACTGAGCAAGAGGACAAGTACATTAGAGTGTCTAGTTTGAGGAACAGACACCTCACAAGTCCTCAACTGGCAGCTTCATTAAATAGTACCCGCAAAACACCAGTCTCAACATCAACAGTGAAGAGGCGACTCCGGGATGCTGGCCTTCTTGGCAGAGTTCCTCTGTCCAGTGTCAGTGTTCTTTTGCCCATCTTAATCTTTTATTTTTATTGGCCAGTCTGAGATATGGCTTTTTCTTTGCAACTCTTCCTAGAAGGCCAGCATCCAGGAGTCGCCTCTTCACTGTTGATGTTGAGACTGGTGTTTTGAGGGTACTATTGATCTAATGATCAATTAGCTTTTTAAAATAATAAACTTGGATTAGCTAACACAACGTGCCATTGGAATACAGGAGTGATGGTTGCTGATAATGGGCATCTGGTTCGCCTATGTAAATATTCCATTACAAATCAGCCGTTTCCAGCTACAATAGTCATTTACAACATTAACAATGTCTACACTGTATTTCTGATCAATTTTATGTTATTTTAATGAACAAAAAAAAGTGCTTTTCTTTCAAAAACAAGAAAGTTTCTAAGTGACCCCAAACTTTTGAACGGTAGTGTATAAATTGGCACCCTTTACAAAGTGTAATGGAGCAGAATGTTTTGTTTCTTATTTTCAAAACTGGTTAAATAGTTATTTTTACCCGGTAGGCACCTGCAACTTAGCACAGATGAGATCAATTACACCGTAAACAAGAATCACTTGCCTCCAACAACATTTATTTGAATTCTGAATAATTAAGATCAGGCAATTGTTTTTACTTTGAAGTGAAAAATGTATTTAAAAATAAAATCTTGGTCCTGTGCAGTCATAAATCAAACAAATAAATGTGTGAACCTCAAACGTTTTTTCAGTTTTAACTTATTTTAGAAGAAATTGCTAATAGTGCGAAGCATGAAGGTGTACGCATATTTCACCGCAATTGTATGTAGTAAACATGGACTCTGGAACTGAGACCTCTAGAAAAAGGCAGAGGAATGTCTAGTTAATGAATAGCTGGTTAGTGGTTAGTGTTTTTCAGGCTCAATACAAGATTCTGAGGATCTAAAAACCTGTCAGAAATTCAATTGATCCCTTGACCCTTGAAAAGGCTGATTGCTTAGCAATTTCTATGAATCACCAACCGTAACTTTTGTGAGACAATGCTTGAATTGCTCGACAACCTTGAAAATGTCAATGAAAAGCAGCACAAGTGCAGGAATTCCTTCTTCACCATAAGAACACCTTCCAAACAGAATCAAAATCCACAAAAAAATCTAAAATGTATGCCATAGAAATATAACACACTTGGCACACTTCCACACAACAATGATCTGATAGAGATATTGTAGCAAAAGCTCTTCAGAACTCTCCCTTACATGTGAGTGGACACTCCAGCATCAACCTTCCAGCAGCAACATTCCAGCAGCAACACTCCAGCAGCAACATTCCAGCAGCAACACTCCAGCATCAACACTCCAGCATCAACACTCCAGCATCAACACTCCAGCAGCAACACTCCAGCAGCAACATTCCAGCATCAACACTCCAGCATCAACATTCCAGCAACAACACTCCAGCATCAACACTCCAGCATCAACATTCCAACAACAACACTCCAGCATCAACATTCCAACAGCAATATTCCAGCATCAACACTCCAGCATCAACATCCAGCAGCAACATTCCAGCAACAACACTCCAGCATCAACATTCCAGCAGCAATATTCCAGCATCAACACTCCAGCATCAACATTCCAGCAGCAATACTCCAGCATCAACATTCCAGCAGCAACACTCCAGCATCAACATTCCAGCAGCAACACTCCAGCATCAACACTCCAGCATCAACATTCCAGCAACAACACTCCAGCATCAACATTCCAGCAGCAACACTCCAGCAGCAACACTCCAGCAGCAACACTCAAGCATCAACACTCCAGCATCAACATTCCAGCATCAACACTCCAGCAGCAACACTCCAGCATCAACACTCCAGCAGCTACACTCCAGCATCAACATTCCAGCAGCAACACTCCATCATCAACACTCCAGCATCAACACTCCAGCAGCAACATTCCAGCAGCAACATTCCAGCAGCAACACTCCTGCATCAAGACTCCTGCATCAACACTCCAGCAGCAACACTCCAGCATCAACATTCCAGCAGCAACACTCCAGCAGCAACACTCCAGTAGCAACACTCCAGCAGCAACATTCCAGCAGCAACACTCCAGCATCAACACTCCAGCATCAACACTCCAGCTGCAACACTCCTGTAGCAACACTCCAGCAGCAACATTCCAGCAGCAACACTCCAGCATCAACACTCCAGCAGCAATACTCCAGCAGCAACAACACATGGAGAACAATGGCCCCTGCTCTCCAGACCCAACATCACTCAGCCTTGTTCTGGACCGGGGGATTTATGGCAAACAGATTTCCCCACGATCAAACCTGCCGTGGGCTGGGACGGCTCGTAAATCTGGGCCCTGGCCTGCTTCACAGCCCATTCACCCAACACTGATTTATACTGCTGAATTAGCTTCCATTCCAATTTGAGGCTGACGCCACTCTGGACAGACGCAGGGAAAATAGAACAGGAGACATGGACTTGCCTAGTTAAATAAAGGTTACACACACGGGGGTGCAGACCATGTCATACAGGTAACACCTGACCTGTACAGCTTGTCTACTGCTGTACATCTACACTGTTAGGGGGGTAACCTATAGGATGGTCAGATCTTATTGACTGTCCTATATGGGTGGGAATTGGCAGGGACCTCACGATACGATATTATCATGATACTGAGGTATGAGATATGATATCTATGTAACATTCTTTTTTACTTTTTTTATTTTTTTTTACAATTCGTTACTTGGAGTCAAAGTATCAAGATAACATCGGCCAAAATAATATTGCGATATGTAAATGTGTAGATCACTACTGTGCTATGGATTCCCACTACAGTAAAATGTTGAATCTTAATAATATATTCAATAAATTCTTAGCTTATGGCAGTATTTATTATTGAGTCCCAGCTATTAAATATTTCCAGTATTATGAAAAGCCAACAACAAAACAAACCATTGCTTTAATATTAAAACAAATTATTAAAATGATTCAATATTAAAAACTGTCTTGGAAACTTGATTTGCATGAGTTCCCTTTGGAAGACGAGATAAGATGGCTAGCATTCAAAAAATAGAACAGTTTATGCACACACACACACACACACACACACACACACACACACACACACACACACACACACACACACACACACACACACACACACACACACACACACACACACACACACACACACACACACACACACACACAATAACATCAGCAGTGGCACCACACCAGCACAAGCAATAAAATACACCTGACAACCTGGGTCTCATACACAGCCTGTTGCTGAGTCAGATTATGTGATCCAGAAAGGCCTTTTCCTATTTCAGCAGTAATAGATGTCTCACTGCAGCCTCACCACAGTGGTGATGGGGAGGTGCATGATACCAACCAGCCACTGCTTTATTAACACCACTGTGCTATCTACCTTTCAATGCTTTTTGCAAACCGTTGATTACATTACAGTTGTTTCAGCTGAATGCATCTTGCTCGGTGTCACAATAGTGTGTAATAGAATGAACAGAATCCCAAACAAGGACACAGCTGTTCATTACCTGCACAAGAGTGCAGGTGTGAAATCAAATCAATTTGATGCAATCATCGTTCACTCATAATTATAACCTTATAATTATGATGTCCCTTTGTGTTTGCCTCAAAGTATCATCTCAGAAATCAATACTAATACATTCAAAGCAGCGCTCAGCTCCGTTTTCACCACTTAAAATTATTATTCTTTTCATATTCTCAGTTAGACCTAACGCTGGTTCCTCTCTCCTACATATGCCACTGTGAAAGCCATTGGTAGGGGACAGGAAATACTAGGGGCTCATGGGTAATTTCCGCATGGCTCCAGAAAGCGGCTTGTGTTCTCTGATCTCTTGCCAAAACAAACAAGCCATTCTGAGAGGAGATATGGTGTGATTATATAGCCTCCTCCTGCATTCTCTTGCTCCCTATTATGGCAGGTAGTCTAATACTCCACACTGGGCCATAACAAGCTATCCCTCAGAGCAGCATTTCACTGGACAACATTAAAAACATAACACCCACAGGATGAAACGTGTGCAATATCCACTTTCTGTTAAGTGTAACTGTAATCTATTTGGTTTCTATTGAGATTGAGTTTAACAACAAAGCAGCCAGTGGCTGGTGGGAATAAGCCCTTTTTAGATTGTGTGAATGTTTGACTTCCTTGTCAGGGCTTGGCCTCTGCAGTCTCCTGCTTCTTCTTTCACAATAATCCATGCACCACAAGCACATAATCCACTCACAAATTAAATAAACCCCAATCCCTCCAACTGTGTTAGTAAATAATGCAAATTACAGTTTTTAATACACCTAATGAATTCATGATGATGATCTGCATATCAGACAAGTGAATTTATGTGTGTGGGGGTGGGGAACAGCGTCTTAAAAACTTGAGATGGGAAAATGCGCCGTTGAGATGATCCTAAATATCTCTCTGTATTATCAATGCAAATCATTTAAACATATTAGGTACTGAATCATCTTGACAGATACTGTCATCAGTATGGCCTAAATGCTCCAAACATGGCTTGTAGACATAGCCTTGTGACCCAGTCATCTTAGCAACAAGCAAGAAGATGGGAGGTAGGGAATATATTGATACACGTCTCAACAGGGGACCTCATAAATAATCGGGATAGAAAACAAAACACGACACTACTCTCCAAGGAGAAGACATTCTAACTAAGCCCATGCTTTTCAGTGTGTATGTGAGCACAGTTGACTTTCTGCTCTGGGAATAGGATGGTAAGAACACAGAACTGGGGTGTAATTCATTTCTGTCCCAAGCATTATAATCATTGTGTCAAGTGAAAAGTAGCTATGTCAGTCTCTACATCCTGCCCAACATCTCAATGGAATTTCTCTCATCTGAAATGGTTAACTGGGACAGACCACCCATTTGACATATACAAGGACCAGGGACTGAGGCATTTATAAGAGAATGATTATTGATTCCAGTACTATAAAAATGTATTCTCATCCAATCTCAGGATTTTATTTCAAAGGCAGAGCAAGCAGACTAAATGACTTGATAATCAAAGATAGGCAATAGCACACACTCGTTTGAATCTAACAGAACACTAGAGGAGGGATGATATTTTGGAGTTGGCTGAGTAGGAAAGTGAGGGCAGCACCATTTGGTATAATGTTATTGTTGTAAACAGTGGGCACAGAGGGCAGGGTGAGAAATGGGCTGTTTTTCTTTTCAAAGAACATTGTGGGAGTAGACCATGATTCTCTCTGCTAGGGCGCCAAACTACATTCTCCTGTCCACAAAACCAATGGAGAGTGACTGAAATAGCATCAAATGTATCCCTCTCAAGGCATCGCCACATTCACTGGGGTTATTATTATGTCAGAATGTCTAACATTGTCAGAATGTCAGAATGTCCACAGTTATGAAAGGTTAAAATCATTATAGTCTTTAAATGAATCCTAGAAGTCATTGGTTAGTGCTTATAACTAAAGCCCTATTACTGTGTACTCTACTACAACTCTGTCTCCACGCCAGTCTGAGGTTCACAAACTGGATGGAAACCACAGATCCACATGAAAAATATCAAGTTTGGACACACCTACTCACTTAAGGGTTTTTATTTATTTATTTACTTTTTTCTACATTGTAGAATAATAGTGAAGACATCAAAACTATGAAATAACACATATGGAATCATGTAGTTGAGAGTATGCTAAGAGTGTGCAAAGCTGTCATCAAGGCAAAGGGTGGCTACTTTGAAGTATCCCAAATAAAAAATATATTTTGATTTGTTTTAACACTTTTTTGGTTACTACATGATTCCATATGTGTTATTTCATAGTTTTGATGTCTTCACTATTATTCTACAATGTAGAAAATAGTAAAAATAAAGAAAAACCCTTGAATGAGTAGGTGTGTCCAAACTTTTGACTGGTACTGTATATAAATCAAAAAGTCTATAATGGATAACATGTTGAACTACAATGAATTCAACAGAGTAATAAGAAGTTAACATTTCTATAGAGTTGATGTCATAAGATCCCCTGATGTTACTTTTATCAGAAATGAAGTGCAACTAGGTCAGTGGTATCCTAAAATAAATAAATGTGGATTTGAAACATAATTTTGAGAAAACAAACTTCCGTTGAATATAAAGTACCCAGCATTTCAACCCAGAATGACTAACTGCTGATGTTCTTCATCTATTTTAAATGACTGAGCTGCGATGATAACATTGTGTCAACTCCCAGCAGAGTAGCAACCGAAAATAAATCCATTCAGAATAAGATGGAGGCTGAGCATATTCTACCGCCAACTCAAGTCAGAAAGGCCATATCTACACAACAAAAAGTTCCAAAGCAGAGAAATATAATTTATTTTCATAAATCTTTTATAGAGTCAACTGAGAAAAGACCTCCATGGCTTCCACTAGAAATATCATGGAATATTCAATCCTGCTTTTGACCGAAAAAGCATTCTGTACTGTATCATGCAATGTTCTACAAATATTGAATCACAGCACAAAAGAGATCGGACAAAGCGGTTGGTGTTCGGTGAATTCCCATCTCTGCCTACAACACCAGGGTTTCCCCCAGGCCTTCACCTCGTATGGCTTCGTGTAGAGAATTGTTACACAGCTGCCAGGGAATAATTGATCGGCCCATTTGAACGGAAAGAATCAGAATGTCTCCCTTACCTTTTTGAGGCGTCCACTTCGGGTTCCCACAAACACTACTGAGTGATCTCCATAGGTGTAGGCTGTTACCGCTCCCATACCGTCCACGCCGTCGTCATAGAGAGGGGTCCCTTCTATCACCCGCAGACCCCCAAGAGGTTGGTTCAACACAAGCCCACAGAAGTCATCACCAATCTGCTTCGGCTGTAAAACAAAACAAGGGGATAATGTTCAGAATGTATCAAGGTTTTGGATCAAATGTAGCCTATTTAATCATTTAGGGCCTGGAATACACAAAACGCTAATAGAATTTGGGAGTTTCACTACACCTCTAACATACATAAAGAAACATGAACATATAATCAATAACTAAGATAAGAAATGTAATAAAAAGCACCGGTGAATTATTGGCATGTATAGAGATTTAAAAAAAAATCTGAATCAACTAAAAGCATGCCTGTGTCAGAGGAACAAACGATTATTGTTGTTGAGCCTTTATGAAGGATAACTATATCAAACAAGGCCTGTGGCAGAGTCTGGCACGCACACTCTCATTATGTGGGAAAGGGCTACTGCTGCGCATGAGAAGGGGCTAATGATGTCCATGAACCAGGCCATCATCAAGAGCAGATTTGCATCAGCTATTGGGGACCCTGTTGCTCCTAATAACAATAAGCCCTCGCTTCCTTAAAGGATCCAGGTCAGCTACTGATACTCTGTCACGATTCCCACCGACGGTGGCGCCCCCTCCTGCTCGGGTGGCGCTCGGCGGTCGTCGTCACCGTCCTATTAGCTGCCACCGATTCCCTTTTGCTTTTCCCTTTTTTTTTTATTTTAGACACCTGTGGTCAATTAGCCATTAGAGGGGCTATTTAGTATAGCTGGCCCGCTCCTTGTTGTGCGGGATTAATTGTTGTTATCGACTGTCTTGTTCGTGTCGGCTTGGCATTGTCGCACCTTGTATTTATTCCCCTGTGTTTGGGAACTTTGTTTTTTCCTTCCAAAGTGTTATTAAAAACACCACTCCCTGTGCTCGTTGCTTCCTGCGCCTCTTTCCTACAAACACGACTACCAACGCCGTTACAGAATCCCGCACCACAGTAAAGGCATGGAATCAGCGGGAGCAGCGGGCACTCCTCTGCCCTCGATGGAGGAACGCGTGCTCCACCACACGACGGTCCTACATCGCATCGGATCAGCAATGGACCAGATGATGGAGAGGATGGACCGATGGGAGAGAAGTGGTATCCTCTCTCCACCTCCACCTCCCCCGATACAGCCATCTTCGCCTCCCATGACGTCTGGCTCTGGCGCGCTTCGTTTGGCGCTCCCGAGGGAGTACGATGGGGCGGCAGCTGGGTGCCAGGGGTTTTTGCTCCAGTTTGAGCTGTACCTGGCCACCGTCAGACCTGCTCCCACGGGGGAGGAGAGCGTGAGTGCCCTCGTTTCCTGCCTGACGGGCCGAGCTCTGGAGTGGGCTAATGCGGTCTGGAACGGTCCAGATTCGGCGAGGGACCACTACCCAGAGTTCACCCGCCGCTTTCGGGCCGTGTTCGACCACCCTCCGGAAGGAAGAGCGGCGGGTGAACGGCTGTTCCACCTCAGACAGGAGACGAGGAGTGCTCAGGACTTCGCGCTGGAGTTCAGGACCTTGGCTGCTGGGGCGGGGTGGAACGACAGGGCCCTCATAGACCACTACCGCTGCAGTCTCCGGGCGGACGTCCACAGGGAGCAGGCCTGTCGGGACACAGCTCTGTCGCTGGACGAGCTGATAGACATGTCCATACGTCTGGACAATTTGCTGGCTGCCCGCGGGCGTTCGGAGAGGGTCCTGCCCGTTCCACCCCCGTGCACCCCCGCCCCTACCCCTATGGAGGTAGGGGGGTCCGTGCCAAGGGGCACCGGAGGAGGTGGCTCCTCCTGCACCAGCTGTGGTCGGAGAGGACACACGGCCGACCGGTGCTGGAGGAGCCAGTCTGGGAGTCGAGAGGGCAGACAGAACACTTCTCGGTCACCTCAGGTGAATCAGCACCAGATTCACCCAGAACCCCCTGTTGGTCACGTGTTTTTACCTGTTTTTTTAACTAAATTGTTTCCCTCTTCCCAGCATAGGGCGCTAGTCGATTCAGGCGCAGCTGGGAATTTTATGGACCGTGGACTTGCCATTAAGCTGGGCATTCCGCGGGTGCCGATAGATTCCCCTTTCCCCGTGCACCCCCTAGATAGCCGACCATTAGGGTCAGGGCTAGTCAGGGAGTCTACGGTGCCACTGGACATGGTAACGCAGGGAAATCATATGGAACGCATTCGTTTTTTCCTTATTGATTTGCCTGCGTTTCCGGTGGTGCTGGGGGTCCCCTGGCTGGCTGGTCACAATCCCCGTATTTCGTGGAAACAGGGGGTTCTCCAGGGGTGGTCAGAGGAGTGTCTAGGAGTTTCCATAGGTGCCACGTCGGTGGAGAGTCCAGACCAGGTGTCCACCGTGCGCATTCCCCCTGAATACGCCGATTTGGCGATCGCTTTTTGTAAAAAGAGGGCGACTAAATTCTCCAGGTTAACGCTGCGCTTCCCAGGAGTCACGTGTACCCCTTGTCACAGGAGGAGACGGCGGCTATGGAGACATATGTCACGGAATCCCTGGGACAGGGGTACATTCGGCCCTCCATCTCACCCACTTCCTCGAGTTTCTTTTTTGTGAAGAAAAAGGAGGGAGGTCTGCGTCCGTGCATTGATTACCGAGGTCTAAACGCTATCACGGTGGGGTTTAGTTACCCACTACCTCTCATCGCTACGGCGGTGGAATCATTTCACGGAGCACAGTTCTTCACAAAACTGGATCTCAGGAGCACGTATAATCTGGTGCGTATCAAGAAGGGAGACGAGTGGAAAACCGCATTTAGTACCACATCAGGCCATTATGAGTACCTCCTCATGCCGTATGAGTTGAAAAATGCTCCAGCCGTCTTTCAATCCTTTGTTGACGAAATTCTCAGGGACCTGCACGGGCAGGGCGTGATTGTCTATATCGATGACATTCTGATATATTCCGCCACCCACTCCGCGCATGTGTCCCTGGTGCGCAAGGTGCTTGGTAGACTGCTGGAGCATGACCTATACGTATGGGTGAGAAGTGTGAGTTTTCCAAACGAGCCGTCTCCTTTCTGGGTTATCACATTTCCACCACGGGGGTGGTGATGGAGTGTGACCGCGTTAAGGCCGTGCGTAATTGGCCGACTCCAACCACAGTGAAGGAGGTGCAGCGGTTCTTAGGCTTTGCTAATTACTACCGGAGGTTTATCCGGGGTTTTGGCCAGGTAGCGGCTCCCATTACCTCACTGCTGAAGGGGGGGCTGGTGCGTTTGCGATGGTCGACGGAGGCGGACGGAGCCTTCAGGAAGTTGAAGACGCTATTCACCGACGCACCGTGTTGGCGCACCCGGACCCGTCTTTAGCGTTCATAGTGGAGGTGGACGCATCCGAGGCTGGGGTGGGTGTCGTGCTATCACAGTGCTCGGGTACGCCATCGAAACTCCGCCCCTGCGCTTTCTTTTCGAAGAAGCTCAGTTAGGCGGAGCGTAACTACGATGTGGGGGACAGGGAGTTGCTAGCGGTGGTCAAAGCCCTGAGCGTGTGGCGGCACTGGCTTGAGGGGGCTAAGCACCCCTTTCTCATCTGGACCGACCACCGAAACCTGGAGTACATCCGGGCAGCGAGGAGACTGAATCCACGTCAGGCGAGGTGGGCCATGTTCTTCGCCCGGTTTAGGTTTACCATCTCCTATAGACCGGGTTCCCTGAATACTAAAGCCGACGTGCTGTCCCGTCTCTACGACACGGAGGACCGGCCCATCGATCCAACTCCCATCATTCCAGCGTCTAGGCTGGTGGCACCAGTGGTATGGGAGGTGGACGCGGACATCGAGCGGGCATTGGTGTTGGAACCTGCGCCTGCGCAGGTGCCCGTGGGGCGCATGTATGTGCCGCTCGGTGTTCGTGATCGTTTGATTCGGTGGGTGCACACGCTACCTACTGCGGGTCATCCTGGTGAGGCGAGGACAGTGCGGAGTCTAAGGGGGAAGTACTGGTGGCCCACCTTGGCTAAGGACGTGAGGTCCTATGTCTCTTCCTGTTCGGTGTGTGCCCAGAGTAAGGCTCCTAGGCATCTACCGAGAGGGAAGTTACAGCCCCTCCCCGTTCCACAACGACCATGGTCGCACCTGTCCATCGACTTCTTGACAGATCTTCCCCCCTCTCAGGGGAACACGGCGATTCTGGTGGTTGTGGATTGGTTCTCTAAGTCCTGCCGTCTCCTCCCATTGCCCGGTCTCCCTACGGCCCTGCAGACTGCGGAGGCCCTATTTACCCACGTCTTCCGGCACTACGGGGTGCCGGAGGACATTGTCTCTGATCGAGGTTCCCAGTTCACATCCAGGGTCTGGAGAGCGTTTATGGAGCGGCTGGGGGTCTCGGTCAGTTAGACCTCCGGTTATCACCCCGAGAGCAATGGGCAGGCGGAGAGGGTGAACCAGGAGGTGGGCAGGTTCTTGAGGTCGTATTGCCAGGACCGGCCAGGGGAGTGGGCGAGGTATATTCCCTGGGCTGAATTAGCCCAGAACTCACTTCACCACTCCTCTACTAACATATCACCCTTTCAGTGTGTGTTAGGTTACCAGCCGGTCCTGGCACCATGGCACCGGAGCCAGACCGAGGCTCCTGCGGTGGAGGACTGGGTCCAGCACTCCAAGGAGACCTGGAGAGCCGTCCAGGACTCACTAAAGGAGGCCAGTGCGCGGCAGAAGAGGAGTGCTGACCGCCACCGCAGTGAGGCGCCCGTGTTCGCATCGGGAGACAGGGTCTGGCTCTCGACCCGGAACCTGCCCCTCCACGTGCCCTGCCGGAAGCTGGGGCCGCAGTGTGTGGGGCCCTTCAAAGTCCTGAGGAGGATAAACGAGGTGTGTTATCGGTTGCAACTCCCTTCCTATTACCGTATTAACCCCTCGTTTCATGTGTCTCTCCTCAGGCCGGTGGTAGCTGGTCCCCTTCAAGAAGATGAGGTGCCGGAGGTCCCTCCGCCCCCTCTGGACATCGGGGGGTCCCCGGCGTACAGCATACGGGCCATTCTGGACTCGAGATGCCGGGCGAGGGGCCTGCAGTACCTCGTGGACTGGGAGGGGTACGGCCCGGAGGAGAGGTGCTGGGTGCCGGCGGAGGACGTCCTGGACCCATCTATGTTGAGGGATTTCCACCACCTCCGTCCGGATCGCCCTGCGCCTCGCCCTCCGGGTCGACCTCGAGGCCGGTGTCGGCGCGCTGCGGGAGCCGCGCGTCAGGAGGGGGGTACTGTCACGAATCCCACCGACGGTGGCGCCCCCTCCTGCTCGGGTGGCGCTCGGCGGTCGTCGTCACCGTCCTATTAGCTGCCACCGATTCCCTTTTGCTTTTCCCTTTTTTTTTTATTTTAGACACCTGTGGTCAATTAGCCATTAGAGGGGCTATTTAGGTTAGCTGGCCCGCTCCTTGTTGTGCGGGATTAATTGTTGTTATCGACTGTCTTGTTCGTGTCGGCTTGGCATTGTCGCACCTTGTATTTATTCCCCTGTGTTTGGGAACTTAGTTTTTTCCTTCCAAAGTGTTATTAAAAACACCACTCCCTGTGCTCGTTGCTTCCTGCGCCTCTTTCCTACAAACACGACTACCAACGCCGTTACATACTCGTAGTTCTCCTCTCCATCTGCCCAGCTCTGACCTAAAAACTAACACGGTGCCATCAGCCATTAGGGCACAAGGAGGGAGGAAAATGTAACTTTCTGCACAGGCCTTGACAGAACATCTTATAAGTACAGTTTTGGCAGCAGCTCTTCAACTGTTCTTGATTTAAATCCTTGAGAGAGGTGCCCTTATAAGATGCACCCGTTTAAATACCCTGCCTGCTGCACAGTATTAAGATGGATCACTACTTAACTGTATGTTTCATGAGTTGCCTCACAATACTACAGTACAGTGATATGACTGGAGTCGGCTTCATAGGAGATAACCCTCCATTGACATAAACTGCTCTGTCTTACGGTTTATCCCGGATAACGTTTACTGGAATATAAATTCTTCAATTTTATCAAACATCGTATAGATCAGCTGTGACTTTTCATGTTGTATAGTCACTCGAAATATGATTCTGGGTGTAAAAATACCAAAAGACTGGTCATAAAGCGTCATAAGGTGGAGACTGGCTAAGATATCCTATGTCTACAACGTGTTTGCAAGCCTGTTAAATGTTTCAATATATTCATGGAGAATTTGGGCTATTGAAGTTAATGAGGTATGGATGAAATATGAATGTAAACCCAGCAGAATATTGCCTGCTCTGGGGCTGGGGCCTGAGGCAGGATAGAAGTACTTGATTTGAGCGGAACTACTGAAATGAAATGGTGATGACTCACCGTGTTGATGCAGGGGAGCTCCTTGTTGAGCAGCCAGGGCAGGGACAGCTTGCCCTCCCCACGGTAACATGACTTGATCCTCTCTCTCATAGCCAGGTTGATCTGATGCAGGGTAAAGAGACACAGGACTGTTTCCCGAGGCGGGTTGGCCCGGTTCTTCTGGCCCTGGGAGAACACCACAAACAGCACATCCTCGTCCTCAGACAGCCCCAAGGCCTGGGCCAGCATCCGACCTGGACGGTGCTTGTAGGCGGACTGGACCAGCCGGTACTCCACCCCATCCTTGGTGCAGCCCAGGGGGAACTCCACGTAAGAATAGAACTCGGTGTCGTTGGAACACATCCGCACTATCTTGGAGGTGAAGAACTTTTCACCGGTGGCATCCATCTGGGTGAGCTGTGTGTCCAGCTGCAATGTCAGGAAATAGATGTAGGTACGGCTGGAGAATCCGTACACGTAGTAGATGTCAAATGCCGGGTAGAGGGACAGGGTGTCGGAGGGTATCTTGATTTGTGAGGACACAAACTCATCCTGGTAGACCAGACTGAACATGTTAACACTCTCTTCATCAGTGACCAGTTTACGGCTGGACAGGGTAGGGAAATACTCTGACTTGCCATCGATGGCTGCCCCAATGAACAGCCGGCTGCCCCCCTTCTTCTCATTCTTCCACTTCCCTTCTGTACTGTCAACCACCACTCCTGCCATGCCGTCAGCCTCCCTGGCTCCAGAGAGGTAGTGCTCCTTGCGATGATGGGGCTCTCCCAGCTTGAAGAGGTCCTCCAGTCGCAGGAACTGACACACGCCCTGCCAGATGCTTCCACATGCTACCAGGCGGTTGCCAGCGTAATCAACCAGCAGCAACTTGTTGACGTTGTCAGAGGACTCCAGTTTGTGTGCACAGGCTCGGACGCTGGGAGGGGGGTAACACTTGGCGTTGTCATCCACGGGGCCAGTCATGTGTGAACGCAGCTCTGTTAGGTTGGCAGACAGCTTGAAGACGCGGTTCACTGCTCCCACATAGACCTCTCCCGTCCGGCTGTGCACTGTGAGATGAGTCAGGCTGGTGTCTGTCACCCTGTAGGTGCCTGTCTCAGGGGGGAGCTTGGTCGGGGCCGTGGGGAATGTATTGTTAGTCCCAGAGTATAGAAAAAGGACAAATACCACCAGCCATTTGGGTGTCATGATGGAGATCTTTTGGTGGTGGGGAATAGAGCTCGTCACGTGAGCTTATTGCAGTCCTCTGTCTGTCTCAGTTCAGTGGTTCATGTCTGAAATGAAAAAGATATGTTGGTTAGGATGGATTGCAGTATTGAATACATGAGTAAGTAGTGTCCCCTCAAAGTAGATGGAGAAAAATCTCATTTAATTTTCATCACTTTTCAGTGTCCCCCCCCTCCCTCCCCCACCACCAACTCCTGACTGTAGTCGATTTTGAGATATTAATGACTAAATGTGCAAGTCAGCCACTGACACAGCTGTGTGTGTGAGGGAGGTTTGGGGGAGTGTATTGATTGTAGGGCTGGTGCCAGGGCTTGTCTGTCCCACTACCTTCACTCAATGGATTGCTAATAAACCTTTATAGCCATCACTAACACTAATCCCGAGCACATTTGTTAATTAGGAAGTATTGCTACTAGGAAAAGAGAACATGACAACAACAGAAGATATACAAACAAACAGGGGAAAATTAGGATGCGCTGCGGTATATTAGTAACAGACCACAGGATAATGCTATAGTGGTCAGTGGATCAGACATCGCTCCACTGCTCATGCCCCCCCCCCCCACTGGTCAGCTTCTGGAATGAAAGATGCCCTTATGACACCTCAACAGCTTGGGCTAGGACTGGGCTAGGAAAAGACCCTTATGGCACCTCAACAGCCTGGGATAGGACTGGGATAGGAAAAGACCCTTATGACACCTCAACAGCCTGGGCTAGGGCTGGGATAGGAAAATACCCTTATGACACCTCAACAGCCTGGGCTAGGACTGGGATAGGAAAAGACCCTTATGACACCTCAACAGCCTGGGCTAGGGCTGGGATAGGAAAATACCCTTATGGCACATCAACAGCCTGGGCTAGGGCTGGGATAGGAAAAGACGCTTATGACACCTCAACAGCCTGGGCTAGGACTGGGATAGGAAAAGACCCTTATGACACCTCAACAGCCTGGGCTAGGGCTGGGATAGGAAGTAGGAACACAGGAAGAATGGGCCTTTAATCATCTGACACATTTCAGCAGTTTGGGGTTTCAGGTATTAGCAGCACACAGACAGACAGACAGACAGACAGACAGACAGACAGACAGACAGACAGACAGACAGACAGACAGACAGACAGACAGACAGACAGACAGACAGACAGACAGAGACAGACAGACAGACAGAGACAGACAAACAGAGACAGTCAGACAGAGACAGACAGAGACAAACAGAGACAGACAGAGACAGACAAACAGAGACAGACAAACAGACAGTCAGACAGAGACAGACAGACAGAGACAGACAGACAGACAGAGACAGTCAGACAAACAGAGACAGACAGAGACAGTCAGACAGAGACAGTCAGACAGAGACAGACAAACAGAGACAGACAGACAGACAGACAGACAGACAGACAGACAGAGACAGACAGACAGACAGACAGACAGACAGACAGACAGACAGACAGACAGACAGACAGACAGACAGACAGAGACAGTCAGACAGAGACAGACAAACAGAGAGTCAGACAAAGACAGTCAGACAGAGACAGTCAGACAGAGACAGACAAACAGAGACAGACAGACAGAGACAGTCAGACAGAGACAGACAGACAGACAGACAGAGACAGTCAGACAGAGACAGTCAGACAGAGACAGACAAACAGAGACAGACAGACAGAGACAGTCAGACAGAGACAGACAGACAGAGACAGACAGACAGACAGACAGAGACAGTCAGACAGAGACAGTCAGACAGAGACAGACAAACAGAGACAGACAGAGACAGTCAGACAGAGACAGACAAACAGAGACAGACAGACAGAGACAGTCAGACAGAGACAGTTAGACAGAGACAGACAGAGACAGACATAGACAGTCAGACAGAGACAGAGACAGACAGACAGACAGAGACAGACAGAGACAGTCAGACAGAGACAGTTAGACAGAGACAGACAGAGACAGACAGACAGAGACAGTCAGACAGAGACAGACAGAGACAGACAGAGACAGTCAGACAGAGACAGGCAGAGACAGTCAGACAGAGACAGTCAGACAGAGACAGACAAACAGAGACAGTCAGACAGAGACAGTCAGACAGAGACAGACAAACAGAGACATACAGACAGAGACAGTCAGACAGAGACAGTTAGACAGAGACAGTCAGACAGAGACAGTCAGACAGAGACAGTCAGACAGAGACAGTCAGAGACAGACAGAGACAGACAGACAGAGACAGTCAGACAGAGACAGTTAGACAGAGACAGACAACACCTCTAGCTCTTACTAAGCACTACTTGTTCTCTGCGTGAGGGATGCTTGATATTCTGCCCGTCAACTCATTTAGTGTGTCCACAGTGTTTGGTGAGTTTCAGTAATAACAAAAGTATCTTTGTCAGGTTGTCTCTGACCTCACTGATTATGAGTCTTCACGTAGTAGTCACAGAGAGGGCAGGAAAACACGGAAGTCATCACAAATCCAATCATCCATCTCATTGTTTATTTTGTTTTATTATATAGTTTAGTTATACTGGCAGTACTCTCCTTTAATGCATTTTTATGCCACATTCAATAACAGTTGGGAATATCAAATCCTTTGTTTCGCAAATGCATGCATGCCAAAATAGCACTTTTATCAAAACTGATTACCCTTATTGTGAAAATGACTCAGTTGCGCTCACAAGTCTAAATGGATAAACTTGGACAAGAATGACAGTGATAGTCTGGTGTGAAAAGAGAGATTTCCCCATGCTTTTCTTTCTTTCATCCACTCATGACAATGAAATATGCTTCATGAATACCTCAAATTGATAGAATCATTACGGCTGCAAAGATCAGCGCAACACGTTCTCATTAGCAGCCGCTGTTTGATAAATCTGTTTTAAATTTCATAACAAATGGTACAAGGTTTCAATGCATGCAAAATATCTATCGGCTGTGAAAATGCTCAGGGATTGATAGGGAAAATAAACCGAGTAACAGCAATTCTGAAGCCAGCGTATGCACCCTTCCCTTACACGTCTGTGACTCCAAAAAGCCCTCATATTGGTCTGAAATAGAATAGGCGAGGCCACTTGCCCCCTTTAAATTCAGCGCAAACCCCCCAGTCATTGCCCATTGCAATACAATGCTGTATTGTAGTACATTTCCTGACTTGTGAATACTATTGAGCAGCAGTCACAATGATTTCATTACCACAGAGAGGAGCACTGACTGGTGCCTGTAAAAGCTGAATTCCTTAGCAAAACATCTTGACCTGGAGTTTCGGAATTGTAAAGCAGAGATGGTGCTGCAGCTGAATTAAAAAGCAGAGACTCTAATGATTGACTTAAATAACAACTGTAACTAACATTTCAAACCTCAGCGGGAAATAAGACCTGCCTGCCTGAACACTGAGAATAATTACAGGTTTTACAGGCTCAAGTTATTTCAATAATCTTTACAGTAGAGAGAGAGAGGGAGTGTGTGTGTGTGTGTGTGTGTGTGTGTGTGTGTGTGTGTGTGTGTGCGTGCGTGCGTGCGTGCATGTCCATGTACGCGTATATGGTGCAACCCCTAACCACCCGAGAGCAAGCTCATTTGACAGCGATAAGGTTTAGTTGAAGTCTTACTAGTGTGGAGCATAGCCCAGGGTGATGCGATATGTAATAAGTCATAGCTTCACTAGGCTATTACTCAATACCTACCAATGGCTTTGTTTTGGTTGTGACATCTAAACCATTACGGGACAGATCACACGCCCAATATTAATCGGCAATCTTCTGATTACTTAATAAAAATTAACAAGCGCATTCAGGTTATGCAATTTCAAGCCTCAGCCCAACTCTTCACTTTCTCCATTACACCATTATGTACATTATTACACCATTATGTACATTATTACACCATTATGTACATTAACAACCAGCTGCTAGTGTAGTTGGATCAAATGAAAGATGGAGGGGATGAATCAGAATAATTAAAAAAAAAAAAGTTTTTATTTATTTAACCTTTATTTAACTAGGCAAGTCAGTTAAGAACAAATTATTTTTTACAATGACGGCTTACCCCGGCCAAACCCTAGCCTAACCCGGACGGCGCTGGGCCGCCCTATGGGACTCCCGATCGCGGCCGGTTGTGATACAGCCCAGGATCGAACCTGTCTGTAGTGACGCCTTAGACCACTGCGCCACTCGGTCCCCCAAATACTGACTAGTTGCTGCTGAATGTCATCAGACACAATCTCCTTTAAAGGAGGAGATGAGAGGGGGCCATGTTTTTAGATAAACCGTTAGGAATGGAAAGAGTCTGTCGAGTGTCTGTGAAACGTGAACACAAAGAAGCAATCAGGGCAATCACCATTTCACCTAATCAAGGACTCTGAAAACACCACTCTCGTCACCAGTACTTCTCTAATGAGGGTCAACAGCACTTGATTAAAAAAAAGAATTGCTCTGTTTATTGAAGATGCTGTCCACTCATGGGTACAGATGACCAAAATCAAGAATATTTGACAGTTTCATTTCAAAGGCACTCACCCCTACTCAACTGTCATTAGTTCACATAATGCTATGTTGCCTCTTAATGCATACAGTAAACTGCTGCAGATGGGGCATGAACACCAACATGTTTCCTTTCATAATTAAGTTATATTTTACCATAAAAATGTAAATGTTTTGGGACGAATAGAGCTTGCATCTATTTTAAGAATAAGTACATTAGCACTTACAGTATGTGGTGAATTGATAAAACATCCACCCAAAGTAAATACTAGATCTGTGTCTGTACCTAGCCTTGGCATACATTCCACATGAATACATCTAAATTCGACTTTTCTGGGTTTTGGCTTCCGTGAAGCTCTGGAACGGTGTTATTTCAATGGTGCTAAGTTCATCACAGAGGAGGAAAGAGGAACTCAAAGTGTCATGTGATTGTTTCCTCTGCCTGTTATTTTAGTCCGGTTTATCATTCTGTATGATTCCAGGGTCAGCAGTTCCCTGTGTTCTCCCACTGTGTTCTCCCACTGTGTTCTCCCACTGTGTTCTCCCACTGTGTTCTCCCACTCTGTTCTCCCACTGTGTTCTCCCACTGTGTTCTCCCACTGTTACACCAGACATCCTGGCTTCCTGGCTGAGACACTGGCCCAATGTTGTCCATAATTAATAAATAGTAATATATGCCATTTAGCAGACACTTTTATCCAAAAGAGTATGGGTGTTCCCGGGAATCCAACCAACTATCCTGGCGTTGCAAACCGATCTCCAAAGACCACTCACATAACTTAACTAGCTTATTACACAGCTTATTAAACAGTACCACAAATTGAGCTGAGGAACAACATGGGTAATGAATGGATATTCCATTGCAGAGCCACAGATAGTGGTATGGAAAACCAGAGTGTGTTCCCATTGGGATTTTCCCTTTGGTATTTGGTCAGACAATTAATGAATGGGTACCATTCTTTTATCCATTAGAATTGTCAAGATAAAGCTTACTGTGAGCATGAGCCTCAACACATGGTGTTCACATTATAATAAAACATGTTTTAACCTTTATTTAACAATCAAGGTTAAATTGTGAGTGTGGCTATAACACATTTGGTCGCTCAATGTGTTTCTACTCTACATGTAACCTATCATATGTAACCTCGTCTGGAGGGCGTATCCATTAAAAACCTCCCCCATTACCTTCGGGAAGAGGGGGACAGAAATCACCTGCCGGGGGAAAAAAGACAGAAAGATGTCATTAAAGATAAAAGCTAAGTGTGTTACCTCCATGGCAGAGCGGCAGCAGACAATGGAGAGGATGACATTAAACTGAGACAGAAGCTATTGCTCAGTGATTACCGATGTCTATGACTGTCCCTGACCAACTAAGCCTGGACACTTACTCAGCCAATGATATCATGAAACTCTAATGCCCCTTTGTAAGCTTACACAATGACAAATACAGGGTGGAATCTTGCTTCTGTGATTTCAAGATCCCATGCCTGACCTGGCTGGCCATATCTGCTCTCTGATATAGCTGAGACAATAGGTTTTGAGGTATGCAATCTAGTGTATTAGGGGTTCCATAGCCTTTTTTTCACCCCCAATTTTCCCATTCATGAATGTTGTAGCTGCAGCTACAGCTGTTAGTGCTTTAACCTGTGGGAATAGGCTAACTCCCTCATTCATATGGGAGAGGGTTAAGTGAGGGTGAAAGGTGGTCCCTACATTAGTTTATTTCGCTAATAATCTCAAACTATCGTGATTAGTCTGGAAACGGGCATTATGCTGCCATGATAACGAAAAAGACAACCAGACGTCAGACAAGAGACAGATGTTTTGTGTTGACCCTGTGTTAAATGCAATCTCCCTTTAACCTATTATTTAAACATCATTGTTGCCAACTTTGGCTATACTCTTCATTGTTGTGAAGATACTCACTGTATCACCTGCAGTTTCCCCCCTTATGAAACCATCAGTACTCCACAGGGATGAAGGAGGCTACGTGATTTGAAATTGTATTATGAAGAAATCCGTTGTCTTAATTACTGAGAAGGACATCACCAGAAATGGGTATACTATTACATGATAATTATTCACAAAATGGAACATGTTTCTAATTCATAGTTCTCTGATAAAAACGTGAGGTCACGTGATACTATTTCACCGGAGCTGTTACAGATGTGTCAGACGGTAGCGTGAAATGTGAAAACAACCCGGAGCCGAATACACCCCTGTTCGTGAAGCAGCCAGAGTAATCCAATTGGTAACGTTAGGTCCTGCTTGAAAGATTATTTTAGTCAATTTGATAACATTCGTCTGCCAAGATAAACGTTAACGTTGGCAATCAACCTACATGATAGTCTACTGTCTGTGTTTCGGTTTAATAAACTCTAGGAAAATATCCATGATGTTATCAGATAGATGCACATGGAGGAATATAATTAACGTTTCGTTTGGTAAATTAAAAAGAAAAAGAACTAGGTTTGAGGACCAGGGCGTTCACATGTTAAATGAAATGATCACAAGGCAAATGGGATCTGTTTTTCCATCAGATAACTAATGTTTTTAACGCCCCTTTGGCTTTGTTCTGAAAGGAGCGGCGGCGGCTCCGTGGATCACACTATGCTGCTTACACATCCAGCCAAAGACCTCACGCATCCTTTCTAAAGGCATCATACAACGAAAGCATGCAGTCCTACTGACTATTGGTTATGAATGTGTTATCGCCACTTTCAGTATACAAACTGCATGATGTTTTAAAAGTCTTATAAAGCCAAGTCATGGTTTAAAAAACATGCTTCGGATTCAAACACTAGCCACTATGTTTCAGCAGCATCGTAAAATGAGATCAGTAACGAAACACAGGCTCGTGGACCTACCTGTATTTAAAGTGCAACAGTTACATCCACAACCACGTGCAGTTATTTTCCCCGAGGTTATCATATAGGCCTATAATTATTAGTTAATTAGTTATAATTCTGCGCAAAATCCTCGAAGTAAACCAACAGAGCACTCACCGTTTGAATCGCATGGTACTCTCTACACATTAGGAACGGTCTTATTTTCTCCTGGATGAGCAAGGCTGGGTAGCGATCCCTTTATGGAACGTACCACTTTCAACAAGGGGGTTCAAACTCATTATTGCTCACTAAACCATAGAATAAGATCAAATATAATTGCTACATTAAGTTACTAATGAATTATTACATGGATTTAATTGCAATACAGTTTTGTCTTCACTTTCGGTGTCTTTGAATTATGATTATATATGATCACATTTGGCATGTGCTTAAATCTACCCTAATAGCAGTTGGAACAGGCTCGCCCATAATCGAGTATTTTTCTACCAAACCCAGATGTTAGTGAGAAGGCTGGATTTCCAAGGCGGATAGAGATGTTTGATACAAAATAAGGAAGAGGAAAATGTGAAAGGTAAATATGTTGCAGAATTTTTTTTTTTAATCGAAACTCCTTCACGTGGACATAATCGTTACTTTGTTATTAAAACATGCAATAAAACAGTTATAAACGTTTATAAACCGCACACCTTCCCGTTCCAAGAGATCTGAATTAACGTTATAGATCTGCTACTATTCGCAGTAAAAGAAAAGAATTGGTAATATGGTTGACATATTTATTTTCATGAAGAACAGAGAGTTCCTTGAAGTCATAACCTGAGAAGTTATAGATGTTCTTAAGACAAAAATAAGTAGGTTACAATTTCATAAACCTAATGTTTATTCCTCAATATAAAAACACAATATTAAAGGATATGTAGTTTGATATTGTAAAAACAGACATTTCAAAGACAAGAGACAGGATCGCTTGGGGACAATATCAAAACAGTGTCTTAGGTCACTGTAAGCAAGTTGTTCACTATATTGTAAACATGCAGAAATACAGTACATGGAGAAAACTGAAATATAAAATTACTTTAGACTAGCGTTTGCTCTGAACAGTGTAAATATATAAGACATTCAATATTAACTTATTCTAAAGCTGCAATATGCACCTTATTGGGAGTCATAATCTACCAACAATGTCTGTCATTCACCAGGGATGTGGTTTCATGCCATCCACCAGCAATCAGCAAAGCAATACACTTATTCAAATCATGTGTCAAGTAATAGCCAGTTTAGGAGGAATGACACTTGCAATCCCCCAGTGCAGTAAAGACAATTCAGCTAAAGCAGAATACAAATCACCACAAACTATAGTGCTCTTTGTTGTGGTATAAATTAATAGTGTTGAAAGCATTTGTATTTATCAACATATATGGGCCTTCATGGGGCCTTGGAAGTGAAACCATACAAAACAAACATTTGCATCCTACGGCAGTATGGTATTCTAGTCTGAAGAGGTTGAATCACAGTCATTGGGTTGAACGGAGTGAAATTAGATCAGTCCAGACACGGAAACCGGAGAGTTCCTAAAATAACCCTTGGTTGGGTGGGTTAGGAATCACCAAGTAGCCTAGCTCGCTGTGGTAGCCTCCATGTCCCTGTCCCTGTAATCCAGTTGGAGTTTGAGCTTGGCAGGTTTGACCACTTGTACTCCCTCCCTCTGTAATTGTGACTGTCTCTAATTGAAGCCACTTGAGGAAGACAGAACTTCCTTCTAAGATCCTCGACCACACTGTGCTTTCAGAGGATGGGCCCCTGCCGAAGGCTGGGAGATGTGAGCAGAGGAAATACAGGACCATGAACCCCCTGGTGTAGATGAAACGTCCATATGGTTTCCTTTGAACAACACAACCCTCATCACAGGTACCCCAACATCTTTACTGGAGCCACCCTCCAATCATATTTGCTGTCGGGTGTTCTTCCAAGATGGGTCGGAACTACTAGAATTATGGTTGCAAAATGTTTGTAACTTTTATTAAATCACCAGAGAATTTATTGTATGCTTCAGAAATGTTGCAATCCTAATTGTTGTGGTTCCAAAGATCTAAGCAATTAAAAAATGAATATCCTTATATCAGTCTACAAAGCGGCCAGCACTATCATCATGGGACAATGATAACATGCCAATCACAAAAATGAAAACCAGAATGATATTGGGAGGCATTTTCCATATAGGGCTACGGTACAAGGTCTTTATAGTGCCGGATATGGTCTCAGTCCAGTTCTGTAATATTAATTTACCATTTGATGGAATGAAATAGCCTCTAGGTGGAGTCTGTCATTTGTGATGATGTCAGGTTCTCCCTGGAAGTATCCTTATTAATTAGATTGCATACTGTACATTATTAGACTCAGGCAATTTCACGAGCATACAGTTCAGAAGCTGTAGCCCCCTATGGGTCCTGCCTTCTCATGGGGTTGGAGTGGAGCCAGGGTGTATTAGAGACAGACATGTCGTGAGTGTTACACACAGATACACTAAATGACCAAAGTCTGTGGACAACAGTGTTCTCCTGGCATCCGTTAAAGCCAGATTCGTCCGTCAGACTGCAAAGATCGTGAAGTGTGATTCATCATGCCAGAGAACGCGTTTCAACTGGTACAGAGTTCAATGGTGGTGAGCTTTACACCACTCCAGCCGACGCTTGGCATTGTGCATGGTGATCTTAGGCTTGTCTGCAGCTGCTCGGCCATGGAAACCCATTTCATGAAGCACCCGACAAACAGTTATTGTGCTGACGTTGCTTCCAGAGGCAGTTTGGAACTTGGTAGTGAGTGTTGCAACTGCTATGCGCTTCAGCACTCGGTGGTCCCGCTCTGTGAGCTTGCGTGGCCTACCACTTTGTGGCTGAGCTGTTGTTGCTCCTACTTCACAATAACAGCACTTAAAGTTGACCGGGGCAGTTCTAGCAGGGCAGAAATTTTACGAACTGACTTGTTGGAAAGGTAGCATCCTATGACGGTGTCACGTTGAAAGTCACTGAGCTCTTCAGTAAGGCCATCCTACTGCCAATGTTTGTCTATGGAGATTGCATGGGTGTGTGCTCAATTTAATACACCTGTCAGCAACGGGTGTGGCTGGAATCCACTAATTTGAAGGGGTGTCCACATACTTTTGTAAATATAGTTTATATTGTTATGATTGCTGCATTTAAACTTCATTAACCTCAATATCAATAAATAATTTAAGCGGCCATTAATATTTTCAATTCAGCCTTTGATATTAGAAATTATGACGGCAATTTCAGAGGTTGGAAACATTATGGCCAATGTTAAACATTAGCCTGTGTTGTAGTCAGTCAGTCAGTCAGCCTGAGAGGCTGCCTCTGTTTGAGTGATGTGGTTGAAACTGCACTCTGCCCCATAGAAGCCACCACTGCCCCCCAGTGGCTATAGGAGTGCAAAAATCAAACAAATTAGTTCATATATACACTACCAGTCAAAAGTTTGGACACACCTACTCATTCACGGGGTTTTCTTAATTTTTTACTATTTTCTACATTGTATAATAATAGTGAAGACATCAAAACTATGAAATAACACATATGGAATCATGTAGTAACCAAAAAAGTGTTAAACAAATAAAAATATATTTTCAATTTTTAGATTCTTCCAAGTAGCCACCCTTTGCCTTGATGACAGCTTTGCACACTCAGTCATAGCAGATAGTCAAATGTCTCCAGGGTAAGACAACATTCTTCTTGTGCTGACAGAATGTGTTTGGATTATTTAATCAATAAAAAAATGGTCACTGAGTGAAACAGACATCCTCAGCTCTTCTCTGTCTTTGCCAAAACCTTCAGCTGTACTAGAATATCATTTTAAAGCATTATGCTGGTACAGAAGCCAACCTACATACCCAGCCATCACCTGTGTCTCAAAACGTCTTGAGACATGTCTTAAAGGCCCTGTGTTTTATATTTCCACACTATGATGTTGGAATAATACTGTGGAATTGTGAAAATTAGTGTCAGAGCTGTTAGTGTAAGAGCTGTTAGTGTAAGAGCTGTTAGTGTAAGAGCTGTTAGTGTAAGAGCTGTTAGTGTAAGAGCTGTTAGTGTAAGAGCTGTTAGTGTAAGAGCTGTTAGTGTAAGAGCTGTTTGAAAAGACTGCCTGAAATTTTTGCCTGGAGTTTTTGCCTGCCTGACGTCACCAGGCAGTAAATGAGTTAATAGACAAATAAGAAAGAGAGTTCCAAACTGCTCTGCCGAGTTCAACTCTCACATCATATTTTTACATCCAAAATCGTTAATGGGCATTTCCAGGGATCAAACAGAAATCAGCATTCCCCTGTTGTTTTTCTTTGTAAAACAAGTCAAGTTGGAAATGTTCATGGCACGCACGTACGCACCACACACACACGCGCACACGCACGCACGCACGCACGCACGCACGCACACACACACACACACACAGACAGAGAGAGACTTGGCAAACAAAACATTTTACTATTACGGGGGAATCTACGTGTAAATTGATGCCTACTCCCTGTTAATTTGCTCAAGTCACCATAAAAAATGTTGCAGCATGCATGACAATGCCCCTCTCTATTGACTTCTGAGTGCTTAGGCCTGTCCCCAGGCTGCTCTCTCCCCAGCGCTGCAGCTTCAGTCCCATGAGCCTCACATCTGGCCTCAATAAGCCACTACAGCTGTTAGTGAAATCATGTGTGTAGTTTAGAGGGTCCAGACCACAGAGAGCCCCCTCCTCCTCCCCGAACCACAGCGAGGTGGAGAGGGAACAATTTGACTGGTTGAGCCTGTATCTCATGAAAGGTCTCGTTAAAACCAAGCCAGTAGTCCTGTATCGTCGTACAGGCATATTTTTGGGGCCTTTCCTGTAGTGGTTTATGTGCTCATTTTCTTTTGCATGTGTTTGTTTGCCTGAGTTTGTAATGGGAAACAACTGATCTCAAACTCAAACTTAAAATGTAACATGAGAGAACACTTAGCAAGTGTGACGATGCACAGTAATAAATAAATACAAGCGTAGTGCACTGTGTCTCATAACTGCAGTTCACTAAAGTTTAAATCTTATTGCAAAAAAAATCAAGCAAACTTTCAAGTGGAGCTGAAACAGTTGCTAAGCAACAATTATTTGTGCTGTGTCCCAACAGCAGTATTCACATTATTCCAGTTTGTTGGATATTCCTGGGGGGGGGGATTACTTTTCTGTTCCCACTAAACTCTGTATATATGTCCGGCAAAGTTATCCATGCGTTTTGCTACTCGATTGACAAGAAATTACTTGTGGCAATATATTGAGTCAAACTCATAACCCGAGATGCCAAAAGAATCTACAGCACAGGAGGCTGCTGAGGGGAGGATGGCGTGAATGGAATGGTATCAAAGATGGAAACCATGTGTTTGATGAGTTCCGATAGCATTCCATTTATTCTGTTCCAGCCATTACTATGAGCCGTCCTCCCCAGTTAAGGTGCCATCTGTGATCTGTGATCTACAGTAAATACAGCAGTATCTTATACAGTGATATTGGGAATGCTAATAGGCTAGAGCCAACGATAAACAACGGCTCAACAAATGGAGTATTGTTGATGCAGAAAACACAGATGTATTGTTGCTATAGAGATCATAATGGAGGTATAAAATGTATAGTCATACATAATGTTTCAGAATTTCCTGGTTTTCCTGAAATCCCAGTTGGAGGATCCCCAGAATAAGAAGGGAATAAGCAGGAAATCCAGAAATCTCCAACCAGGATTGCTGGGAAACCAGGGAATTTATTGAAAGTTCCTGGGATTTTGCAACCCACTCATACCTATGTATGGTGATCGTTCAATACAGATTGTCTGTGCTCAGGGCGTCATGTCATAGGTATTGGACAGTAGGTAATGGATGGTATTACGTGAGTGGCAATTTGGTAAGCAGCTGTCGTTCACTGATACACAGGCCTTTCCACTTGAAATCCAAATCATGCCTGTGGTCTCCTTTCCACTCTTTGAGCCAACAGCCCAAGTCTTGGAGCTGCATCCACAAAGCCACTGCCACGCAGCACACTCACCCTGTTCCAGCTCTCTGTGCCACCCCTCTGCTTCAGCTACAGAAAGAGCTGTACTTTGTGGTTGAAGAGAGAGAATGATGGACAGAGAGAGAGATATCAGAGAGAGAGAGAGATGGGGGAGTGAGGCAGGGCAGAGCACAGTATGTACACATTTCAGCGGGAGTATAATCCACTGTAACCACAGGTCCTGCCTGCTCTACCAGCATCCTTTGCTGTAATCAAAGTACATTCCCAAACCTCCTACACACCAGCTCTTTGCCCCAGAGAGGCCAACTCATAGGCATTCTCAAACTGAAGAGGAGTGAATCAGTTACTCCTCGGCTATACACTGTCATTTTCCTTAATCCCATATCAATTGAATAATGAAAAAAACACATCCAGGGATGGTGACACATTTTAGATTACAGTTTGAAGGCTAGAGAGAACTGACAAAGGCCCTGAGACAGGAAAACATTGAGACAGAGAGGAGTGAGTCAGTGAACACGGAGACGACAGAAAGGGAGGCCTAGCATACTCGTTCAAAAAGTTACCAAATATTTATCTTCTGTGTTTACTCTTTATAAACGTGTTTCATTCCGTGGACAATGTTTTATCTCAGAGTTATTCTGAGAATGCTACAGAATGCCCAGATCCTGAAAATCCTGTCACTCACGGCACATTCCATCGCTATGGCGTAATCCAGTGGACTTTCTGTTGGTTTGGAAGTGTCATAATGTAAAATAAATAATACATGTAATTAGGTGGATTTACATTACAGCTATTGAACTTTCACCTCTTTTCACCAGAGTCAAACTACTGAGCGTCCAGTCCTGCCAGGTCTTTCATTAAAACCAGCCTCTTCCCCTCCCTCCTTCCTGTCTTACAGACCTTTTGACACCAGTCCAAACTAACTCCCTTTCACCCCTGCACCCCCTACTTCACTTCTTCTGGCTCTAACCCTCTGCAGCTCAGAGCAAGATACATCCAAAACTTGCCCTATTCAATCAATACCAACACACCTAGTCATAAAGGGCTCATGTTGGAATCTTAACCCTCCCTCTCCCTTATACTCATTTCACACAGAATGTTATTTTTCTTTATTCATATATGGATTTCTTGCCTTGATATTTGATCTGAAAGATAGCAAAGGTCTTACTGTAAAATGTATTTGCCTGAATGTAATGAATGGTAATTTCAGCAAGAAAACAGATGGGAAATGAAATCAGATGCAAGGTATCGACCAATCAATACTTTTTTTGCTCGTAAAAAGACTAAACAAATCAGGATCAATTTCCAAATGCTTCCTCCTAATATGTCTGGAGCTTAAACAATGGCCACAGACTATTGTTAACACTTTTAGTTAACTTGGTTATAACGAGAAACAATTGTGTCCTAAGAGGGCGGTATTTACACTTTCTCTGTGTTGTACTCTCCGGAAACATTAACAAACTTCTGAAACATCCATTCTAAATAGTTCAAAAATACTTTTTTTTTTTACATTTTAATGTAATGCTACCCAGATACATATGTAGGATCTTAATATGACCTATATCGTCACAGCAAAACAATCTTGTAGCAAACGGATTTTAACGTTTCGTCCATAATGTTGCTTGATTGGTGGTAAGGCTATTAGCTGGCCAAAAGTATAGGCTACATAAAAAGTTAAATACTGTTAATGCAACCATGTGTTAGTGTGGGTTTTCAGGGAATGTATGTAAATCACAAAGGTCATCTGCATTTTGGTGCAGGAAAATACTCAGCAACAAAAGAGTGATCAAATTAAGATCCTACATCTGTATCTACTTTTCTTAGTCTGATGTATTAAATACGTCCCACTCAGTATGACAGTTACTATAATTTGTAGAGGCTCATTTTGTTCTGATTCATTTTCATGAGTTTATAATAGTCAGTCAATACATCAGACACAGCCGCAAATAATCATGAAAAAAGGTCAAAATATTGATTTGCTTTAGTGCATTTTAATGTGTGCGTGTTTGGTGTGTGTGTGTGGTGTGTGTGTGGGTGGCTAAATCTGGGTGAAGGGTTGCTATGAGATAGCTGGAGGCTTGGGTTGAGAAGCCATGGCACAGGTCATTAGATTGTCTTTTCACATTAGCATCTGTTGAATGGGATTAGCCATCCAGCCGAGTTTAAACCCTTGACATCCCACATGCACTGCCAACTAGAACACAGAGTGGCCATTACCAACACCCCCTCAAGTGTCTATCACACACGCTCGTCCCAGCGTTGGGTCTCCACGGCTGGGTTAAAAAATGTTTTTCTTATGGGCAACTTTCTATAGGAACATGACATAGGACCACACATTTAAACTCCTGAGTGGCGCAGAGGTCTAAGGCACTGCATCTTAGTGCTAGAGGTGTCACTACAGACCCTGGTTTGAATCCAGGCTGTATTACAACCGGCCGTGATTAGGAGTCCCATAGGGTGGTGCACAATTGGTCCAGCGTCATCCGGGTTTGGCTTGTGTAGGCCGTCATTGTAAATAAGAATTTGTTCTTAACTGACTTGCCTAGTTAAATAAAGGTAAACAAAAACGTAGACTACAATGTTAGATATTTAAGTGCATTGCTGACTTAATCTCCGGAGAGACTTCTCTCCGTTTTTTGTTGTTGCTTTTTGCAGACAGAGTATCAGCTTGGTATCTGGCAGATACACAGATGTTCATTTCAGAGTGTAAGAAGTTGTGTTTCGATTGATTTCCGTGACTGAAACACAATATCAGCATAGCCACAGACGTCAGAGGTCAATCTTCAAAGCTGGTATTTCCAGCACAGAATGTTCAGCAAAGTGCTTTCAAGTAAAGCACATTGTTTTTCATGTGATCACCAGAACATTTGTTGTATCTACATGTATGCTGCAATGACTGTGGTAAGTAAGCAGGCCTAATACAAAGATTTATTGTAAGTCCTTGTCACCAGAAATGAGTAGACATCAAATAAATACCTGTGAAAAAACATTTTACAATACCTGTTTCGTTAATTTTGAAAAGCTCATTATCCCATGTTACTATAGTGCCCCCTGTTGGTTAGTGCCGTCACACCATTGCACCACTTTGAACTTCAATTTGGTAATTACACTCTTAGAAGAAAAGAGTTCCAAAAAGGGTTCTTCAACTGTCCCCATAGGATAACTCTTCGAAGAATAATTTCTGGTTACAGGTGTAATCCTTCAGGGTTCCTCTGTGGAAAGGGTTCTACCTGGAACCAAAAATGGTTATTTATAGGCTTCTCCTATGGGGACAGCTGAAGAACCTTAGGTTAGGATCCAAAACCTGTGTAGTATCCAAAAACAATACCTGTCTCAGAATGGAAAGATGTTTCATAATATATATATATTTTTCATCAGTAATATCAATCACAATAAATAAAGAAGTGGTACAAATGATCTGAAAAATATACCAACTCAAACGGGTTATAAAAGAAAGATCACATAGAGGTGTTCACAGCAAGTTAAAAACCTCTATGAAAGAGCCCATTCCCACTGCTTCTAAAACATGTAAAACGTTGAATAAACTGGTATATGGCTGCTGTATCATCTCTCCACATGACTCCACTCTGCCGGGGTATCCCGGGGCCCTTTGGGTTTCTTAATGCGACAGTTGAACCCTGAGGAACAGTTGAGAAATGTGTTTGGGATTAGTTGAAGGCACCTGCAAGTACATCTAACAGTTTACATAGCCTTGTTTTGACATCCAGTCACAATTATCATGAGATTCTGAGGAAATGGATTTTACATTGGGTAGCTATACTGGCATGGGATAGTAACAGTAAAATGGCATTGGATAACAGTATCACAAACACAAGCAGATATTCACCCATGCTACCAGGAGTACAGCTGTTGGTCAGGTCTTTGATGGGATTTGAGACATATTCATAGTCATCTCCCGTCGAGGAATGATGCTCAGCTAGAGAAAAGCAAACAGTAAGAATCAGTAAAACATTTTTCCACATAAACAGCTCAATATGGCTGTCAAGGAATTGTTACTGTCAAGAAACTGAATGAAGATGGAAAACAAATATTGCTCCTTTGTGGTCAATGTACGACTCAAATTACTTTTCGCATTGATTTATTACTTAAAATGACAGTGTACGCCCTCGTAAATAAACATTACACAATTTCCCCAGTTTCACAGTATTGGACTGAGGTTACTAGATCTAGATTACAATGCTCTTCTAAAAGACTGGATATTCTTTGCAGGGCATAATGACTAAAACAAAATCAGAGCTGGCCTCACATTGGTCTCCCTAAAATGCTCTCACCTGTGACCTGTTCATAGCCACTCTGTTCCTTCCCTAACGTGGCCTCAGCTAGCCTGTGATTGGCTGGTCTAGCTGTGTCATATATGGGTGAGGCTGCTGGAGGTGGATTGGCTGGAGGACATCTGCTCTTAGGCTTAACCGTGCTGTAGAGAGCAGTGGCGGGGCATTTCAGGGTGCCCAGCTCTGCGTTGTCATAGTGATGGAGAGCGGTCGGAAGAGCTGAGGAAGAGGCTGGTGACGGAAGCTGTTTGGACTTGTTGACCACAGCATAGGTGTCATCCATATTCTGCTGGCACAGTTGAGGCGCTCTGGGCTGCACACTAGAATTTCTAAAGAGGAGTAGACATTCATAATTCCATTAACAGTGAGAAGCTAAAAGTACAAATGTCACCTTATTGTTTTTGCTCTACACACTAGATGGCCATAACTATTATACAAATGACTGAATTTTCATTATCTAGTCTGTTTTCTTTCTGGGGCTTCCACAGTGGATTTTTACCATTAGTATATCGGTATAGAAAATAAGATTGACATTTTTAATCAATGTTACAATACTAATTTCCTACTGACTCTTTGACCATGTTAACAGAGATATAGATCATTTGTGTTTAAGCCTGTGATACGATCTGACGGGTTCTTGGTAACAGTTGAACATCTGGGAGGGAGGAAAGAGGATGTGAAAGTGATGTTTAACAGCCCAGTGTGTCACTTCCTCAGCAGCATGATGAATGTTTAGTAGTACAGGAATGGTGAAATCCTTCTGATTCATGAATCATGTTTCCCTAAAGTTCTGTAAAATGTAACTAACAATAACTGGCTTAAAGTCCTTTTCACTTCACGATCTTCAACGTGTACGACAACACTGTATTTGAATATACAGTACATTTAGCAATATTAAAGGTGCACTATGCAGCAATCGCTCAGACATTTCCTGGTTGCTAAAACTAGCTTAATTTCAGTTTCTGTGACAAAACAAGCAAGTATATGTAATGCGTCTGTGTGTAGCTGGTGTAGAAGAGTCAGGCGCAGGACAGCAGATATGTGTAATGTCGCAATTTTACTCAATAAAAATAACAAACACGTTAATAAATACAAGGCCACAAATACAGACCGCAATACAAAAAACAATCACTCACAAACAACCATGGGGGAACAGAGGGTTAAATAATGAACAAGTGATTGGGGGATTGAAACCAGGTGTGTAAAACAAAGACAAAACAAATGGAAAATGAAAAGTGGATCGGCGATGGCTAGAAGGCCGGTGACGTCGACCGCCGAACGCCGCCCGAACAAGGAGAGGGACCGACTTCAGCGGAAGTCGTGACAGTATAGTGTCATTGAATCATTGCACTAAACTGCTTGAAATATATGGTTGCTGATCATGGGCGTCTGTACGCCTATGAAGATATTCCATAAAAAATCTGCCATTTCCAGCTACAATAGTAATTTACAACATTAACAATGTCTACACTGTATTTCTGATCAATTTGGTGTGATTTTAAATGGACAAAATGTGCTTTTATTTCAAAACAAGGACATTTCTAAGTGACCCCAAACTTTTGAACGGTAGTGTATATTTGACCCAACAGTTACATACTGCAACTTTAATAGTGTTTTCTTGATTGTCAAGGCAGGTACATATCATATCTACTGTATTATGTAATAGTCTACTTAATCAATCAATCAAAATATGAATAAATGACTTGGTATTGATAAGCTTATGTACACTAAAACTATACACCTAACAAACACAAAACCCTGTTGTACAGCCAACTGAAATAGATGACAATGGAATCACTTGTACAAAACAGGAAGCTCCCTAAGTGTCTTTCTCTCTCTCTCTCTCTCTCTCTCATCTGCCTCTCTCTCTCTCTCTCCCTCTCTTTCTCGCTCTCTCAAACTGAAAGTCAACATCTCCACATTGTATCGAAGCACCTTACTGTGGTATACCATTATCTCAGGCTGCTTATTAAAGTCAGAAACTGTTGCCATTGTGTGTATGTCGATGCACATCACACATCAGACTGAACAAAGAAAGAATACTCGCTCCTACCTTTTTTCAAGTGGCTGAGCGATGGCTGATGTTATCGGTGGAGAGGTCTTCACAAACTCAACGTCATCATAGAGAGGTTGGTTGCTCTAGTAACAACAAAATAAGCCGTTTAGGACCAGAGAGGTATAGGACTGTGTCTCTAAAGTTCAGGCTCTGTATGAAAATGTGTGAACAATCATCTTCTATGTGCCAATATTTGCATAGAGAGGAAGCGTGATGGCTGGTTTCCTGCGGAACATTTTTTTAGGTTATTTTTACTCCACTCATCACATTGAAATATCAGATGGAAGTATAATATGATCAGATTAAATGGATGACACAAGGAAAAGACAGGGCCTTTGATACTTACTATTTTTAATAACAGACAAACTGACATATTGTGAGCAGGCAGCCCAATTCTGATCTTTTGCCCAATTATTGGCAAAAGATCTGATCTGAGCGAGCAAAAGATCTGAATTGGGCTGCCTGTGTAAACACAGCATCTGACCGCAACACAGACGTGCCAATAATCCCCATAATACTACATGCCCTCTCATGTCTTATTGTTCTAGTAAAGCTTGCTTGAACATGAATGCTAGTACGGCATGTGTTGAATACTGTGTTGTATTTTGCCTTTAGAAAGGCTGACATCTGTCGGTTGGAGATAGCAATTACAAAAACCTGATAATTGTTTCTGTCTTACCTTGGTGAGATTCTGGTAGTTGTTCTCAGGTGACCGTAAAGCCTTCTCAAACATGTAAGCCACGGCAGAAAACACAAACTGATACTGCTCCTGGGTGGAAGGATGGAAAAAATATGATTGAAGACATCATTTCCACAGGAGAGAATAACAGTATTTAATGCATGATATATAACACCCTGCAGAAAATAAACACAATTTCTCACATGTAATTCTGTCTGATAATAAAATACCTTTGTCTGAACAGCTGATGGCCTCTGTCTCCTTAGTTCCACTACAATCTTCATGATATTGAAGTCTCCTTTGATTTGCTGGTGGAGAAATATGAGAATGCATTAGCCAAAACACTCAGACCCACCAACATTCTTTTTTTTTACAAGTATTATTGTTCTACAAAGGTCTTGTAAAACCGATTCCCTAAATGATGCCATCAATGTAATGCAGTGAACATAAGTAATACCTTTGTCACAAGAAGATCATGAACATAATCCAGGGCACAAATCACCCCTGTTCTTCCACAACCAGCACTGAAAATACAAAACACAACCAAATACATGACCTGCTCCATTCAGTCTCTGATAGTACTCAAACATTACCTGAGAAGTCCACAAGTCTGGATATGACACGGTGGGCCCCATCAGGTCCTGAATATTTAACATATCTCAATTTATCTTTATTTAACTAGGCAAGTCAGTTAAGAACAAATTCTTAAATACAATGACGGCCTACCCAGGCCAAACCCAGACGACGCTGGGCCAATTGTGCGCCGCCCTATAATGGCCGGTAGTGATACACCCCGGGATTGAGCCAGGGTCTGTAGTGATGCCTCTGGCACTGAGATGCAGTGCCTTAGACCTCTGCGCCACTCAGGAGCCCATCTAAATGGCATCATTAAGACGCATGTAGCACAAGGAGTACATGTGGCCTTGTGATAAACAACATTGAATGATATGCATTGATGAATTTTAATGGACATATGGATCATAGTCTGTTTCTGTGCGTGACAATTTCCTCTCGGAGCACAAGTCCACTGGGCAGACAGTAATCATAGGGGCTGTGCTGTATGTCATGTATTGGGGACAAACAGACCTGCAGTGGATGAGAACAGGGCTAGCGTTGTTTCCCTGGGCTTTGCGAGCCATATCCATCATTTCTAAAATACCACCAGCTGTGTATGGAATGTCATGATCAGGCCAAGCTGTGTATTGGAATTGAGAGACAGTCCGTGTTTCCTAGACAAACAGAAAACATGGTTTGCATATGACTTCACTGGCTCCCGCTCATTCAACTTCCTGGATACCAACACATAATGTGAGATTACCCAATGTGGATAATGATTGTTGGAAAATAACACTGATTTATTTTTCTACGATATTGAAGAATTCTTTGACTAGCCTGCTGGTGGAAAATAACACAAAATAATACCCTTTTCACAGTTGGACACTTACATTATGATATCTCACAGTCAGAGTCCTCAAGACGACTTCCTCATTTGGGTTGGATTCCTCAAGCTGTAAACACATGATAACATTTCAATTAAAAATGTTCTAGTGTTTCCTGAAACAGGTGCCTGTGATTTCATGCAGACAACAACATGTGGGTCAATATGCCATGAAATAACCAAACTGAGTAAACTTAGTACACAGGAACTGCATGTGGGGTAAAAAGGGAAGTCTTCATGAATATTCTCGGAAAACCCAGACTAAAAAACAACCCCACTGGGCAAACACTGGTTGAATAATTTCAATGATATGTCACTTAACCAATGTGAAATATACGTTAAATTGACATCTGTGCCTAGTGGGACAGCACTCTGTGCATGCTGGACTATTGGTAACATTGTGGGAGGCAACCCGTCTGTCTGGGACTACTCCTGAATAGTAATACAACTAAGAAGATAAATCTGGATCAACTGAAAGTTGTGTCAATGCTGCTAGAAATTCTCTGTGGTCTGTGTATCTTCACAGTATACAATATAATGAAGATATATCAACAAAAACGTACATTTGAGACAATAAAGGGACCAAAGGGGGTTGTTTCCTTGACAGTTGTCCAATAGCGCTCACACTTTTTCTAAAAAAAGACAGTGAAAAAAAAACCCCATTATGAGTCAAGTGGACACAAGCACCAAAGTTGATAAACGATACAGTACAATAATATGTTCACACTTCCACTGTACCTTTTTTTAATAAAAAATGTGACTAAAAGGGCATTTACCTTTCCCATTTCAATTTCTCTGCAAGCCATGATTATGACCTAAAACAGGGAGAGGAATAGAGGTAATATTACATTTGGAGACAATTTTCCCATTCTTCATCTGTGCAACAGAGCTACTGTGCAAGCTGTACTACATTTATAGTCTATAATATATGTCTGTCAGACATATCAGTGTGGATGACGGATCACCACCTCAAGCTGAACCTCGGCAAGACGGAACTGCTCTTCCTCCCGGGGAAGGACTGCCCGTTCCATGATCTCGCCATCACGGTTGACAACTCCCTTGTGTCCTCCTCCCAGAGTGCTAAGAACCTTGGCGTGATCCTGGACAACACCCTGTCGTTCTCCACTAACATCAAGGCGGTGACCCGATCCTGTAGGTTCATGCTCTACAACATTCGCAGAGTACGACCCTGCCTCACACAGGAAGCGGCGCAGGTCCTAATCCAGGCACTTGTCATCTCCCGTCTGGATTACTGCAACTCGCTGTTGGCTGGGCTCACTGCCTGTGCCATTAAACCCCTACAACTCATCCAGAACGCCGCAGCCCGTCTGGTGTTCAACCTTCCCAAGTTCTCTCACGTCACCCCGCTCCTCCGCTCTCTCCACTGGCTTCCAGTTGAAGCTCGCATCCGCTACAAGACCATGGTGCTTGCCTACGGAGCAGTGAAGGGAACGGCACCTCCATACCTTCAGGCTCTGATCAGTCCCTACACCCAAACAAGGGCACTGCGTTCATCCACCTCTGGCCTGCTGGCCCCCTACCTCTGAGGAAGCACAGTTCCCGCTCAGCCCAGTCAAAACTGTTCGCTGCTCTGGCACCCCAATGGTGGAACAAGCTCCCTCACGACGCCAGGACAGCGGAGTCAATCACCACCTTCCGGAGACACCTGAAACCCCACCTCTTTAAGGAATACCTGGGATAGGATATAGTAATCCTTCTAACCCCCCCCCCCCCTTAAAAGATTTAGATGCACTATTGTAAAGTGGTTGTTCCACTGGATATCATAAGGTGAATGCACCAATTTGTAAGTCGCTCTGGATAAGAGCGTCTGATAAATGACTTAAATGTAAATGTAATGTAAATGTTATAGGAAAGCTGAATACAATCTTCCTTACCTTTACATCATACTGCCAAATCATTTGCCAGAAGTCAACCAAAGTGTGCCTCAGAGGTCCTTGGGTCGCAATGTATTTTCTGGTCTCTGTTGCACCCTAGAGGACAGACGACATATTGCAGAATAATCAGCTTCAGACCGAGCTGAATGAAATGCAATAGGACTTGCTGAATGAGAGAGGGCAATACCGTACTTTAATGAAGCTGGCGTTGATATAGTCAGAATCATTGTCATTCGTCAGTAGAGATAGGGGAACACGGGTCTGGTCATCTTTATAAAAATATATGAGTTTTTGTTCAGATAAGTTTAATATTAAGCAAGAATCTAATTTTCAATTACAGTAAAAACCACTAACGTTTTTTAAGTCTCCATCATTGCGCTTACATGGTAAAATGTCTTTGTAACGATTCTTCTTTACATTTTCCTTCAGTGCCCCGGCTTTCGTCGTAAGGCCAAGATCTTTCTTGATGATGGAAGTCCGATCACGGATATTCTACAAACACAAAGAGACATGGAAGCTGAGATGAGGTTAGGAGCAACTTTCCTGATTGTGAAACTGTAATTAAGTAGACGTAGATTGAGAGCAGAAACCTTGAATGTAGGAAGTCTCAGGTAGGGTCCAACGAAACCAATCTTTACACATGAGTAACCACATACTAGCCATATTCCCTCAGCCCTTTTGTCACAAAAAAAAAAACGATCTACACAAAATACTCTGTAATGTCGAAGTGGAAGAAAAATTCTAAAGTTTGTTAAATATGAATAAAAAATAAATGACAAATATATCTTGATTAGATAAGTATTCAAACCCCTGAGTCAATACATGTTAAAATTACTTTTGGCAGCGATTCCAGCTGTGTCTTTCTGGGTAAGCCTCTAAGAGCTTTATACACCAGGATCTTACAATATTTGCACATTATTCTTGTACATTTTTTTCAAGCTCTGTCAAGTTGGTTGTTGATCATTGCTAGACAGCCATTTTCAAGTCTTGCCATAGATTTTCAAGATGATTTTAGTTAAAACTGTAACTAGGCCACTCAGAGGAACATTCAATATCATCTTGGTAAGCAAATCCAGTGAATATTTGGACTTGTCCTTTAGGTTATTGTCCTGCTGAAAGGTCAATTCATCTCCCAGTGTCTGGTGGAAAGCAGACTGAATCACGTTTTCCACTAGAATTTTGCCTGCGTTTAGTTCCAATACGTTTCTTTTTTATCCTGAAAAACTTCCCAGTCCTTAACGATTACAAGCATACCCATAACATGAAAATATGAAATGAATATGGAAAGTGGTACTCATTAATGTGTTTTATTTGATTTGCCCAAAACATAACACTTTGTATTCAGGACAAAAACGTAATTGTTTTGCCAAATGTTTTGCAATATTACTTTAGTGTTTTAGTGTTTTGCAACCCTGTGTATTACTTTAGTGTTTTACAACCCTGTTCCTGGAGAGCTACCCTCCCGTAGGTTTTCACTCCAACCCCAGTTGAAGATAAATATTACAATCAGGTGGGCTAAATTAGGGTTAAAGTTAAAACCTACAGGACAGTAGCTCTCCAGAAACACGGTTGGAGAGCTGTGCTTTAGTGCCTTGTTGCAAACAGGATGCACGTTTTGGAATATTTTTATTCTGTACAAGCTTCCTTATTTTCACTCTGTCAATTAGGTTAGTACTGTGGAGTAACTACAATGTTGTTGATCCATCCTTAGTTTTCTCCTATCACAGTCATTAAACTCTGTGACTGTTTTAAAGTCACCATTGGGGTGAAATCCCTGAGCGGTGTCCTTCCTCTCCGGCAACTGAGTTAGGAAGGACACCTGTTTCTTTGTAGTGACTGGGTGTATTGATATACCATCCAAAGTGTAATTCATAACTTCACCATGCTCAAAGGGATATAATTATTATTTTTATTTTTTATTACCAATAGGTGTCCTTTGCGAGGCATTGGAAAACCTCCCTGGTCTTTGTGGTTGAATCTGTGTTTGAAATTCACTGCTTGACTGAGGGACCTTACAGAATACAGATAATTGTATGCGTGGCATACAGAGATGAGGTAGTAATTCAACAATCATGTTAAACACTATTATTGCACACAGAGTGAGTCCATGCAACTTATTATGTGACTTGTTAAGCACATTTTTACTCCTGAACTTATTTAGGCTTGCCATAACAAATGGGTTCAATACTTATTGACTCAAGAGATTTCAGCTTTTCAGTTTCAATTAATTTGTAAACATTTAGAAATGTAATCAATTTTAAATTCAGTCTTTAACACAACAAAATGTGTAAAAAAATCAAGGAGTGTGAATACTTTCTGAAGGCACTGCATGTGATAACGTAACCGGTGTGAAATGGCTAGCTAGTTAGCTGTGTGTGCTAGTGGCAGTTCAATTGCTGACGTCACTAGCGCTGAGACCTTGAACTAGTTGATTCCCTTGCACTGCGGCTTTTGTTGAGCGACAGGTAACGATGCTCCGTGGGAGGCAGTTGCTGTGTTCATAGGGTCCCAAGTTCAAGACCAGATTTGGGTGAAGATAGGGACGGAAGTTATACTGATACAATATCTCAGCGTTCCCCATGCCATAATATAGACATAATTACATTATTACATTACCACCATTTCTCACTTTGCACATTCTTAGTCCCTTAGTCTCCAACAAACTAACTAACATGGTCCAAGCACACCAAGACAGTCGTGAAGAGGGCACAACAAAAATATTTTCCCCCTCAGGAGACTGAAAAGATTTGTCATGGGTCCTCAGATTTCAAAAGGTTCTACAGCTGCACCATCGAGAGCACCCTGACGAGTTGCATCATTGCCTGGTATGGCAACTACTCGGCCTCTGACCGCAAGGCACTACAGAGGGTAGTGCGTACGGCCCAGTACATCACTGGGGCCAAGCTTCCTGCCATCCAGGACATCTACACCAGGCGGTGTCAGAGGAAGGCCCTAAAAATTGTCAAAGACTCCAGCCACCATAGTCAAAGACTGTTCTCTCCGCTACAGCACGGAAAGCTGTACTGAAGCGCCAAGTCTAGGTCCAAGAGGCTTCTAAACAGCTTCTACCCCCAAGCTATAAGACTCCTGAACATCTAATCAAATGGCCACCCAGACTATTTGCATTGCCCCCCCCCCCCTCTTTTACGCTGCTGCTACTCTCTGTTATTGTCTATGCCAAGTCACTTTAATAACTCTACCTACATGTACATATTACCTCAATTACCTCAGCTAACCGGTGCCCCGCACATTGTACCCCCTGTACATAGCCTCGCTATTGTTATTTTACTGCTGCTCTTTAATTATTAGTTACTTTTATTTATTTTTTCTTCTTAAAACTGCATTGTTGGTTAAGCGTTTGTAAGTAAGCATTTCACTGTTGTATTTGGCGCATGTGACAAATACAATTTGATTTGATTTGAATGAGGCTGGTTAGAAAATAGTTCACATGTATTACTATTTCGGTCATTAATTTAACGTACAAACAGTCAACAGAATCATGTTTATTGAAAACAACCTGACGCTGGCATGTGAAAGCACTGGCAGCCCTCACAATGGAACATTGTCAATAAAGAATCTTACGCAACAGTTTACTAGCTGCAACAAGGAAATGTTTCCCATATTGGCCTCAGTGTTAATAAATAACTTACTTTTGAACTTTGGAAGCTAAATTAGGAAAAATAAGGACTAGCCTACCTACTGTATCTTAACACTTACAGAGGTTCAAATGTAAGAAGAACAATAGCCTACAGTAGTTTAACAAAATATACTTCTGCAAATGTTGCTATTCAGTTCAGTGTAATGTCAAAACAAAACTAAATAAGCAAGGTTCACTTCTGTATGTGCCTTAAAGACAGATGCAACTGATTTGAAAGAAGGTTTTTGTTAATTGCATTCAAGTTACAACATGCATTGCATTATAGTATACAGAAAGCAAGTAGCCAACATGATTTGCAGATTTAACATTCAAACAAACAATTCAGTAGCCTACTTTTCCTTTGTTTAATCATCATACCTCTCAGGTGTACTACCCTTATCTACAACAGTGTATGATGTGCAGCCTGTGATGTTGTACATCATGCACAGTGTACACACAATCTTTAGCCATTCTTCAACCAGTTATTTGCAATCAATAGATTAATACAATTGCAATGTAAAAGTCCCATGAAGTGCTGTGCACATGCCTTAAATAAATAAAAACATTTAATCTGAAAATATTACCTGGTCTTATTGTCTTTCTATGGGAATTAATTATAACCTGAGAATATACCATGGGTATGTGACCAATAACAGTTGATTTGAATTGATATACAGGTATGGTGATTCTCACTTACACTATACTCCGATGAGATGATGCCCTCTGCTCTGCTGTCATCTGTCAAGGACATCTGACCTACGAACCTCGATAGGTGCTCCATCCGTGCGGCGGCTAGGGATGTCAATTTAACTTTTTAAATGGCATGCAGTGGGCGGCCACTACATCAATACAACAATTCTAAACAAACGCAGAGCGCCTTGCCACACCAATCTCTAGTGCGATGATTAGCCTAGGTTCCGCGTGTACCTCTTGGAACGTTCCTTATCCTTGTCACTGTGAGGCAAGTCATGTACATTTCCGCATTGAAAGCTACTGGCTTATTTATTGGAGTCAAAACAGGGGAGGAACTTTCACATAAACTTCAATACACAACTACTACAACAGATGGAACAATGTATAGCATATTTATTCTTTGCCAACAAGAATATTCAAAGCATCTTCAAAAAGCATTCAACGCATTTTCAAAAGCTCTATTATTTTACATTAGTTGTACATTTAATGTGTTATTATAAAGTTGTCAAGCAGGCTATCAATGCATGAATCACATTTAGATTAATAGGGAGTCCTAAAACTTGCAGCCTGATAATATTATCAGGGATATTAATTAGCCTGACACTTTCTAAAAAAGATATCCTATGTGGTTATTTACATTGTCCATATATTAGTAAACACGTCAGAGATGAGGATCAGCCTATTTTTGTTGTATTCCAGGGTGTGCTCGGCTAGTATTCTGAGCAGATGAAACCAACGTGCAGACAATTCACCGCCAGGAAACTTCAGTGATTTTACTATGTCTGTGTTATATGGGTGTTTATTCTACTGCTATAGCCTACACTTCGTATTGGAGAAGGGCGGCATATCGATGCATGGTTTATTGTAACGGTTCCATCAGAACATGCCTCCTCAACAACACGTGCATTTTGTTTTTCAGACGCAATGATAAAAAGAAAATGGCTAGCCTATCTGTCTCCAAATTCACACAGCCACCAAAACAGAGACTGTAAAAAGGATTGTCAACTCAACAGTGACACTGAAATGTTGGTTCAAACACAATCGCGGTGCAACACTTCCCCTCTGCCTCTGGAAAACGCGCAGCCATAGTAAATAACAGGTGGAGGCGCGTTCTCGTCATTCTTGTGCGGTGATACTGATGGTTTGTTGACAGCAGCATGGGATAATTGGTTCGAATCCAGGCTATATCACACCTGTCCGTGATTTGGAGTCCCATAAGGCTGCGCACAATTGGCCGTGCGTCGTCCGGGGTAGGCCATCATTATAAATAAGAATTTGTTCTTAACTGAGTTGCCTGGTTACATTCTTTTTAAAGCTACAGTTGGCAACAACTATTATCCCCGACGCTACTACTAGATGGCGCTGTACTGGTAGCCATGCATTAGCAACAACCATACAAACAATTAGTCTCAACAAACCATCAGTATCATAGCACCTACAACCAATCACAGCGAACAAACAATTACTTCAAATGGACTAATAAACTCACAGTTTACAATCACGTGGTAATTCAGTGCTAGAGGCACCTCAATTGTGTGTCACTTACGCAATAAGTCTGGAGGACAATATACCACGGCTAAGGGCTGTTCTTATGGGATGCAGAGTGCCTAGACGCAGCCCTTAGACGTGGTATATTGGCCATATATCACAAACCCCTGAGGAGCCTTATTGCTATTATAAACTGGTTACCAACTTAATTAGAGCAGTAAAACTAAATGTTTTGTCATACCCTGTTATACGGTCTGATAAACCTTGGCTTTCAGCCAATCAGAATTCAGGCCTCAAACCACCCAGTTTATAAAATGGCGTTATGGATCTGGACTCCCAGGACTCCACCTACTGGACAGGTGTGATTATTGCAATGACAATACCTTGCTATGGAGTAATGTTTAGATTAGGGAAAATTGTGATAGTGCACTCCCTCCCTCATCTAAAAGCCAAGACGTCCGATACATTTACATTTCTATATACGTCGTGTTTTCCATAAGGATATGCAGAATGGCATGAAAGTATAGCCTATTCCAAAGGGCACCACTGTCACACAGGACCTCTGCTAATAGCGGAGTCCTTCCTAGCTCCTTGAGTGAAGATGGCGCAGGCACTATCAGAGGAGGAGTTCCATCGGATGCAGGTAGCTAGGTTGACAGCTGTCCATGTTTAATGCCTGTTGTTTCAAATTTGCTGTCACCTTCAGAGTATTTCCTGAAAAGGGGATTTTCCGTCAAGCTGTCCAGAGCTAAACTACGGAACGGTAAAGCATACGTGGTAGCTTCCCTTACTAGCTAGGCCAACATTGCAACCCAGGGATGTGGCTAGCTATGTTGATAGTGTCAGCAGTCATTACTATTCCAATAGCAACAGGCAGTTGGTCATATCGTTTTAGTATTCTATACAAACATACACATGTGGTAATCCCAATAGTTTACTTTGTTGAAATAACATTAGCTAGCTAAATAGCTAGCTAACGTTAGTTGGTTTGCGAGTTAACCGTTAACTAGCTTAAATCGCTAGTCTAGCTAGTTAGCTTGAAATGACATACTCTGGTCTTCATTAATCTTCATGACAATATCTTATTAATGGCAAAGTTATCTTCCTGTTAGCTATTGATTTCAAACATACGTGTCTGATAGTTGTGTGCTGTTTTTGTTACTATTTTTATAAATACATTCAGTGAAAACTATAACGTTAGCTAGCTAGTTAATTTCGCGTAACTAATAGCTTTCCAAGACTTATTATGGGTCACGGGTTTGGTCATTCAACGTTAGCCTAATGCCTGCTCGCAGCTTTTTTGGACTGGACGCCATTCACTGTTTATTATAATGGGGGTGTTCGTTTTTCCAAATCAGATAGTGCCCATAGCTAGCTAGCCTAGATAATGCATTGCTTGTTCATCTGAAGTCATCCTGAATCAGATTATGTGTTGAGTCTGATGTTTTAATGTTTAATTAAGTTGACCCTTTATACAGGCTTAAACCAACTCCGTGACTTTGTGGTTAGTGTCCCTTACCAAAGACTCAAAACATGGGACCTGATGCCCCTCTGCTTGGCACTCAGAATTAAGGAGATGGACTGGGGGTAAGGCCCTGCTACAGACTAGCGTCCTGTCCAGGGGGTATACTTGTACATTAGGCTGCCTCACCCTACAGAAACAGGAGATGGGCTTCTGCCCTATGTGCCGTTCTAGCTCTGACAAGGCTAACTGGTCAAAGGCTTTTACGTGTTTTGGTGTAATGTCATCCCCTCCTATAACCTTTTTGTTGTTTTCCAGGCTCAGCTTTTAGAGCTGAGGACACAGAACTACCAACTTTCTGATGACCTGCGGAAGAACACAACTGGTAAGGAGCAGCAGCTCGTAATATAAATATGTTCTGGAGCTCAGTTGGTGCCCTTGAACTGGGATCAATGTTTACTGCTAAAATGAATACAGCATTGCAATGCAACTCCAGGATGGACTTCAGATTTAGTCTCCCTCTTAATGCAAGTTTGTGGTGTGTGTAGTAACCCATGTGATGCACTGTATCTAACTTCAAAATGGGTTAGTTATGTCTCTGATTGAAAAGAAGAAACTAGGCTCTGGGGATATTCAATATTTTAGTGTTGATTTCTATTCCAGAGCTGAATGCTGTTCGTCTGAAGACTGTGACCTTAGAGAAGGATTACATCAAAGCACAGAAGGTATAGCAAGCAAATCTACATTTTGATTAAAACCGTCATAATAGGGCTGTGGAGTTTAATGCACTGAAACTCAAGGCATCATGTTTGAGACAGAATAAATGTTACTGTTGTTTGTGATTCTATTCTGATTAGCTTTCTGTTTTATCTTCAGGCTCTGAATAAAAGCAAGAAAGCTCAGGTGGGTTACTTGCATCGTATAAAACTCTTACAAAGCTGTCTAAAATGATCTTGACAAGCTAGTATGAACATTAGCTTGCTATACATGTTATATGCCATAATAACTATTACTCCTGTTTACATGTATATATTACCATATACTTTTTTATAGTATTTTTTTTTTGCACTGGCTTAAGGCACACTCACTAGACTCTAGCCACACAATCACACGTACTACATTGACACTCCAACACCCACACATACTTTCTCACTTTTAACATATGTTTCTGCTATACAGTTGAAGTCGGAATTTTACATACACTTAAGTTTTTCAACCACTCCACAAATTTCTTGTTAACAAACTATAATTTTGGCAAGTCGGTTAGGACATCTACTTTGTTCATGACACAAGTCATTTTTCCAACAATTGTTTACAGACAGATTATTTCACTTATAATTCACTGTATCACAATTCCAGTGGGTCAGAAGTTTACATACACTAAGTTGACTGTGTTTTTAAACAGCTTGGAAAATTCCAGAAAATGATGTCATGGCTTAAGAAGCTTTTGATAGGCTAATTTACATAATTTCAGTCAATTGGAGGTGTACCTGTGGATGTATTTCAAGTCCTACCTTCAAACTCAGTGCCTCTTTGCTTGACATCATGGTCAAATCAAAAGAAATCAGCCAAGACCTAAAAAAAAAAAATGGTAGACCTCCACAAGTCTGGTTCATCCTTGGGAGCAATTTCCAAACGCCTGAAGGTACCACGTCCATATGTACAAACAATACTACGCAAGTATAAACACCATGGGACCACGCAGCTGTCATACTGCTCAGGAAGGAGATGCATTCTGTCTCCGGGAGATGAACGTACTTTGGTGCGAAAAGTGCAAATCAATCCCAGAACAACAGCAAAGGACCTTGTGATGATGCTGGAGGAAACAGTTACAAAAGTGTCTATATCCACATTAAAACGAGTCCTATATCGACATAACCTGAAATGCCGCTCAGCAAGGAAGAAGCCACTGCGGCAAACCCGGCATTAAAAACGCCAGACTACGGTTTGCAACTGCACATGGGGACAAAGATCGTACTTTTTGGAGAAATAATCTGATGGAACAATAATAGAACTGTTTGGCCATAATGACCATCGTTATGTTTGGAGGAAAAAGGGGGAGCCTTGCAAGCCGAAGAACACCATCCCAACCGTGAAGCACAGGGGTAGCAGCATCATGTTGTGGGGGTGCTTTGCTGCAGGAGGGACTGGTGCACTTCACAAAATGGATGGAAAATGATCTGGATATATTGGAGCAACATCTCGACATCTGTCAGGAAGTTAAAGCTTGGTCTCAATTCGGTCTTCTAAATGGACAACAACCCCAAGCATACTTCCAAAGTTGTGGCAAAATGGATTAAGGACAACAAAGTCAAGGTATTGGAGTGGCCATCACAAAGTCCTGACCTCAATCCTATAGAACATTTGTGGGCAGAACTGAAAAAGTGTGTGATAGCAAGGAGGCCTACAAACCTGACTCAGTTACACCAGCTCTGTCAGGAGGAATGGGCCAACATTCACCTAACTAACTGTGGGAAGCTTGTGGAAGGCTACCTGAAACGTTTGACCCAAGTTAACCAATTTAAAGGAAATGCTACCAAATACGAATTGAGTGTATGTAAACTTCTGACCCACTGGGAATGTGATGATATAAATAAAAGCTGAAATAAATCATTCTCTTTACTATTATTCTGACATTTCACATTCTTAAAATAAAGTGGTGATCCTAACTGACCTAAGACAGGGGATTTTTACTAGGATTAAATGTCAGGAATTTTGAAAAACTGAGTTTAAATGTATTTGGTTAAGATATGTAAACTTCCGACTTCAAATGTATATCCTGATTGCCTAGTCACTTTTACCCCTACCTACATGTACATACTGTGTTACCTCAACTACCTCGTACCCCGGCACATTTAATCGGTACTGGTACTCCTTGTATATAACCTCGTTGTTATTATTATTTTGTGTTACTATTTTCTTACTTTTTAACTCTGCATTGTTGGGAGTGGGCTCGTAAGTAAACATTTCACGGTAAAATCTACATCTGTTGTATTTGGCGCATGTAACCAATAGAATGTGTTTTTGATTTAGAAAATGATTTATATATTTCTCCTACCAGTCACTTTCAGCACTGTTTACATGTATACCCACCTATCACGCCTACACTGACAATGTTACACACTCACACTGACACCCATGCACTGACACATACATACATACACACTCACCACCACGCACAAACCCACCCAACACTTAAGTCTTCTGCATGCTTCGGTTGGGCTGGTGCTTAGCCGTTGGCGAACCGGACGTGTGTGCTCAAATGCTCCCTTAAAGACCTTCACTTCAAAAACGAGGAAAAAGTGGCATTAGTACTGTCTGTCATTTTGGGGCGGCAGGTAGCCTAGTGGTTAGAGCGTTGGGCCAGTAACCAGCAGGTAGCTGGATCGAATCCCCGAGCTGAAAAGGTAAATCTGTCGTTCTGCTCCTGAACAAGGCAGTTAACTGTTCTCACTGTTCTCCAGTAGGCGTCATTGTAAATAAGAATTTGTTCTTAACTGACTTGCCTAGTTAAATAAAAGTTACATTTTTAAAAAGTTTGTTTTTTGTCGAAAGAGGTCTTAGAATGAGCATGAAAACGATTAATTTGTTGAATGATAACAAACACTTCATTGAAGAATCCCGACTGTTGACCAATCACCGATGAAGGGGTGTAGACTTCGGCTACTGACTTCGTCTTGGCTGGAGAAATAATTACGTGTGCACGACAGCCGGAAATAAACCTTGCTGAAGACCAAAACCAACAAAAAAAGTCACAAAATGTCGTCATAATATATGCGCAAACTGTTTGAGATGGGAAACATGCGGACGTCTTTATGCTGCTCCCATACTGTTTATTATTATAATTATTTATCCTGCTACCAGTCACTTTCTGCTAATTCTTGCCCACATGTACATACTGTCTCCCTCCCTGCACATTTTAAAGTTGGTACTGACCATATATATATATATATATATAGATATAGATATAGATATATATATATAGATATATAGATATATAGATAGCTTGCTCTCTTATTTTTGTTTTATTTCATTAGTTCTACTATTCGTTTTTTTATATTGAATACTACACTGTTGGGTAGGGCTTGCAAGTTAAGCATATCACTGTACTTGTGCATGTGACAAGTAAAACGTGAAACTTAATGGATAGAGAAACTACCTCAATGAAGTCAAAGAGATTATTCCCAAGCACAGGTAGAGAACATAGGACACACTCCTTTTGTATGTTAACTTCATTTCATGCATTTACTCATTAGGTTCTTCCTCATCTTCAGTGACTAGCATAGGTATATGGTGTATATGGGCCTGATTTATAATTCATTTTATATTAATGCAGTCAACATTCCTCTCTGCTGTTTAAATATGCATATTTAACCTTTCCCCAGAGTATTTTAGATGATTTGGAAACGTTTTGGAAAATCTGATTTGTGGAGGCACATCAAAGTATGATATTGAAGTAGAGCAATGTCCTCTAACTTATTCACCATTCTTTCTAATCAGCAAAGTACGTTGTCGTTGTCGTTTTTTGTGAGAGTATTCAATCTAGAAATGTGGGGATGATGAAGTCGTCATCCTGTGTGAGAGTGCCTACTTTCTGTTTACATGGATTGGTTGTTTGTCTGGTGTGTGCGCTCAGGAGGTGGATGCCTTACTCAGTGAGAACGAGATGCTGCAAGGCAAGCTGCACAGCCAAGAGGACGACTTCAGACTTCAAAACAGCACCCTGATGCAGGAGCTGTCCAAGGTACTGGATCTCCCCTGCTCCCGCACATGCCATTGTTTCAGAAGAGGGTCCTTGTAAATGAAGATGTGATTTAGGCCTATCCTATGTCTAGCTTGTATAACATAAAGGCCCCACCTTCCTGATCACATTTCATGATTATAATACAGAACTATTCGTCATTTATTGCATTCCCCTGTTTAGTTATGTACTCAGATAGAGGAGCTACAACATGAAATCAAAGAGCTAAAGGATGGCAAGGGGCTGCAGGCTGAATCCTCCGGTCCCATCTCCATCTCTGTGGAAGGAGAGTTACTGCGCCTCCAGGCAGAGAACACTGCCCTTCAGAAAAAGATGACGGGTATGCTTATGTTGGTTATCGTTGTAGAAAATCAACATTTTCAAAGGCATTTCTTAGATGAGATGTATCTGGTAATGGCAACACATCATCAGTTAAAAGAAAGAAATCTCTACTAACCCTATTTAACATTGCTGTGTTTTCCCCTCAGCCCTTCAGGAGCACCATGACAGTGAGATAAAGAGCCCGATGGGTGCGGAGGTCAGTGAAACCAAAGCCTCAGAGACCGACGGCCCGGCTGACACCAACGGTGTCCAGTTGCACTCTGACGTCAGTGAGAGCAGGGAGGACTCTGCAGCCGGAACCAATGACAGACTGGAACAGGTGACATCAAACACATTTTTCAAGGGAACTGCCATTTTGAAAATATCCTCAGATGCACTTCCACTGTTGTATCAGGCGTACATAAATGTATACGCCGGTCGTTGTTGTTCATTGAGCTGGTTGCTCTATTCAACATACAAAAGGCTCTGTTTATTCTGTCCATTATGATGTACCTGTATGTTTCTACATCATATTAAACCGTTACAGTATGGAACGCAAACTGCCGTATTTCAACACATGAATCAGCCCCTATTTAGATCAAGCCTTTGCATTATACATGGAGGTTGGTTTTCTGTGTATTTGTTATTTAATTACAAGATTATTTGACAAACGACCCCATATTTAGATTACGTTTTTGAATTATGGATGCAGTATGGCATTGTGTTGAGTTGTCCTTAAATTAATTTCCTTTTGGGTTTTTTTCCAGGCAGAGGCAAAGTGTGCCAAACTGGAACAGCGAGTGACTGAGCTAAGCGGTGAGTTGAGTCTTTTCTTATTGAGAATATATCTTCAGAATTAGTCTGGAAAGCCTAGTAGAGCAATAATAAAGTTTAATCTTTCCCCCTTGGTTGTGCTACTTTACAAGAGTGAGTGACATAATTAATTGACATCTTTGTTAACAACGTTGACTCCCAGCACTAGAGGTCGCCCGACCGATTATGATTTTTCAACACCGATACCAATTATTGGAGGACCAAAAAAAGCCTATACCGATTTTTTTTTTGATTTTTTTTATATATATGTATTTGTAATAATGACAATCACAACAATACTGAATGAACAATGAACACTTTTATTTTAACTTAATATAATACATCAATTAAATCTATTTAGTCTCAAATAAATAATGAAACATGTTCAATTTGGTTTAAACAATGCAAAGGCACAGTATTGGAGAGGAAAGTAAAAGTGCAATATGTGCCATGTAAAAAAGCTAACGTTTAAGTGCCTTGCTCAGAACATGAGAACATATGAAAGCTGGTGGTTCCTTTTAACATGAGTCCTCAATATTCCCAGGTAAGAAGTTTTAGGTTGTAGTTATTATAGGACTATTTCTTTCTATACCATTTGTATTTCATATACCTTTGACTATTGGATGTTCTTATAGGCACTATAGTATTGCCAGCCTAATCTCGGGAGTTGATAGGCTTGAAGTCATAAACAGCGCTGTGCTTGAATCATTGCGAAAAGCTGCTGGCAAACGGAGTAAAGTGTGGTTTGAATTAATGCTTACGAGCCTGCTGCCGCCTACCACCTCTGTCAGACTGCTCTATCAAATATCAAATCATAGACTTAATTATAATATAATAAACACACAGAAATACGAGCCTTAGGTTAATATGGCCAAATCCGGAAACTATCATTTCAAAAACAAAACGTTTATTCTTTCAGTGAAATACGGAACGGTTCCGTCTTTTTTCGAACGGGTGGCAACCCTAAGTCTAAATATTGCTGTTACATTGTACAACCTTCAATGTTATGTCATAATTATGTACAATTCTGGCAAATTAATTACGGTCTTTGTTAGGAAGAAATGATTTTCACACAGTTCGCAACGAGCCAGGCAACCCAAACTGCTGCATATACCCTGACTCTTCTTACACTGAACGCAAGAGAAGTGACACAATTTCAGGCACCGCATTGATTATATGCAACGAAGGACAAGCTAGTTAAACTCATAATATCATCAACCATGTGTAGTTAACTAGTGATTATGTTAAGATTGTTTATAATAAGTTTAATGCTAGCTAGCAACTTACCATGGCTCCTTGCTGCCTGCACTCGCGAAACAGGTGGCCAGTCTGACACGCAGTCTCCTCGTGGATTGCAATGTAATCGGCCATAATCGGCCAAACATGCCGATTTACCGATTGTTATGAGAACTTGAAATCAGCCCTAATTATTCCCATTAATCGGTCGACCTCTACCCAGCACCAAATGTTGCTTAAATAATTTAACCGCTGGTTTCCTTCCAATCTGATAGGACATAATCCAGTTCACTGTTCCCCAATGCAGGCTCTGTGGGGCATGTGTCCAGCAGGCATCTAGCTTTTGTTTACAGCATGTCAGAGACCAGTCATGAGCGTGTGACTGGGTTCCCACTAGATGGGCAAGTGGCAAAGTCAAAACTGGATAAATTGTAAAAATGTTTGAAAACAAAAATTACAGTTTTTTAATCTTAATTTAGGGTTAGGCACAAGGTTAGCAGTGTGGTTAGGGTTAGGCATAAGGTTAGCAGTATGGTTAGGCATAAGGTTAGCAGTGTGGTTAACCTTTTACAAGAAACTCAGAAGTGACCCCACTGCCCAATTTCAGAACACGGTCTTTACTGTCCTAGATGGGTATTTAAGTTCTGGTCAGATAACCAAAAAAGAACACGACTTTTTGGCTATTCAACACCCTAAAATTACACAAGAATGTTACAAAACCTCCAGGGCGCCCTATTGTAGCGGGCATTGGTGCAGTTATTTATTTATTAGACCTCTCGCAGAACAGCTCCCCTCCTTTGTAAAGGACACCAGCAGTTTGATCTCTATTATTGAATATCTTGATCCTCTCCCTGATAATGCTTTTGTTAGTTACTTTTGATGTTGAGTCGTTATATACAAATTTTCCACACGAGGGCGGTATTGAAGCTATGGAACATTTTCTTCTGCAACGTGACCCTAATGAATTACCTTCCAGTGCTGCATTATAACATTGGCTGAAATAGTACTCACACATAACTACTTCATGTTTCTAAATGATTTCTTTATTCAGACGAAGGGTACTGCTATGGGATCCCCCATGGCTCCTAACTATGCTGATTTGTATGTGGGTTACATGGAGAAACAGTCTATTTTCAATCCTCTCAAAAATGTTTTCTTGCCTAACATCATTATTTGGAAACGGTATATTGATTATATTTTTGTTCTGTGGAGGGGTGATGCAAAACAGCTCCAGGTGTTCCATGCTTTTCTTAACTCCTGTTCTGAGCATCTGAGATTTACTATGCAATCTGATACACGTCAAATCAGTTTCCTTGATCTTCTGATCTTGTGTGAGGATAATGTTCTATACACTGATCTTTACAGGAAACCTACTGATCCTAACAGTTTGTTGAGGGCTGATAGTTGTCACCCACTTCCCTTGAAAAACAGTTTTCCCTACAGCCAATTCTGTCAAATCAAAAGAATATGTAAAAAAAACAATCAGATTTCGACAGAAATATGACCGAGACTCAAAGAAAATTCAAGGAGAGGGGGTCCAAAAATGGTCAGATTAATATTGCCATTGAGAAAATTCAAAACAAAACGAGACATGACCTTTTTCAAGGTCAGTCTCGCAAAAATAAGCATTCTTGCGTTCTCACTACCCGCTATTCAAAGTGCTCTGAACAAATTAAGGGAATCGTTCACAAACATTGGCACATTCTATGATCCGATGATAGTATCGGTAATGTGTTTTCAGACCTTCCCTTGGTTGTATTCTCGCGGGGCAGAAACCTCAGAGATCAATTGGTAAGCTCTGATTGACCACCCCAAGATATCCCTGCACAGCGTGTATTTGCGCCCCTACTGGATGGAAACTACAAGTGTAATGGCTGTGCTCAATGCAATGGCCCTTATAAATGTAGATCCTTCAAACACCCCCAAACAGGGAAACAGATCCCAATCAAAGGTGTTATCACATGCTCCACTAAGGCAGTTATTTATCTTATAACTTGTCCTTGTGGTAAAAATGATGTGGGTAAAACAAAGCGCAAATGAAAAGTACGTATCGTAGCACCATTAGGTGCAAAAACTCGACTTACCCAGTTGCGGCCCACTTTTTGGAAGAAAACCACTTGATTTCGTCTCTACGTTATATTGGCATCGAACATGTCACCCTCCCTAGGAGAGGGGGTGACCTTGATAATTTATTGTTAAAATGAGAGGCTGCCTGGATCTTTAACTTAAAGACCCTTTCTCCCTTCGGTCTCAACGGAGACTTTGATCTGAAGCCATTCTTGTGATTATTGTGACTTTGCCATTGTAAATGTTTGTAGGCTTATGTAGCCAAATTGTATCTATGATCGTACACTATCCATTTGTTTTTTTGTATGCTATTTTAATATATGACAATTAACCAATGATATCAGGCCACACCTGGCCATGATTACAGACACCTGTGTGTGTCCTTTGACACTATATAAACTAGTCACCCCACAGTGTTTGTCATTATACCCTGATGAAGACAGCTTGTCTGTCCAATCGTTGGACATAAATATTTTAGCATTTGAGAGTGTGCGGCTCTCCTTTGTTTTTTAAGTGTTCTACTCCGCTAGCCAGCACCTCGCCTAAATAGGTGTGCGTTTCTTTCACCTCTAGATTAAGGTTAGGGTTAGGCATAAGGTTAGCAGTGTGGTTAGGGTTAGGCATAAGGTTAGCAGTGTGGTTAAGGTTAGCAGTGTGGTTAAGGTTAGCAGTGTGGTTAAGGTTAGCAGTGTGGTTAAGGTTAGCAGTGTGGTTAAGGTTAGCAGTGGGTTAAGGTTAGCAGTGGGGTTAAGGTTAGGGTTAGGCATAAGGTTAGCAGTGGGGTTAAGGTTAGGGTTAGGCATAAGGTTAGGGTTAGGCATAAGGTTAGGCATAAGGTTAGGGTTAGGCATAAGGTTAGGCATAAGGTTAGGGTTAGGCATAAGGTTAGCAGTGAGGTTAGGGTTAATGTTAGGTTCCAAATCAGTTAAGAAGATGCATTGTAGAAATAGACAGGGGTTATGACTTTGCCACTTGCCCAGAAAGTGATGACCATGTGACTTGGGGTACTGTGATTTAAGACTGAGCTGGACTACCTGCGTGCCCTGCAGGACCTGCAGTGAGGACCACCGGGCTAGTTATGAAACAGGATGCTCTTAGGTGGTCAGCACTGTGTCCAAATCCAATAATGCAATGCTTTGGGCCAGAGGTGGAGCTGCAGCTGCACACTGAGGTGGAGGAGAAGCGCCTACTGAAGGAGCAGCTCCAAACACTAGAGGTAATTAATAACCATTTTACATACCTAGGTTAGGTGCTAACGACCTATTACACAACCCTAGGTTAGGTGCTAACGACCCATGAACAACCCTAGGTTATGTGCTAACGACCCATCCCACAACCCTAGATTAGGTGCTAATGACCCAACTAAAACCCTAGGTTAGGTGCTAACGACCCATCCCACAACCCTAAATTAGGTGCTAATGACTCATCCCACAACCCTAGGTTAGGTGCTAACGACCCACCACACAACCCTAGGTTAGGTGCTAACTACCCACGGTGATGCTTTACTAATTGTTTCTAGGAGAAATGGCCAATCTCAGATTTTTGTGATAATTGCTCTCTAGGCTAAGAAACATTTGTTTTGTTATTTAGTTTTTTCTTCCGTTTTTGTTACCTGCCCTAGTGCCTCAAAGTGAAGCAGTAAGATATGCAGCTCTGTATCTGAGAGTACATCAAAACATATGGTCACTAACTGCCTCCTCCATTTACTAGGCTAATTGAGGGTATGTGGGTTTGTGTAAATATGATGCGCTGTGGACAGACTTTCCCTATGGCCTAATTAAGGACTGACAACAATTTGTTGGCTATTTCTATGTCTCTTCATCTAAATACTTAGATATTTCATTTCTCTCCTCCAGTCATCCAAACAGGCAGACATCACTCAACTTCAAGAAGAAATAGCAAAGGTAATAAGATCAGATGTGTTCTTCATTGTATAGATCAGGCTGTAGTGTATGTTAGCATCTAGGCCCCTACATGTAATGGAAAACTGATTTGGTCCATGTGTTGCTTTCTAGCTCTCTGATAAATTGAAGAAAAAACAAGACAGGTACGATTCTATTTACCTTGCAAGTGTTATGAAGGCTTTTCTTCGGTTCTACACAAAGTAAAACTTAAAGAGCATTAAAAGACAATTTCATGATAGATGGATTGTATTTCCTTGCCAATGTGGATGAATGTATTTGAGTATCCTTGGCTCAGCTCTGATGAACTACATCAGAGTATGACAGTAATGATAAGCCCCTGGGCCTTGTCCTGTTATAGTGTTATTTCTCTGGCATCATTGGGCAGCCGTCTCAGGCTCAGTATAGCAATGCGACACTAGGCTCCGGCTCCGTGGAGTAATGAGACTGAACCTCAACTTGTTTTGCCAGCAGTTACTATCATCTGCTGTATCTGCAAAGACTGCCCAAATCTCCCCTTACGGGCTTTTTTCACACCGGCAGAGCCCTCGGCCTCCCGCTCGGGGAGTCTCTCTTATATCTCCTCTACTTGGGGGTTTCATAGTGGATCAGTTTTCTCACTGGCTTTTTATGATTTGTTTTATAGCTTTCTGCGTTCGCAAGGTGAAAAAGAGGCCCTTTATAATGACAGCAGGTAAGGGCATACATAAAGATTCAATTTGTTTTTCACTTTCACCAAGCTTCTGAAGGTGGGGGTACTTTTTTTTTATATGTAACAAAAAAGCCTGCCAGATGCCGTTTGGTTAAAATACATTATTTCTGCACCAGGACCAAAATTGATGAGATTCAACAGAGGAAGGAGGAGGAGTTGAAGTCATTGAACATCCGCATCCAGAAGTTACAGGGAGATCTGCTGTCAGCCAACCAGGTCACACATCCCGATGTTGCCTGTCCTGTTATGAGATCAGTCTCAAAATATTTTTTATGATTGGTATTGTACCTGAAGTACTCATATTGTTGTATTATGACAGTACATACTCCTTATTAACTTCACAACAGATTTCTAGCTGGGTTGTAGTAGGTATACACTAGACCCATATCCTAAAATGATTGACAGCCTGTGACAGAATCTAGTAGGAAGCTGACTCTTGCTGCCTGTTTTTTTTTTAGAGTGTTGGAGAGATGAAGGAGCAGCTACAGAGCCGGCAGAAGGAGCATGAGTTAGTTCTACACACACTCAGAGATCAGGTAAAATGAGGAGTATCAGTTAGTTCTACACCAGTCAGAGATCAGGTAAAATGAGGAGCATTAGTTAGTTCTACACCACTCAGAGATCAGGTAAAATGAGGAGTATCAGTTCTACACCAGTCAGAGAGCAGGTAAAATGAGGAGCATTAGTTAGTTCTACACCAGTCAGAGATCAGGTAAAATGAGGAGCATTAGTTAGTTCTACACCACTCAGAGATCAGGTAAAACAAGGAGTATCAGTTAGTTCTACACCCCTCAGAGATCAGGTAAAACTCAAACCTATTAACCGTAATTTGCTTTACATAGTTGTTATGCTGTAAAATAGGATTTGCCCCCTTTCTAATTTTCTCAACGTTTGCATTTTTTTTAATGTAGTGAATGTCATCAGATCTTCAACTAAAACCTAATATTAGATAAAAGGAACCTGAGTGAACAAGTAACACAACAATTACATAATTATTTCATAAACAAAGTTATGCAATACCCAATGCCCCTGTGTGAAAACCCTACATGAAAATGGCAACAACAAAAAAATCTAAACATTTGAAGTTTTGGAATGGCAGAGTCAAAGTCCAGACCTAATCCCAATTGAGATGTTGTGGCAGGACTTGAAACTAGAGGTCGACCAATTTAATCGGAATGGCTGATTTTAATTAGGGCCGATTTCAAGTTTTCATAACAATCGGTAATCGGCATTTTTGAACACCGATCATGGCCGATTACATTGCACTCCACGAGGAGACTGTGTGGCAGGCTGACTACCTGTTATGCGAGTGCACCAAGGAGCCACGGTAAGGTGCTAGCTAGCATTAAACTTATCTTATAAAAAACAATCAATCTTAACATAATCACTAGTTAACTTCTATGGGTTACGTGGGACGCTACTATTCAACAGCCAGTGAAATAGCATGGCGCGAAATACAAAACAGCAAAAATCTCAATTTCATTTTCTCAAACAATCAACTATTTTACACCATTTTAAAGATAAAGTTCTCGTTAATCTAACCACATTGTCCAATTTCAAAAAGGCTTTACGGCGAAAGCATAAAATTAGATTATGTTAGGACATAAACTTCACAAGAAAAACCACACAGCCATTTTCCAAGCAAGGACATGCATCACAAAAACCAAAAATACAGCTAAAATATTCACTAGCCTTTTGATGATCTTCATCAGATGGCACTCATAGGACTTCATGTTACACAATAAATGTATGTTTTGCTCGATAAAGTTCATATTTATATAAAAAAAAACAAAAAACATTTTACATTGGTGCGTGATGTTCAGAAAATGTATTCCCACCAAGACTCCCGGTGAATGAGCACATCAATTTACAAAAATACTCATCATAAACGTTGATAAAATTTACAACAGTTATTGAAAGAATTATAGATAACTTCTCCTTAATGCAACCGCTGTGTCAGATTAAAATAGCTTTACGGAGAAAGCACATTTTTCAATATTCTGAGTACATAGCTCAGCCATCAAAGCAAGCTATACACATACCCGCCAAGTTCTGGGGTCAACTAAACTCAGAATTAGTATTATAAATATTCTCTTACCTTTGCTGATCTTCGTCAGAATGCACTCAGGACTCCTACTTCCACAAGAAATGTTATTTTTGTTTGAAATACTCCATATTTATGTCCAAATACCTCCGTTTTGTTCGTGCGTTCAGATCACTATCCAAAGGCATAACGTGCGAGCGTAAATCCAGACACGAAAAGTCAAATAGTTCCATTACCGTTCGTAGAAACATGTCAAACGTTGTTTACAATCAATCCTTAGGGTCTTTTTAACATAAAACGTCAATAATATTCCAACCAGACAAGAGGAAAAAGAAGGAGCGGCGCGCCAAATGTGCCTGCACAGTAAACAACTCACTGGTCCCAGGCAGTCCACTCATTGACTGAGCTCCTATTTTCTGCCCAGTAACAGGAGAAGGATGAAACACGTTTCTAAAGGCTGTTGACAGCCAATGGAAGCCTTAGGAAGTGCAACGTGACCCCACAGACACTGTAGTTTCGATAGGGATTCAAAAGAAAAACAAAAATTCTCAGATTTCCCACTTCCTGGATGGATTTTTCTCAGGTCTTTGACTGCCATATGAGTTCTGTTATACTCACAGACATCATTCAAACAGTTTTAGAAACTTCAGAGTGTTTTCTATCAAAATCTACTAATAATATGCAAATATTTGACTCTGGGACCGAGTATTAGGCAGTTTACTCTGGGCACGCTTTTCATCTGAAAATGAAAATACTGCCTCCTATACCTTAAAAAAGTTAACTACACATGGTTGATGATATTACTAGTTTATCTAGCTTGTCCTGCGTTGCATATAATCGATGCGGTGCCTGTTAATTTATCATTGAGTCACAACCTACTTCGCCAAACGGGTGATTTAACAAGCGTATTCGCGAAAATAGCTCTGTCGTTGCACCAATGTGTACCTAACCATAAACATCAACGCCTTTCTTAAAATCAATACACAAGTATATATTTTTAAACCTGCATATTTAGTTAATGTTGCCTGCTAACATGAATTTCTTTTAACTAGGGAAATTGTGTCACTTATCTTGCGTTCTGTGCAACAGAGTCAGGGTATATGCAGCAGTTTGGGCCGCCTGGCTCGTTGCGAAGTGTGTGAAGACCATTTCTTCCTAACAAAGACAGCCAACTTTGCCAAATGGGGGATGATTTAACAAAAGCACATTTGCGAAAAAAGCACAATCGTTGCACGAATGTACCTAACCATAAACATCAATGCCTTTCTTAAAATCAATACACAGAAGTATATATTTTTAAACCTGCATATTTAGTTAAAAGAAATTCATGTTAGCAGGCAATATTATCTAGGGAAATTGTGTCACTTCTCTTGCGTTCATTGCACGCAGAGTCAGGGTATATGCAACAGTTTGGGCTGCCTGGCTCGTTGCGAACTAATTTGCCAGAATTTTACATAATTATGACATAACATTGAAGGTTGTGCAATGTAACAGCAATATTTAGACTTATGGATGCCACCCGTTAGATAAAATACGGAACGGTTCCATATTTCACTGAAAGAATAAACGTTTTGTTTTCGAAAGGATAGTTTCCAGATTTGACCATATGAATGACCTAAGGCTCGTATTTCTGTGTGTTATTATATTATAATTAAGTCTATGATTTGATAGAGCAGTCTGACTGAGCGGTGGTAGGCAGCAGCACGCTCGTAAGCATTCATTCAAACAGCACTTTCCTGCATTTGCAAACAGCTATTCGCTGTGCTTCAAGCATTGCCCTGTTTATGACTTCAAGCCTATTAACTCCCGAGATTAGGCTGGCAATACTAAAGTACCTATTAGAACATCCAATAGTCAAAGGTATATGAAATACAAATGGTATAGAGAGAAATAGTCCTATAATAACTACAACCTAAAACTTCTTACCTGGGAATATTGAGGACTCATGTTAAAAGGAACCACCAGCTTTCATATGTTCTCATGTTCTGAGCAAGGCACTTAAACGTTAGCTTTTTTACATGGCACATATTGCACTTTTACTTTCCTCTCCAATACTGTGCCTTTGCATTCTTTAAACCAAATTGAACATGTTTCATTATTTATTTGAGACTAAATAGATTTTATTGATGTATTATATTAAGTTAAAATAAGTGTTCATTGTTCATTCAGTATTGTTGTAATTGTCATATATATATAAATCGGCCGATTAATCGGTATCGGCTTTTTTTGGTCGCCCAATAATTGGTATCAGTATCGGCGTTGAAAAATCATAATCGGTCGACCTCTACTTGAAACGACCAGTTCATACATGAAAACCCACAAATGTCGCTGAGTTAAAGCAGTTCTGCATGGAAGAATGGGCCAAAATTACTCCACAGCGATGTGACAGACTGATCAACAAGTGTAAGGGAGCAATTACTTTTTCACACAGGGGAATTGGGTGTTGCATAACTTTGTTAATTAAATAAATATATATATATATATATTTGTTATTTGTAAACTCAGGTTTATCTAATATTAGATTTTGGTTGAACATCTGATGACATTCAGTATTAAAAATATGCAAAAATAGTGAGTCAGATAGGGGCAAAATACTTTGTTACGGCACTATAGGTCGTAAATGGAAGTAGAGTATGATACCCATACTGTAGGTGGTATAATGTAGAGCTTTTTCATTTGTATAAACTGTTCACCACAGTTCCTGTAATATGGAAATATTTTTTTCAAAACAATTAAGGCATCTGACATGCAACCCTTATTCACATTTTCTCTCAACTTTAGTTGGACTAAACTCAGCAAAAAAAATAAAAAAATCCCCTTTTCAGGATCCTGTCTTTCAAAGATAATTCGTACAAAATCCAAATAACTTCACAGATCTTCATTGTAAAGGGTTTAAACACTGTTTCCCATGCTTGTTCAATGAACCATAAACAATTCATGAACATGCACCTGTGGAACGGTCGTTAAGACACTAACAGCTTACAGACGGTAGGCAATTAAGGTCACAATTATGAAAACTTAGGACACTAAAGATGCCTTTCTACTGACTCTGAAAAACACCAAAAGAAAGATGCCCAGGGTCCCTGCTCATCTGTGTGAACGTGCCTTAGGCATGCTGCAAGGAGGCATGAGGACTGCAGATGTGGCCAGGGCAATAAATTGCAATGTCCGTACTGTGAGACGCCTAAGACAGCGTTACAAGGAGACAGGATGGACTACTGATCGTCCTCGCAGTGGCAGACCACGTGTAACAACACCTGCACAGGATCGGTACATCCGAACATCACACCTGCGGGACAGGTACAGGATGGCAACAACTGCCCGAGTTACACCAGGAACGCACAATCTCTCCATCAGTGCTCAGACTGTCTGCAATAGGCTGAGAGAGGCTGGACTGAGGGCTTGTAGGCCTGTTGTAAGGCAGGTCCTCACCAGACATCACCGGCAACAACGGGGCCTATGGGCACAAACCCACCGTCGCTGGACCAGACCAGACTGGCAAAAAGTGCTCTTCACTGACGAGTCGTGGTTTTGTCTCACCAGGGGTGATGGTCGGATTCGCGTTTATCGTCGACGGAATGAGCATTACACCGAGACCTGGGAAGACATCCTCCCTCATGTGGTACCATGAGGGAGCATTTATCGTCAAAGGAATGAGCGTTACACCGAGGCCTGTACTCTGGAGCGGGATCGATATGGAGGTGGAGGGTCCGTCATGGTCTGAGGCGGTGTGTCACAGCATCATCAGACTAAGCTTGTTGTCATTGCAGGCAATCGCAACGCTTTGCGGTACAGGGAAGACATCCTCCTCCCTCATGTGGTACCCTTCCTGCAGGCTCATCCTGACATGACCCTCCAGCATGACAATGCCACCAGCCATACTGCTCGTTCTGTGCATGATTTCCTGCATGACAGGAATGTCAGTGTTCTGCTATGGCCAGCGAAGAGCCAAGATCTCAATCCCATTGAGCACGTCTGGGACCTGATGGATCGGAGGGTGAGGGCTAGGGCCATTCCCCCCAGAAATGTCTGGGAACTTGCAGGTGCCTTGGTGGAAGAGTGGGGTAACATCTCACAGCAAGAACTGGCAAATCTGGTGCAGTCCATGAGGAGGAGATGCACTGCAGTATTTAATGCAGCTGGTGGCCACACCAGATACTGACTGTTACTTTTGACCCCCCCCCCCCCCTTTGTTCAGGGACACATTATTCAATTAGTGTTAGTCACATGTCTGTGGAACTTGTTCAGTTTATGTCTCAGTTGTTGAATCTTGTTATGTTCATACAAATATTTACACATGTTAAGTTTGCTGAAAATAAACCGTTTTTTGCTGAGTTTATATATCTTTTTCCTTTATAATGGATATTCCAAAACGTTCAAATGATCTTACTCGAGACGTTTAATTGACGGTTTATGAAAAGATAGATCGAGGATCACCCTAAATAATTACAGATTAGTCTGTGTGAAGCGGTTGTCTGGAAGAGAGCAGTGTGGAGTCTTTTTGTGCCCGGTGCACTTAATTAGGGACCAGTCTGTTTTTCCACTAAATAAGGCCTCCTAGATCTCTCAATGAATTACACTGGGCCCTGCCTGCCTAGCTGGCAGCACGACTGGCACTTATGTCCTCTGTGATGCCACATGCCTTAATTAACTCAAACTCTGCTTTGAATAGACAACAATAAGATAAGGATTTTGGGTCTGATGTTGTCTTCTCTTTTTGTTTTCTCTTTACAATATGGAAATACTTTTTTATTTCAAGTCATTTTGGCAAGTCATGCAGACGTTCTGTTTCTGATCTGGCTTCTGTCACCGTTCTTTCGTTGTTTCTTTACCTCATTTATCCTTTTTGTTTTTCATTCTGTTGTCCGTGCCTTACTGATCCTCTTCTGGTAATTTCAGCCGACACCCGTTGATGATCCATCCTATTAATCTAACCCGTCTTTCCCCCTTCTCTTTCAATCCATATTGTTGTGCTGCCAATCGCCACCTCGTTGTCTTTTTCCTCCGTCTCTCCTCTCTTCCCTCCATGGTTGTCCTGGGTGACCCCCCCTTGTGTTTACCCCGTGTGGTGCTGTGATGCAGATAGCGTGTCAGAGTGCTGTGAGTCAGGAGCAGGTGGAGAGTATCCTGACTGAGAACGATGCTCTCAGGACTAACCTAGTCGCTCTGGAACAGGTATAATATTCTGACCCCCGCCCTGCCAGGACCCCCACAGAACCTCATCACTATTCACTCTACCACTGTCACCACTCACCAGCCATTACCCATGATGCATCACCATTATGACAAGTCGAGCTGTTGTGAATATAGTCAGGGGGGTAAGGATGTTTTTCACATACTGATGGATAGTGATTATTTCAATAGTTCTGACATGAATTGGTGCTACTTACAATAATACTAACGGTTTGTTGTTTTTCCTACAAAGCTTAATCCAAAGACGATCAACTTCTCATCTGCTTTTCATGTCTCGCTTTCTCCACTTCTGACCCATTTGATCCACTTTGTTTCATTAAACAAAGTCTAGAAATACCTTTTTGTAAAACGTAATCAAATGTTGTTCCATTGTGAAGCTCAGTGTGTCCTAACTAGTGGGTGGGCGTTGTCATTAGATTCAGACAGTGAAGACTCAGGAGATGAACCTTTTGCGTGACCAAAACATGGCTCTGAACGTTGAGCTGCAGCAGAGACGGACAGAGCAGGAGAGCTTCCTGGCGCATAGAGATGACCTTAACTCTCAGCTACAGGTTTGTGTGACCCTCACATTGTCCTAATGCATGCATACTCCGAGAACCACTGAAATAAACCTTACTTTCACAGTGGTTAGTACTTTGATAAAGTGCTTCTATTGTAGGTCAATGAGGAAAAAGATGGAGTTGCAAATGTATTTTTATCCTCTCTTTAGCTGTCTTTTTTTTCTCTGTAGGAGGTGAACCGTGCCAACAGCAGACTGTTGGAACAGCTGACTGAATTGGACCAATGGAAAGACCGACTACAGCAAGAGCTGGAGGAGGCTAAAAAGGTGGGCTATCTGTGACACACACACACAGTGAACAGAGATGCGTGCAGGAGGCGTACACTCATGGCACTGTGGTAATTGGTGTTCCTGTATGCCAGTGAAGGTGGTAGTGCTGATTTGACCTCTCTCAAGCTCCACTCCTTCTGCCCACAGGGTCACAGGCCATAAATGGACAGCACAGCTTCAATTAGCATATGTGCCAGTCTTGGACTTATCACAGAGTTATCTTTGAGTCAAATTTATATGAATTCAGGATTATGATTCAAAGACTCATGGTTTGTTTAAGAAAGAGTGAATCAGTGCTGGATGAGTGTGAATGTTATTGTTCATCTTTCATCACAATAAATGTCAGAGAGAACCTCCCGTCTCCCTCCCCCTGCAGACAGCTGACAAGCGGAAGGCCATGCTGGATGAACTGGCCATGGAGATAATCACAGAGAAGTCCCGGCACAAGGAGGAGCTGAGCGATGTGCGTCTGCAGCATGAGAAGGAGGTGCTGGGGGTGCGGGCGCGCTACGAGAAGGAGCTGAGGGGTCTCCATGAGGACAAGAACCGCACAGAGGAGGAGATCCGCTCACAGCTCCGAGACGAGAAGGTGAAGGGGGGGACACATTTAGATTCAGGGCCACAGAGCCAACGAGAAGGGAGAGAACATGAGAAGGTACTCTGCTTGTGTATTAATGTGACCTTTGACCTCTAGGCTCGCAATAAGGAGCTGGAGGGTCTGCAGCAGTGTGTGGAGGAGCTGCAGGCCCATGTCCAGTCCATGGAGGACACGAAGGGCTGGTTTGAATGCAGACTCAAAGATGCTGAGGTACACGACCAACTTCACTTTCACATTGATTTATTCGCTAGAATATTCCAGTACTTACTGGAATATGTAGGGTAGTTATGCTGTGTTGTACCACTATACACTTTAATGCTTGTACATGAACATACAGAAATGCTGTTGAAGATGAGGTTAATGAGTGATCAATACTGGCAGTTAGAGGCGATCTTCACTGCCTGGAGTAATGCCTGTCACGGGAACACTGACCTCGTGGCGTCACGGGAACACTGACCGCGTGGCGTCACGGGAACACTGACCTCGTGGCGTCACGGGAACACTGACCTCGTGGCGTCACGGTAACACTGACCTCGTGGCGTCACGGTAACACTGACCTCGTGGCGTCACGGTAACACTGACCTCGTGGCGTCACGGTAACACTGACCTCGTGGCGTCACGGTAACACTGACCTCGTGGCGTCACGGGAACACTGACCTCGTGGCGTCACGGGAACACTGACCACAAGGTGTCACTAGTGCTTCTTACTTATTTCTGCTCAGATTTGATTTGTTTTCTAGCATTTACTGTGATTAATGACTTTAAATATGTGTAGTAGTTTAGCCTTTTTAAAGAATTCTAAAAATACATCTGTGCTGATGATTAGGTGATGTGTTGTTCCAAAGTCGTGTTCTTCTCTGTGTTTAGGAGAGCATGGAGAAGAGCCGTCTGGAGCACCAGGAGAGCACGGAGAAGCTGCAGAAAGACCACTCTCTCCAACTGGAGGTTGATTGACCTGTTTTCCTCTTCTCAGACATGGCAGAGTGGTGTACACAGCAACACACTCAGACACTTTCCTCCGGGCCCAGGGGTATACTGACTGGGAGTGTATGTAGGCTTTGTTCACTGCAGTTGGCCCTAGTGTTGCACGGTATACCGAAACTTTGTTACTGTATGTGAGAGAAGAAAAAAAACGGTTTGTTACTAGAATTGTTGTTACGCTTGGTACTTGTGTCAAATGTCTCACGTGATTGAGAGTATCAAGTCTGTCAGCGCAGAGCCTTTATACCGCCAAGAGCAAAGTGCCTGCTCCACCTACTCATTCCAGGGCCGTCGGGAAAGCCTGTGGTGAGGATGCATTGCCACAGCACTTTTCAATCAACTTTTGATTTAGTTTAATAAATATATTGACGCAAAGCGTTAGAGGGGCAAAGTGATTTTTTTTTTTTAGGCTGATTTGCCTCAGGAGTTTTGAACTCGAGCACAATTTCTCTGTCCTTCACATTGGAGTGCTGCTGCAGGCTCTTGACCAATCAGATTCATGGAACAATACATTAATCTTAAGGCGCGTGCTCTCCACTTTCCTCAGGTCTTTATTTAGCAATTGTGATCACACCACTCCAGACAGACACAAGCGAAAACTCTTCCATAAATGTAGCAGCCTAAACACCTAAACACTAGTGATCTGACGTGCTGTATTGCAAGGAAACAAACAGCAACAGCAGCTGCATAGTCTAACCTACTATTCAGTCTGTCCCTCTGGCCAGGGTAAACACAGCAGTAACGTTATGTATTCATAGCCCATTTGTTTGTGAGAAAATATGAATGGGATCAAATTAGTTTTATCTTCAAACTGACTAGGCTGCCTAGACTTTTTCAATCCAAAATGATTAACTGGAATGAATCAATCAACATAATAGCTGATTTAGACTGTGAGTACATGTTTAATTAGGCCTACAGTTGCATAGGGCAGGACTGCATGATGCAAACCAGCATAACGCAAGCTCAGCCCTGTGAAACATGCAGCTTTTAATGCTATTTCTCCCCATTTTGTTGGAAAACTAAGAAATGTTTTGGCAGTTTTTAAAGCTAATTTCCTGCAATCCTACACGTTTTGCTATCATATGCTATCTGGGGCACCGCTGAAGCTCGGGGGTCCCAGAGCATGTCCCCGTTTGGTAATCCGGACCTGATCCCTCGTCTCCCTTCTGTTTTCTCTAGATTCCATAGCCACAAAGACATTCCAGAGCCACGTTCTGGCTCGCGAATGATGTCAGTACTTTAAGACTTTTATAAAAGAGATGGCTTCTTCTATGGAGATGTTATTGATCGGTACAATAGAATATTGTATTGCTATATATCCTAGCAGTTGCCAATAAAATAACTCCTAAATGGGAGGGATTGTTTGCCATCTGTAGCTCCATGAAATCAGATTTTACAAGCTCAATAACTCAAAGCATGCACACACTCCTATTGAATAATCTGCATTCACCTGTATTTTAAATAGACCTGGACTATATCGTTATTTACCCAGTTTATCAATAGAGATTTACAGTACAATTCAAATAAATTATTACCATTTATGTTTTGTAGTTAGATTGGTAAAAACAAAGTAATTGACTGTATGATTTATTAATTAATGCATACATGGCTGTAAAAAATAAACTGGACGTACAATTTTTCAAATGTAATGATATCGAATTCCAAAGATGCCCAATGATTGAACATAGTTTCTGTCTGGATCAAGTGCCATTCTGTGACTTTGGTTATACGCCTCTCCTTTGTTGTGGCATGGAGTATCATGATGGTATCGAGTATCGTGATACTAAACCTGCTATCAGTATCGAAGTGAAAATTCTGGTATTGTGACAACACTAGTTGGCCCAGGGAAATACTATACTCACTGGGAGTGTATGTGGACTTTGTTCACTGCAGTTGGACCAGGTAGATGAAGCTATGACTCACATTGCTGTTCTCGTCTGCTGAGTACCTGATGTTTATTGAACTGTACTTATTTAGCAATTCAAAGTGTTTCTCTTCTATGTCTAACTCTAATTGGGCAGGTAGGTTTGGTGATATGCTTGTTTGAAATTGAACCCCTACTGTTTCAATTAAAATCCTGTTAGTATCATGAAGTTAATTTTGAATGGAACTGTTGTGTTAACCTTGTAATCACTGTAAATATTCCATTAGCATGGCGTGAGTAGTAACCTCATTATGTTGAAACGGATTCAAATTGTGTGATTCTCAGATTGGATATGTGAAAATAACAAACTGAATACGTGTTCTTTGTTTCTCATTCAGGGAAAGGCATCTGATATAGATGGTTTGAACCTGCAGTTGACAGAGGTAGAGAAGGAAAGGGATGTGCACATTGAAACCATTGGAAAACTGAAGCAGGTAAACTAACCCTTTTTGTAATTAGTAGAAACTACCACTAAAGTCCTTTTTCTATCAAATTTTCGGAGGAAAGTACAGTTAAATGTTCCGTACATGTACACACAAACATAAAAGAAGAAACGTCCCTTTTTCAGGGCCCTGTCTTTTAAAGATAATCTGTAAAAATCCAAATAACTTCACAGATCTTCATTGTAAAGGGTTTAAACAATTATTGAACATGCACCTGTGGAACGGTCGTTAAGACACTAACAGCTTACAGACGGTAGGCAATTAAGGTCACAGTTATGAAAGGACACTAAAGAGACCTTTCTACTGACTCTGAAAAACACCAAAAGAAAGATGCCCAGGGTCCCTGCTCATCTGCGTGAATGTGCCTTAGGCATGCTGCAAGGAGGCATGAGGACTGCACATGTGGCCAGGTCTTTGAATTGCAGTGTCCGAACTGTGAGACGCCTAAAACAGAGCTAAAGGAAGACAGGATGGACAGCTGATCGTCCTCGCAGTGGCAGACCACGTGTAACAACACCAGCACAGGATTGGTACATCCAATTGGGACAGGTACAGGATGGCAACAACTGCCCGAGTTACACCAGGAAAGCACAATCCCTCCATCAGTGCTCAGACTGTCCGCAATAGGCTGAGAGAGGCTGGACTGAGGGCTTGTTGGCCTGTTGTAAGACAGGTCCTCACCAGACATCACCGGCAACAACGTCGCCTACGGGCACAGACAGGACTGGCAAAAAGTGCTCTTCACTGACGAGTCGCGGTTTTGTCTCACCAGGGGTGATGGTCGGATTCGCGCTTATCGTCGACGGAATGTGCGTTACACTGAGGTCTGTACTCTGGAGCGGGATCAATTTGGAGGTGGAGGGTCCGTCATGGTCTGGGGCGGTGTGTCATAGCATCATCAGACTAAGCTTGTTGTCATTGCAGGCAATCGCAACGCTTTGCGGTACAGGGAAGACATCCTCCTCCCTCATGTGGTACCCTTCCTGCAGGCTCATCCTGACATGACCCTCCAGCATTACAATGACACCAGCCATATTGCTCGTTCTGTGCGTGATTTCCTGCAAGACAGGAATGTCAGTTCTGCCATGGCCAGCAAGGAGCCCGGATCTCAATCCCATTGAGCACGTCTGGGATCGGAGGGTGAGGGCTAGGGCCATCCCCCCCCAGAAATGTCTGGGAACGTGCAGGTGCCTTGGTGGAAGAGTGGGGCAACATCTCACAGCAAGAACTGGCAAATCTGGTGCAGGCCATGAGGAGATGCACTGCAGTACTTAATGCAGCTGGTGGCCACACCAGATACTGACTGTTACTTTTGATTTTGACCCCCCTTTGTTCAGGGACATATTATTCCATTTCTGTTAGTTGTTGAATCTTATGTTCATACAAATATTTACACGTTAAGTTTCTTGAAAATAAGCGCAGTTGACAGTGAGAGGACATGTTTCTTTTTTTGCTGAGTTTATAAGCTGTATAATAAGGCTGTGTGGTCATGTAATGGTTCTCATTAGAGCCTCCATTAAGTACTCTCCCTGTCTTTGTGGTGTACAGGAGATTAAAGACACGGTGGATGGCCAGAGGATCCTGGAGAAGAAAGGTAGTTCAGCAGTAAGTGGAACACTCTCTCTCTCTCGCTGCCTCTCTCTCTCTCGCTGCCTCTCTCTCTCTCGCTGCCTCTCTCTCTCTCGCTGCCTCTCTCTCTCTCGCTGCCTCTCTCTCTCTCTCTCGCTGCCTCTCTCTCTCTCTCTCGCTGCCTCTCTCTCTCTCTCTCGCTGCCTCTCTCTCTCTCTCTCGCTGCCTCTCTCTCTCTCTCTCGCTGCCTCTCTCTCTCTCTCTCGCTGCCTCTCTCTCTCTCTCTCGCTGCCTCTCTCTCTCTCTCTCGCTGCCTCTCTCTCTCTCTCTCGCTGCCTCTCTCTCTCTCGCTGCCTCTCTCTCTCTCGCTGGCTCTCTCTCTCTCGCTGCCTCTCTCTCTCTCGCTGCCTCTCTCTCTCTCTCTCTCTCGCTGCCTCTCTCTTTCTCGCTGCCTCTCTCTCTCTCTCTCTCTCGCTGCCTCTCTCTTTCTCTGTCTTTCTCTCTCTTTCTCTGTCTCGCTCTCTCTCTCTCTCTCGCTGCCCCTCTCTCTCTCTCTCTCTCTCTCAACTCTCTCTCATTGCCTCTCTCTCCTCGCTGCCTCTCTCTCCTCGCTGCCTCTCTCTCCTTGCTGCCTCTCTCTCCTCGCTGCCTCTCTCTCTCTCACGCAGCTGCACCCACTCTTCTCTTGAAAAATAGAATTGGGGCAGCCTTTTCGATATATATGTTTTTTTAAATGTTTCTTTAAATTTACTAGGCAAGTCAGTTTTTCCTATTTACAATGACGGCCTACCCCAGCCAAACCCTCCTCTAACCCGGACGACGCTGAGCAAATTGTGTGCCCTCCTATGGGACTCACAATCACGGCCGGTTGTGATACAGCCCAGGATCGAACCTGGGTCTGTAGTGACGCCTCCAGCACTGCGATTGCAGTGCCTTAGACCGCTGCGCCACTCAGGATCCCTTTGTAACCACTTATCAGATGCCTGCCTGCCTTGATAAGTCTTTTCTGCAGATAATTGCAAGCTTGCCTGAGGCGTAGGGGTCGTAAGGCATAGGTCGTAAGAGCTTTCTGTAGCTCCTTTTTCCAGCCACAATCTAAATAGTTTTTAGGGTAGGATGGTTCATCTTATTTGATTTCTTTGTCTTAATCAGATGCCTGTCTTAGATGACCTTTGCCTCTCCCTGAGTCGTATGCTGTTGTCTATGCATAGAGAAAAAAAAACACGCTGCAGTGTTTTTCAAATGAAGTAGTGTACTCTCCTCTCATGGGCTTTGTAATGTTATTTGTAGCTGAAAGACTTGAAGAGGCAGCTACAGCTGGAGAGGAAGAGAGCTGATAAACTCCAGGAGCGGCTCCAGGAGATCCTCACCAACACTAAGACCAGGACAGGTGAGAGGAGACGACTTGCTTGACCTACACACATTTCATGTCGTCAGGCAAAAGTCTATATATACCACTATATGATGTTATGCAATGCCATCAGAAAGTATTCAAACCCCTTGACTTTCTCTAAATGTTGTTGTTGTGTTACAGCCTGAATAAAACACACAATTATTTTTTGGGGTCACTGACCTACACACAATAATACCCCATGATGTCAAAATGGAATGATGTTTTTTGACATTTTTACAAATTAATAAGAAATTAAAAGCTAAAATCTCTTGAGTCACTAAATATTCAACCCCTTTGTTATGGCCAGACTAAATAATTTCTGGGGTAAAAATGTGCTTAACAAGTCACTTAAGTTGCATAGTGTTTAACATGATTTTTGAATGACTACCTCCTCTGATCCCTCAGTCGAGCAGTGAATTTCAAACACAGATTCAACCACAAAGACCAGAGTGGTTTTCCAATGCCTTGCAAAGAAGGCCACCTATTTGTAGATGGGTAAAAATAAAAAAGCATACATTGAATATCCCTTTGAGCATGGTGAAGTTATTAATTACACTTTGGATGGTGTATCATCCAAAGTCACTACACCCAGTCACTAAAAAGATACAGGCGTCCTTCCTAACTCAGTTGCCGGAGAGGAAGGAAACTGCTTAGGGATTTCACAATGAGGCCAATGGTGACTTTTTAAAACAGTTACAGAGTTTAATGGCAGTGATAGGAGAAAACTGAGGATGGATCAACAGCGTTGTAGTTACTCCACAATACTAACCTAAATGACAGAGTGAAAAGAAGGAAGCCTGTACATCCTGTTTGTGTCAGGGCACTAAAGTAATACTCCAAACCATGTGGCAAAACAATGAACAATTTGTCCTGAATACAAAGTGTTATGTTAATGTTATGCATTTCAACACATTACTGAGTGCTACTCTCCATATTTTAAAGCATAGTGGTGGCTGCATCATGTTATGGGTATGCTTGTAATCGTTCTTAAGTCTACGCTGTTGTGGGGGTTGATATAAGCTGATATATGGAATTGTTTTAAGATGGTTATACTATGGATCATTTAGCTATTGGATTTAGGAGCCCTTTAGCTATACATTTTTTTTATAAAAAATTATTTGATAAAATATTACATTTTGCCTTTACTACTATATCCCATAGAAAAACATTCAATAACACATTCATAAATGGTGAAAAACTAAATCACAAGAAACAAGGTTTTGAAGTTTGTCATATATCTAGGAGAAAATAGATAGCTCGGGAATTGTGTGTTTTATATATATATATATATATATATATATATATATATATATATAGACACACACACACACACACACACACACACACACACACACACACACACACACACACACACACACACACACACACACAGTTGAAGTGGGAAGTTTACATTACACTTAGGTTGGAGTCATTAAAACTAGTTTTTCAACCACTCCACAAATTTCTTGTTAACAAACTATAGTTTTGGCAAGTCAGTTAGGACATCTACTTTGTAAATGACACAAGTCATTTTTCCAACAATTGTTCACAGTCAGATTATTTCACTTATAATGCACCGTATCACAATTCCAGTGGGTCAGAAGTTTACATACACTAAGTTGACTGTGCCTTTAAACAGCTTGGAAAATTCCAGAAAATGATGCCATGGCTTTAGAAGCTTCTGATAGGCTTATTGACATCATTTGAGTCAATTGGATGTGGATGTATTTCAAGGCCTACCTTCAAACTCAGTGCCTCTTTGCTTGACATCATGGGAAAATCAAAAGAAATCAGCCAAGACCTCAGAAAAAAATTGTAACCTCCAAGTCTGGTTCATCCTTGGGAGCAATTTCCAAGCGCCTGAAGGTACCACGTCCATCTGTACGAACAACAGTTCGCAAGTATAAACACCATGGGACCACTCAGCCATCATACTGCTCAGGAAGGAGACGCGTTCTGTCTCCTAGAGATTAACGTACTTTGGTGCGAAAAGTGCAAATCAATCCCAGATCAACAGCAAAGGACCTTGTGCAGACTTCAACTGATATATATATATATATCACACACACACACATACACACACACACACACACACACACACACACACACACACACAGTGGGGGGAAAAAAGTATTTGATCCCCTGCTGATTTTGTACGTTTGCCCACTGACAAAGAAAGGATCAGTCTATAATTTTAATGGTAGGTTTATTTGAACAGTGAGAGACAGAATAACAACAAAAAATATCCAGAAAAACGCACGTCAAAAATTGTATAAATTGATTTGCATTTTAATGAGGGAAATAAGTATTTGACCCCCTTTCAATCAGAAAGATTTCTGGCTCCCAGGTGTCTTTTTATACAGGTAACGAGCTGAGATTAGGAGCACACTCTTAAAGGGAGTGCTCCTAACCGCAGCTTGTTACCTGTAAAAAAGACATCGGTCCACAGAAGCAATCAATCAATCAGATTCCAAACTCTCCACCATGGCCAAGACCAAGGAGCATCTCCAAGGATGTCAGGGACAAGATTGTAGACCTACACAAGGCTGGAATGGGCTACAAGACCATCGCCAAGCAGCTTGGTGAGAACGTGACATTTGGTGCGATTATTCGCAAATGGAAGAAACACAAAAGAACTGTCAAACTCCCTCGGCCTGGGGCTCCATGCAAGATCTCACCTCGTGGAGTTGCAATGATCATGAGAACAGTGAGGAATCAGCCCAGAACTACACGGGAGGATCTTGTCAATGATCTCAAGGCATCTGGGACCATAGTCACCAAGAAAACAATTGGTAACACACTACGCCGTGAAGGACTGAAATCCTGCAGTGCCCGCAAGGTCCCCCTGCTCAAGAATACATATACAGGCCCGTCTGAAGTCTGCCAATGAACATATGAATGACTCGGAGGACAACTGGGTGAAAGTGTTGTGGTCAGATGAGACCAAAATGGAGCTCTTTGACATCAACTCAACTCGCTGTGTTTGGAGGAGGAGGAATGCTGCCTATGACCCCAAGAACACCATCTCCACCGTCAAACATGTAGGTGGAAACATTATGCTTTGGGGGTGTTTTTCTGCTAAGGGGACAGGACAACTTCACCGCCTCAAAGCGGGGCCATGTACCGTCAAATCTTGGCTGAGAACCTCCTTCCCTCAGCCGGGGCACTGAAAATGTGTTGTGGATGGGTATTCCAGCATGACAATGACCCAAAACACACGGCCAAGGCAACGAAGGAGTGGCTCAAGAAGAAGCACATTAAGGTCCTGGAGTGGCCTAGCCAGTCTCCAGACCTTAATCCCATAGAAAATCTGTGGAGGGAGCTGAAGGTTCGAGTTGCCAAACGTCAGCCTCGAAACCTTAATGACTTGGAGTATCTGCAAAGAGGAGTGGGACAAAATCCCTCCTGAGATGTGTGCAAACCTGGTGGCCAACTACAAGAAACGTCTGACCTCTGATTGCCAGCAAGGGTTTTGCCACCAAGTACTTTTGCAGAGGGGTCAAATACTTATTTTCCTCATTAAAATGCAAATCATTTTATAACATTTTTGACATGTGTTTTTCTGGATTTTTTTGTTGTTATTCTCGCTCTCACTGTTCAAATAAACCTATTAAAATTATAGACTGATCATTTCTTTGTAAGTGGGCAAACGTACAAAATCAGCAGGGGATCAAATATATATAAAAAAGTATGTATGTATATATATGTATATATATATATATTTATATATATTAATTACACTGCTCAAAAAAATAAAGGCAACACTTAAACAACACAATGTAACTCCAAGTCAATCACACTTCTGTGAAATCAAACTGTCCACTTAGGAAGCAACACTGATTGACAATAAATTTCACATGCTGTTGTGCAAATGGAATAGACAAGTGGAAATTATAGGCAATTAGCAAGACACCCCCAATAAAGGAGTGGTTCTGCAGGTGGTGACTACAGACCACTTCTTAGTTCCTATGCTTCCTGGTTGATGTTTTGGTCACTTTTGAATGCTGGCGGTGCTTTCACTCTAGTGGTAGCATGAGACGGAGTCTACAACCCACACAAGTGGCTCAGGTAGTGCAGCTCATCCAGGATGGCACATCAATGCGAGCTGTGGCAAGAAGGTTTGCTGTGTCTGTCAGCGTAGTGTCCAGGGCATGGAGGCGCTACCAGGAGACAGGCCTGTACATCAGGAGACGTGGAGGAGGCCAACAACCCAGCAGCAGGACCGCTACCTCCGCCTTTTTGCAAGGAGTAGTAGGAGAAGCACTGCCAGAGCCCTGCAAAATGACCTCCAGCAGGCCACAAATGTGCATGTGTCTGCTCAAACGGTCAGAAACAGACTCCATGAGGGTGGTATGAGGGCCCGACGTCCACAGGTGGGGGTTGTGCTTACAGCCCAATACCGTGCAGGACGTTTGGCATTTGCCAGAGAACACCAAGATTGGCAAATTCGCCACTGGCGCCCTGTGCTCTTCACAGATGAAGCAGGTTCACACTGAGCACATGTGACAGACGTGACAGAGTCTGGAGACGCCGTGGAGAACGTTCTGCTGCCTTCAAACATCCTCCAGCATGACCGGTTTGGCGGTGGGTGCATGACCGGTTTGGTGTGGGGTGGCATTTCTTTGGGGGGCCGCACAGTCCTCCATGTGCTCGCCAGAGGTAGCCTGACTGCCATTAGGTACAGCGATGAGATCCTCAGACCCCTTGTGAGACCATATGCTGGTGCGGTTGGCCCTGGGTTCCTCCTAATGCAAGACAATGCTAGACCTCATGTGGCTGGAGTGTGTCAGCAGTTCCTGCAAGAGGAAGGCATTGATGCTATGGACTGGCCCGCCCGTTCCCCAGACCTGAATCCAATTGAGCACATCTGGGACATCATGTCTCGCTCCATCCACCAACGCCACGTTGCACCACAGACTGTCCAGGAGTTGGCGGATGCTTTAGTCCAGGTTTGGGAGGAGATCCCGCAGGAGACCATCCACCACCTCATCAGGAGAATGCCCAGGCATGGTAGGGAGGTCATACAGGCACGTGGTCGCCACACACACTACTCAGCCTCATTTTGACTTGTTTTAAGGACATTACATCAAAGTTGGATCAGCCTGTAGTGTGGTTTTCCACTTTAATTTTGAGTGTGACTCCAAATCCAGACCTCCATGGGTTGATAAATTGGATTTCCATTGATTATTTTTGTGTGATTTTGTTATCAGCACATTCAACTATGTAAAGAAAAAGGTATTTAATAAGATTATTTCATTCATTCAGATCTAGGATGTGTTATTTTAGTGTTCCCTTTGTTTTTTTGAGCAGTGTATATATATATATATATATATACACACACACACACTACCAGGCAAAGGTTTGGACACACCGACTCATTCAAGTGTTTTTCTTTATTTTTACTATGTTCTACATTGTGGAATAATAGTGAAGACATCAAAACTTTGAAATAACACATTTGGAATCATGTAGTAACCAAAAAAGTGTTAAACAAATCAAAATATATTTTATATTTGAGATTCTTTGAAGTAGCCACCCTTTGCCTTGAGGACCGCTCTCTTGGCATCCTCTCAACCAACGTCACCTGGAATACTTTTCCAACAGCTTTGAAGGAGTTACGACATATGCTGAGCACTTGTTGGCTGCGGTCCAACTCATCCCAAATCATCTCAATTGGGTTGTCAGGTGATTGTGCAGGCCAGGTTATCTGATGCAGCACTCCATCACTCTCCTTGGTCAAATAGCCCTTACTCAGCCTGGAGGTGTGTTGGGTCATTGTCCTGTTGAAAAACAAATGATAGTCCCGCTAAGTGATAACAAGATGGGATGGCATGTCACTGCAGAATGCTGTGGTAGCGATGCTGGTTAAGTCTGCCTTGAATTCTAAATAAATTAGTGTCACCAGCAAAGCACCATCACACCTCTTCCATGCTTCACGGTGGGAACCACAAATGTGGAGATCATCCGTTCACCATACTCTGCGTCTCACAAAGACACAGCGGTTGGAACCAAAAATCTCAAATTTGGACTCTTCAGACCAAAGGACAGATTTCCACTGATTCACACTCTCTTCTGAACAGTTGATGTTGAGATGTTTGTTACTTGAACTCTGTGAAGCATTTATTTGGGTTGCAATTTCTGAGGCTGGTAACTCTAATGAACTTCTGCAGCAGAGGTAACTCTGTATCTTCCTTTGCTGTGGCGGTCCTCATGAGAGCCAGTTTCATCATAGCACTTGATGGTTTTTGCAACAACGCTTGAAGAAACTGGGACATTTCTTGACATTTTCCTGATTGACTGACCTTCACATCTTAAAGTAAGGATGGACTGTAATTTCTCTTTGCTTATTTGAGCTGTTCTTGTCATAATATGGACTTGGTCTTTTACCAGGTAGGGCTATTTTCTGTATACCAACCGCTTCCTTGTCACAACACAACTGATTGGCTCAAACGCATTAAGAAGGAAATAAATTCCACAAAAGAACTTTCAACAAGGCACACCTGTTTAATTGAAATGCATTCCTGCTGACTACCTCGTGAAGCTGGTTGAGAGAATGCCAAGCGTGTGCAAAGCTGTCATCAAGGCAAAGGGTGGCTACTTTGAAGAATCTAAGCAAATTAAAATACATTTCATATTTTAACACTTTTTTGGTTACCACATGATTCCATATCTGTTATTTCATAGTGATGTCTTCGCTATTGTTCTACAATGTAGAAAATAGTAAAAGTAAAAATCTGTGAATGAGTAGGTGGGACCAAACTTTTGACCTGGTACTGTATATGACAAATGTTTACATATATTTATGTCTCAGATATAGGACAGACACCTCAGAATAAACTTCCTTTAGATTTGTTTCTGTTTTATGTAGTGAATCTGTTATTCAGTGCCCCTGGCTTAGACAGGGTTTAGACTCTTATTGGTTATAGAGTTTCCCAGAAATGTTGCTGCTACAATGTACTGACTCAGGCTTGTGAATACTTATGTAAATGCGATATTTCCATTTTCAATAAATGTGAAATTTGAAACATTTCTAAAAGCACGTTTCCACATTGTCATTATGGGGTATTGTGTGTAAATGGATGACAAAATATACATCTAATCCATTTTGAATTCAGGCTGTAACACAAGAATGTATATTAAGTCAAGGGGTGGGAATACTTTCTGAAGGCACTTTAGCTACATGTTCTATGTGATATAAGCGTTGGTGTTTTGGGGGGGGGGGGGGGGGGTTGACTGGGTTTTGAAGGACATCCTTTCATGCCCTGAACTGTGACGCAGCGTATGTTACATCATCACAGACATGAAACATTTAGTGCAGGGAAGTGAGTCTGCAGAGATGACAACCTCAATGTCCGCAGTGTGGTTTGCTACAGGCAGGGAATAATGAGGTAAAGAGGTGCATTGTACACCAATATCCTACAGCATCTTTAACTGAGCGTGTGAATTGTTCGAGACATTGAAGAAGTAAAATATGTTTAGGAATGGTAATGGCTTGGAACCAGTGGTGTTATTGTCCCTTAGCATCTAGAGACAATTGTATTTCTAAATATGTGGGTGAGCAGCTGATTGTTGAACGTGATATTGATATGTAGAGCTAGTGAGGATGAAATATTTACTTGCCAACTAGCAAGTGGTTTATGCCACACCCTCTCCATTAACATGATATCACCTTCTGAATGTAGCTGTTGTTTTTACAAAGCAAGAGAACACGTGGCACCCAAAGATTATAACAGAAAAACAACCAGCAGTACCTGTATTTTTCTCAGTAAAGTGTGGTATATTAAACCCTTTCAACCCCACTTCACCCCCCACCTCACCCCAAACACACTGTCGACCAGATTGAGATATCTTAATATTTTATGTTGCGCCCCCTCTTAAAATGTGCCACAGAGCAATGCATACTCTTACTTCCTCTCCGTAGGTTGTTGGTGATGCCAGGGCAATCCTCTTTTGGGCCATGTATAATTTACTTGGTGGTCTTAAATGTTTAATGGTTTCTCTACAGAAAGTTGAGAATCAGACATTTTAAAGTAGGGAAAGTTATCTTTGTCCAGAAGGGTACTGTACCCTACACCAGTCCAGAAGGGTACTGTACCCTACACCAGTCCAGAAGGGTCTTAAGTTAGTAGATGCCTACATACAGTTGAAGTCGGAAGTTTACATACACCTTTGCCAAATATATTTAAACTCCGTTTTTCACAATTCCTGACATTTAATCCTAGTAAAGATTCCTTGTCCTTATTAGGTCAGTTAGAATCACCACTTTGGTTTAAGAATGTGAAATGTCAGAATAATAGTAGAGAGAATGATTGCTTTATTTCAGCTTTTATTTTTTTGATCACATTCTCAGTGGGTCAGACGTTTACATACACTCAATTAGTATTTGGTAGCATTGCCTTTAAATTGTTTAACTTGGGTCAAACCTTTCAGGTAGCCTTCCACAAGCTTCCCACAATAAGTTGGGTAAATTTTGGCCCATTCCTCCTGACAGAGCTGGTGTAACTGAGTCAGGTTTGTAGGCATCCATGCTCACACACGCTTTTTCAGTTCTGCCCACACATTTTCTATAGGATTGAGGTCAGGGCTTTGTGATGGCCACTCCAATACCTTGATTTTGTTGTCCTTAAGCCATTTTGCCACAACTTTGGAAGTATGCTTGGGGTCATTGTCCATTTGGAAGACCCATTTGCAACCAAGCTTTAACTTCCTGACTGATGTCTTGAGATGTTTCTTCAATATATCCACATCATTTTCTTCCCTCCGCCATCTATTTTGTGAAGTTCACCAGTCCCTCCTGCAGCAAAGCACCCCCACAACATGATGCTGCCACCCCCGTGCTTCATGGTTGGGATGGTGTTCTTCGGCTTGCAAGCATCCCCCTTTTTCCTCCAAACATAACGATGGTCATTATGGCCAAACAGTTCTATTTCTGTTTCATCAGACCAGAGGGCATTTCTCCAAAAAGTATGATCTTTGTCCCCATGTGCAGTTTCAATCCATAGTGTAGCTTTTTATGGCTGTTTTGGAGCAGTGGCTTCTTCCTTGCTGAGCGGCCTTTCAAGTTATGTCGATATAGGACTCGTTTTACTGTGGATATAGATACTTTTGTACCTGTTTCCTCCAGCATCTTCACAAGGTCCTTTGCTGTTGTTCTGGGATTGATTTGCACTTTTCGCACCAAAGTACGTTCATCTCTAGGAGACAGAACGCATCTCCTTCCTGAGCGGTATGACGGCTGCATGGTCCCATGGTGTTTATACTTGCGTACTATTGTTTGTACAGATGAACGTGGTACCTTCAGGTGTTTGGAAACTGCTCCCAAGGATGAACCAGACTTGTGGAGGTCTACCATTTTTTTCTGAGGTCTTGGCTGATTTCTTTTGATTTTCCCATGATGTCAAGCAAAGAGGCACAGAGTTTGAAGGTAGGCCTTGAAATACATCCACAGGTACACCTCCAATTGACTCAAATGATGTCAATTAGCCTATCAGAAGCTTCTAAAGCCATGACATCATTTTCTGGAATTTTCCAATCTGTTTAAAGGCACAGTCAACTTAGTGTATGTAAACTTCTGACCCACTGGAATTGTGATACGGTGAATTATAAGTGAAATAATCTGTCTGTAAATAATTGTTGGAAAAATGACTTGTGTCATGTACAAAGTAGATGTCCTAACTGACTTGCCAAAACTATAGTTTATTAACAAGAAATTTGTGGAGTTGTTGAAAAACACTTAGGCTGGAGTAATCAAAACTCTTATGTAAACTTCCGACTTCAACTGTATATACGCCTGCCAAGAAGTTCTTCCCACAGCAGCCATTAGTTTTCTATGGGAAATCCATAAGTACCCACGGACTGAGACTTCCCTCTATGCATAATGCACTGGGTCCTAACTTAATTACTGTGTTTGTTTCCTTATCCAAGCCACGTAATGGATGTTGGTGGTAGACTATGTTCTGTAGTTACAGTTGGGAGGACAGTAATGCAGCTTATGAAAACCAGCCATACGTAAGTGCGTTGAAATGGTCAGCAGTGTGCCCTTGCTTTGATATGTCCTGAAAGGGAATATTAACCACGTCAAAAAATGTCAAAAGGTGTTTGATGATTGAACACTAACTACTTTTTTCACCACTTAGAAATAATTACTTCAGCTGTAATTCCTCAGTAAGACTCCCACATTGAGAGAGTGTTTGTGTGTGTTTCCAGGCCTGGAGGAGCTGGTGTTGTCAGAGATCAGCTCTCCTAGTCCTAAGCAGCAGAGGGGAGATAGCAGCAGTGTCTCGTCCTTCAGCTACGGGGAGATCATGAAGGAGGGAGCCACATCACAGAGCATCAACAAGGTACTGTAGACTACACCAGTCAGCACAGAGCACCAACAAGGTACTGTAGACTACACCAGTCAGCACAGAACACCAACAAGGTACTGTAGACTACACCAGTCAGCACAGATCACCAACAAGGTACTGTAGACTACACCAGTCAGCACAGAGCACCAACAAGGTACTGTAGACTACACCAGTCAGCACAGAGCACCAACAAAGTACACTACACTAGTCAGCTAGAGACAGGAAACCAAGTCTGCACACGAGTCCACAGAACTGGCCAAGGCACATGCATTGTAGTTCGTGAAAGCAATGGTACGCAGAGTGTTGACGAGATTGATGTTTGACAGTAAAGAGTACAAATGAGGTGGAAAAGAGTTATGAAACTGCATAATCCACCCATAGAATTATGAGAAATGTTTTGATGTAAGGAACCACCAAGACAACCAATGATGATGTCTGCAGCAACACAGTACCTCTTATATTGCATTGGTAGCTGCACAGAGTACAAACAGTACATACTGAGGCAGAGATGAGAGGCTGAACTTTCAGCAACCACGGTCATGACAGGCAGCTCAACAGGGAGCTCACATGCATTTCATGTTTATGTGCTCCTCTGCTATTAATAGCTTTAAAAAAACAGTGGATACTATAATTAGAATCCTTTTGAATAAATACATGTCTTGTAATGTTTCTCTGCCAGGGATGTGGATTGTTAAGGAAAGGGAAAGACAGAGAAAAATAAATCTCTAAACCATACAATTCAGAATCCTCCAATTGTTTCCACTGAACAGATCAAATACGTATTCCAGTTCTGTGTGTATAATACAGAGATAAGCTTGTTCCACCCCTGGTAAGGGGTGTAGAGAGAGAAGTGTAGTAAACGGATTGCACAAAATAGCTTCTCGCTCTGTCTGACTCTGTCTCTAAGTTAATGTAGGGAAGGTGTAACAGTGCTCTCTGGTCCCGTGTGTCCCCAGTCCGCCAGCGGCAGCCCCCAGTCCCAGCGGCCTGCTGACCTGTCTGATGATGAGGTTGGGGAGCTGTTCCAGAGGCTGGCTGAGGTGCAGCAGGAGAAGTGGATGTTGGAGGAGAAGGTAGAATCTCTATGCTATTCATACTTAATTATAATATAATACTAGTGTATACATAAGCAGTAAGGCTCGAGAAGGTGTGGTATATGGCCAATATACCACGGCTAAGGGCTGTCCTTAGGCACGACGCCAAGCTGAGTTCCTGGATAACGCACTTAGCTGTGGTATATTGGCCATATATCACAAACCCCTGAAGTGCTTTATTGCTATTATAAACCGGTTACCAATGTAGTTGGAGCAGTAAAAATACTTTTAATGTTAGGTTTATTTGAACAGTGAGACAGAATAACAACAAAAAATCCTGAAAAACACATGTCAATAATGTTATAAATTGATTTGCATTTTAATGAGGGAAATAAGTATTTGAGCCCCTCTCAATCAGAACGATTTCTGGCTCCCATGTGTCTTTTATACAGGTAACGAGCTGAGATTAGGAGCACACTCTTAAAGGGAGTGCTCCTAATCTCAGCCTGTTACCTGTATAAAAGACACCTGTCCACAGAAGCAATCAATCAATCAGATTCCAAACTCTCCACCATGGCCAAGACCAAAGAGCTCTCCAAGGATGTCGGGGACAAGATTGTAGACCTACACAAGGCTGGAGAACAAAAGAACTGTCAATCTCTCTCGGCCTGGGGCTCCATGCAAGATCTCACCTCGTGGAGTTGCAATGATCATGAGAACGATGAGGAATCAGCCCAGAACTACACGGGAGGATCTTGTCAATGATCTCAAGGCAGCTGGGACCGTAGTCACCAAAAAAACTATTGGTAACACACTATGCAGTGAAGGACTGAAATCCTGCTGCGCCCGCAAGGTCCCCCTGCTCAAGAAAGCACATATACATGCCCGTCTGAAGTTTGCCAATGAACATCTGAATGATTCAGAGGACAACTGGGTGAAAGTGTTGTGGTCAGATGAGACCAAAATGGAGCTCTTTGGCATCAACTCAACTCGCCGTGTTTGGAGGAGGAGGAATGCTGCCTATGACCCCAAGAACACCATCCCCACCGTCAAACATGGAGGTGGAAACATTATGCTTTGGGGGTGTTTTTCTGCTAAGGGGACAGGACAACTTCACCGCATCAAAGAGACGATGGACGGGGCCATGTACCGTCAAATCTTGGGTGAGAACCTCCTTCCCTCAGCCAGGGCATTGAAAATGGGTCATGGATGGGTATTCCAGCATGACAATGACCCAAAACACACGGCCAAGGCAACAAAGGAGTGGCTCAAGAAGAAGCACATTAAGGTCCTGGAGTGGCCTAGTCAGTCTCCAGACCTTAATCCCACAGAAAATCTGTGGAGGGAGCTGAAGGTTCGAGTTGCCAAACGTCAACCTCGAAACCTTAATGACTTGGAGAGGATCTGCACAGAGGAGTGGGACAAAATCCCTTCTGATATATGTGCAAACCTGGTGGCCAACTACAAGAAATGTCTGACCTCTGTGATCGCCAACAAGGGTTTTGCAACCCAGTATTAAGTCATGTTTTGCAGAGGGGTCAAATAATTATTTCGCTCATTAAAATGCAAATCATTTTATAACATTTTTGACATGCGTTTTTCTGGATTTTTTTGTTGTTATTCTGTCTCTCACTGTTCAAATAAACCTACCATTAAAATTATAGACTGATACATTTTTTTGTCAGTGGGCAAACGTACAAAATCAGCAGGGGATCAAATACTTTTTTCCCTCACTGTACCTAGGTGTCTGGTTAGACTGTAAAATCTCCTTCCAGACTCACATTAAGCATCCAATCCAAAATGTAATCTAGAATCTGCTTCCTATATCGCAACAAAGCATCCTTCACTCATGCTGCCAAACATACCCTCGTAAAACTGACCATCCTACCAATCCTCGACTTTGGCGATGTCATCTATAAAATAGCCTCCAACACTCTACTCAACAAACTAGATGCAGTCTATCACAGTGCCATCCGTCAGTCACCAAAGCCCCATACACTACCCACCATTGCGACCTGTACGCTCTCGTTGGTTGGCCCTCGCTTCATACTCGTCGCCAAACCCACTGGCTACAGGTTATCTACAAGTCTCTGCTAGGTAAAGCCCTGCCTTATCTCAGCTCACTGGTCACCATAGCAGCACCCACTCGTAGCACGCGCTCCAGCAGGTATATCTCACTGGTCACCCCCAAAGCCAATTCCTCCTTTGGTCGCCTTTCCTTCCAGTTCTCTGCTGCCAATGACTGGAACGAAGTGCAAAAATCTCTGAAGCTGGAGACTCATATCTCCCTCACTAGCTTTAAGCACCAGCTGTCAGAGCAGCTCACAGATCACTGCACGTGTACATAGCCCATCTGTAAACAGTCCATCTATCTACCTCATTCCCATACGGTATTTATTTATTTATCTTGCTTCTTTGCACCCCAGTATCTATACTTGCACATTCATCTTCTGCACATCCACCATTCCAGTATTTAATTGCTATATTGTAATTACTTCGCCACCATGGCCTATTTATTACCTTAACTCCCTTATCTTACCTCATTTGCACTCACTGTATATAGTTTTTTTTCTTCTTTTTTTTCTACTGTATTATTGACTGTATGTTTTGTTTATTCCATGTGTAACTCTGTGTTGTTGTATGTGTCAAATTGCTATGCGTTATCTTGGCCAGGTCGCAGTTGCAAATGAGAACTTGTTCTCAACTAGCCTACCTGGTCAAATAAAGGTGAAATAAATAAAATAAAAAATTAAACATGGCCAATATGATGTGGACACCCCTTTAAGTTTGTGGTTTTGGCTAATTCAGCCACACGCGACGGGTATAAAATTGGGCACACAGCCATGCAATCTCCATAGACAAACATTGGCAGTAGAATGGCCTTACTGAAGAGCTCAGTGGACTTTCAATGTGGCACAGTCATAGGTATGCCATCTTTCCAACAAGTCAGTTCATCCTATTTCTGCCCTGCTAGAGCTGCCCCAGTCAACTGTAAGTGCTGTTATTGTGAAGTGGAAATGTCTAGGAGCAACAACGGCTCAGCCCGAAGTGGTAGGCCACACAAGCTCACAGAACGGGACCGCAGAGTGCTGAAACGCATTCTCTGGAGTGTTAAATCACACTCACCATCTGGCAGTCCGACGGACGAATTTAGGTTTGGCGGATGCCAGGAGAACGCTACCTTGCTGAATGCATAGTGCCAAATGTACAGTTTGTGGAGGAGGAATAATGATCTGGGGCTGTTTTTCATGGTTCAGGCTAGGCTCCTTAGTTCCAGTGAAGGGAAATCTTAATGCTATATCATACAATGACATTCTAGACGATTCTGTACTTCCAACTTTTTGGCAACAGTTTGGGGTAGGCTCTTTCCTGTTTCAGCTTAACAAAGCCCCGGTACACAAAGTGAGGTCCATACAGAAATGGTTTGTCGAGATTGGTGTGTAAGAATTTGACTGTCCTGCACTAAGCCCTGACATCAACCCCATCGAACATCTTTGGGATGAATTGGAATGCCGACTGCGAGCCAGGCCTAATTGCGCTACATCAGTGCCCGACCTCACTAACGCTCTTGCTTAAAGTCCCTGCAGCAATGTTCCAACATCTAGTGGAAAGCCTTCCCAGAAGAGTGGAGGCTGTTAAGGCAGCGAAGGGAGGACCAACTCCATATTAATGGCCATGATTTTGGAATGAGATGACATGAAAGAAAGTTGTGGAATAAGGTTAATGTTCCTCTCTGCAGTCTGCGGCAGTGATGAATCTTTATTTTTGGACCACTAGAATTGATTTATTCCCCAATGAAATTGTGATACCATCTTTTACTGATGATTTTAAATCACTTTGAAATGCTCCTGAATATGTCTGTAGCTGCACTGAACAGGAACCTATTGCTGTTGCTTGTTTTTGTGCTTTGCTGTTTTCGTGCCTTGGCCTGGCTGTTATGCTGCCTGGGATGTTTTTCCCGAGATCATATTATATACTTATACTGGCTGCCTGCCTGCCTGCTCTGTGTGAGAGATGATTGATGGACTTGGTACATGCTGTTAGCTGTGACGGGTGCTTTGTATACAGTATGTATCTATTCCTGTGTTTCTGGTGCATCTAATATGTCTATCTACTGTGTTTGCAGGTGAAACACCTAGAGGTCAGCTGCTCCTCCATGGCTGATGACATCTGTAAGAAGAGTGCTATCATCGAGACCTATGTCATGGACAGCAGGATAGGTAACGTTCTGAGCTTGGGCGATATACCGTATATACTGTATACCGGGGTATTTGGAAATAGCCACAGGATGGTTTTTTCAATACTGTTATTTTTCAAGAAATGTTACTATTTGTAGCTACTTTAAGTACAGTGCATTTGGAAAGTATTCAGACCCCTTGACTTTTTCCACATTTTATTAGTCATATTCTAAAATGGATTAAAAAATAATAATAATTCACTCATCAATCTATACACTACCCCATAATGACAAAGCAGAAACCGTTTTTTAGAAATGTTTGTACATTTATAAAAACGCCTTTGGCAGCGATTACAGCTTTCAGTCTTCTTGGGTATGACGCTACAAGCTTAGCTTGGCACACCTGTATTTGAGGAGTTTCTCCAATTCTTCTCTGCAGATCCTCTCCGGTTCTGTCAGGTTGGATGGGGAGCGTCGCTGCACAGCTATTTTCAGGTCTCTCCAGAGATGTTCGATTGGGTTCAAGTCCGGGCTCTGGCTGGGCCACTCAAGGACATTCAGAGACTTCTCCCAAAGCCACTCCTGCATTGTCTTGGCTGTGTGCTAAGGGTCATTGTCCTGTTGGAAGGTGAAACTTCACCCCAGTCTGAGGTCCTGAGCGCTTTGGAGCAGGTTTTCATCAATGACCTCTCTGTACTTCATCTTCATCATTCCCTTGATCCTGACTAGTCTCCCAGTCCCTGCCCCTAAAAAACATCCCCACAGCATGATGCTGCCACCACCATACTTCAGCATAGGGATGGTGCCAGGTTTCCTCCAGACGTGACGCTTGGTATTCAGGCTGAAGAGTTCAATCTTGGTTTCATCAGACCAGAGAATCTTGTTTCTCATGGTCAAAGAGTTCTACAAGCGGGTTGTCATGTGTCTTTTACTGAGGAGTGGCTTCTCTCTGGCCACTCTACCATAAAGGCCTGATTGGTGGAATGCTACACCGATGGTTGTCCTTCTGGAAGGTTCTCTCATCTCCACAGAGGAACTCTGGAGCTCTGTCAGAATGACCATCGGGTTCTTGGTCACCTCCCTGACCAAGGCCCTTCTCCCCCGATTACTCAGTTTGCCCGGGCGGCCAGCTCTAGGAAGAGTCTTTGTGGTTCCAAACTTCTTCCATTTAATAAGGATGGAGGCCACTGTGTTCTTGGGGACCTTCAATGCTGCAGACATTTTTTTTAGTTCCCTTCCCCAGATCTGTGCCTCGACACATTCCTGTCTTGGCGCTATACAAACTATTCCTTCGACCTCATGACTTAGTTCTTGCTCTGACATGCGCTGTCAACTGTGGGACCTTTATATAGACAGGTGTGTGCCTTTCCAAATCATGTCTATTCGATGGAGTTGACCACAGGTGGACTACAGTCAAGTTGTAGAAACATCTCAAGGATGAGCAATGGAAACAGGATGCACGTGAGCTCAATTTCGAGTCTCATAGCAAATGGACTGAATACTGACATAAGGTATTTCTGTTTTAATATTTAATACATTTGCAAAAATATCTAAACCTGTTTTCGCTTTGTCATTATGGGGTATTGTGTGTTGGTTGATTTTTCTATTTATTTAATCTATTTTAAAATACGACTGTAACATAAGAAAATGTGGAAAAACTCAAGGGGTCTTAATACTTTCCGAATGAACTGTATGCCTACATATTTTGCTTAGTATTTTGTCTGTCGAATGGCAATGTACGTTTTAAAGCCAGTTAAGATTTGCTTTCATTTTGTCTGCTGAAATGTAGCCCAACTAGGAAGTTCAGAGTTTTCGCTGTTCGTGCAGTTTATTTTTTGAATCGTGAGTTTATGGTTATTACTGTTGAACCAAAAAACAGAGGGTGCTTAAAGATGAGAGTTGACTGTTGATTATTCCAGTACATCTTGCTTCATGTCTTGAGGGCAAAAGTAGAAATTGTTTCACCTAAAATAACCTATTCTCTAACTACTTGCATAAATAGACACTATCCTGCTCCTTCACAGTGGGGGATTTATTCAATTATATTATTACATTTGAACCTGATTCACTGTCTTGCTTTTATAATCCACTCTTAAATGTTTTTCCGTTCCTATTTATAATACCGTAAAACTTAAATTAATATCACGGAAGTTTATATGCTTAAATCACTGAACACAACAGGTGCTTTTTAGAGACAGGGTTCTATTTACGCCAGGCTTCTATTTCCTTAATACACACAGCTTTTTCTCATTTGCATAGTTAATTGTTTAATTCCAACATTCCCTTCCAACAATTTCTTCATTTCCTGCACTTATGTGTTATCATTTACACACTGTCACGTTTACTTTGTCTTAGTATATATATATATTTTTAAGTAGAGTCAATGTCCTTGACAGAATAATTATTTTCCTTGACTGTGCTTTTTCGGCAGTTCTTAGAGGGCGATTGGTCAATTTCTAGGGGTCTGTACTCCCGAAGTTGATTGTTGTTATGATTGCCAGTTAGCTAGCAGTTCTCAGCTGTTAGCGGTTCTCAGCTGTTAGCGGTTCTCAGCTGTTAGCGGTTCTCAGCTGTTAGCGGTTCTCAGCTGTTAGCGGTTCTCAGCTGTTAGCGGTTCTCAGCTGTTAGCGGTTCTCAGCTGTTAGCGGTTCTCAGCTGTTAGCGGTTCTCAGCTGTTAGCGGTTCTCAGCTGTTAGCGGTTCTCAGCTGTTAGCGGTTCTCAGCTGTTAGCGGTTCTCAGCTGTTAGCAGTTTCTTACTGGTGATTTAAAATGGCATAATTCTTTTGTCATTACTGAATTATTTAATGTAACAAACAATTCATGGTAACTCATGTTAACTTCGTAAATAATTAATTTAGACGGGTCATTTATTTGGTGAAATGTTTGCCATTGCTTGGCTATTAAAAGGGACAGGCAGCTATTTGAGATTTGGCATTGAACATTTTACGGTAATTCGATTTTAAATTTGCCACTATTGGAGTGCTCAGATACACTTGAAACGGCTCTTTGTTCAAACTAATAAGCTGTGGGCTCTGCATAACATTTTTGTTGTTTTCTTTTAATAAGGTCAGGGTGGTTCGGCTGGCTGTGTTTTTGAGATTCCTCTGCACCCTGTTCTGCTGTTGTCCTCGACCAGATTAGCACAAGTTCCGTTCTAAGTATTATCCGTGCTAATTTAAAGTCCATGAGGCATTATGTAGAGTGGAGTGGTAAATGGAACACCATTACCATATAAAACTAGCGGAGTTTACAAGAAAAGCTATTCAGAATGAAATTAAAGCACTTTTTAGAATGATTAGCACAGTGAAACATAATAAAGTTATGCTAAGTATGCTAGCTGTGGTGTTGTTACTGGCTAGGTATTAAAGACTGTTTCAGAAATTCAAATCGAAATGGCATTCGCAGATCCAAAATGTCAACCATAGTAACATTTCACGTTAAACTGATGTAGATAAGCTTTAAAACGTACCATAAGCTCAATAGAGACTGACCCAGTTTCACTACCTGGACTTGTCATCAGTGCTCAGACTTGGGTCTCTGTCTGAATGCCGTCCTTATTGTGAGCGTGCAGGCACTCAAGCTCAATGATATCATCAGGCTTTAGTTTCATGAAGGTCTGTAACATCGTGATAGGGCTGTGCTGCACTGCACTCAGAGGGCACACTCCAGGGCATGCGTTTAGGAAAGCACTAGCAAATAAACATTTGAAGTAGTTCACTCTCAAATAAAACTCTCGTTTCACCCTTGATGTTTTTTCTTGATCTTCATAATGGTCCTCCTGTTGGCGATGTTAAAGAGGATATTTTCATCATTACTGTTTTCTTTGTAGATGCTGTGCTGTAACTACTGCAATGATTGATTGAATTATTAAGACTTTTATATAGGCCAAGTCTTAGTTACATGATACTGAAAAGAGAGCTTGTTTGTTGAAATGTGTCTTAAGTTAATCATGGCGTAGAGAGTACAGATATGAGGTGAAAGATGCAAGGACAATGGCAAGATTTCTGAACCTAGCAATATGTTTACACTACACCATGTTCTAAAATGCTACAGTGTTTAAAGCTCATTTCACATTGACATTTATGCTTATAACTTTTGAATATTTAGCTCAAATCTTGGAAGTATTCAAATTCACTTGCATCCTTTCTGTGCTCTTCTTCTATAACCCAGTTAAATGAATCTCAGAGAGAGGGAGAGAGAAAAGGAGATTGTACTGCTAGCAACGCGCATGACCCACCCACCTGAAGATCTGTCGATTTCCTTTGATGGAGGGGTGCAGAATCCTCTTGTCATTTAAATCTCGCTGGGTTGATTGCTTTCATTTTACTCCTGCGACTCTTTCATACTCTTCTTGCTCGTGCCTGCTGTTTTTCCCCGTTAAATCTACGACCGTGGAAATGATTGTAATGACCTGGCAAACGCACCCCGGTAATGGCTGAGATGGGCTCAATGGAATACATCGTCTTTCCGTTGCGTCTCTTTGTATTTATTATGGATCCCCATTAGTTCCTGCCAAGGCAGCAGCTTCCTGGAGTCCAGCAAAATTAAGGCAGTTATACAATTTTAAAAACATTACAATACAATTACAACAGATATCACAACACATTGTGTACCCTCAGGCCACTGCTCTACTACCACATATCTACAACACAAAATCCATGTCTACATGTGTACGCCTGTGTTTGTGTCTATGCCTGTGTTTGTGTCTCTTCACAGTCACTGCTGTTTCATAAGGTGTATTTTTATCTGGTTTTTGACTGCTTGCATGAGTTACTTAATGTGGAATAGAGTTCCATATAGTCATGGCTCTATGTAGTACTGTGTGCCTCCCGTAGTATGTTCTGGACTTGGGGACTGTGAAGAGTCCTCTGGTTGCATGGGTGTCCAAGCTGTCCGCCAGTAGTTCAAACAGACAGCTTGGTGCATTCAACATGTCAATACCTCTCATAAATATAAGTAGTGATGAAGTCAATCTCTCCTCCACTTTGAGCTAGGAGAGATTGACATGTATATTATTAATGTTAGCTCTCTGTGTACATTAACAGGCCAGCTGTGCTGCCCTGTTATGAGCCAATTGCAATTTTCCTAAGTCCCTTTTTGTGGCACTTAACCACACGACTGAACAGCAGTCCAGGTGGGACAGAACCAGGGCCTGCAGAACCTGCCTTGTTGTGACCTGCTTTGTTGATAGTGCTCTTAAGGCAGAGCAGCACTTTCTTAGCTACTGTTGTATCAATATGTTTTGACCATGACAGTTTACAATCCAGGGTTACTCCAAGCAGTTTAGTCACCTCAACTTGCTAAATTTCCAAATTTTTCATTACAAGATTTGGTTGAGGTTTAGTGAATAATTTGTCCCAAAAACAATGCTTTTTGTTTTTGAAACATTTAGGACTAACTTATTCCTTGCCACCCATTCTGAAACTAACTGTAGCTCTTTAAGTGTTGCAGTCATTTCAGTCGCTGTAGTAGCTAAAGCTTTGTCTGGGATTTAATGCATTGTCTCGAGACTCACATCACAAGAAAGAGAAGAAAATACTTTATTTTGATGGTTGTTAATTTGATGTGGAACTGAAAAAAGTTACAATTTAATTCTAGGCATGCACGATATATCGGTGAACATATCGGAATCGGCCGATATTAGCTTAAAATATCGGTATCGTCCTAAAAATGTCATATCGGTGCATCACTATTTAATACAGTTGTTTACAAATGAGATGCGCTGAAATGAAAGCAACTTCCCAAAAATTAACCCTTGGATTTTAGTGACATTTATGTCTGATCTCGCAAACAATGTAAAGTATGTATAGATTGGTGTAATCTAGAGCCAAGCCTGTTGATTTTTAATCCGAGGGTATCCTGTTATTGACACACTTGTTAAATTATGCAACAGAACGTGACAACCATAATTAGTGAGGCAGTCTATACAGTGCAGGTAGGGCTAGAAAGAACAAGTTTCTGGTGGTTGATGCCATATTCAACCCCGTTATGTTAATTTATTCATATTTGCAAATACCCCGAGTATTTATGCAGATAATTTTCTTTATATTAACACAAAATATAAAAGAATGAGATTTGACAATAAATGTAGTACCGGAATTGCATTCATTCATTATTGGTCCATGCCAGTAAAATATGTTGTGCTATAATTCAGTTAATATCTGATGGATGTAAAAAAAATCTTAGTGTGTAGTATCTTTGTCCATTGTCCAACTGTTGCATTTATTAGAATTGTTTTTTAAAACTTTTAATAATTTTGATGACTGTTGCTAATTCTACAGTCTAGTGCTAGATGTAAAACTCAAAACAAAAACGCAATCACAGCAGATAAAAGTTGGTCTCAAAGCAACTTGTCTTTCAATAGTGGTAGTGCTTTTTAGTTTGCCAAGGGAAGGAAACTGCCAATACAGTGGCTTGAAAAAGTGTTACCAAAGTTGGATCCAAATGGATTTGTCATTTTTTGTCAACAATCTACAGAAAATACTCTTGTCAAAGTGGAAGAAAAATGTAATACATATTTTAACATTCTTACCTAAAATATAGTCGTTGCACAAGTATTCAGGCCCTTTGCTTAGGCAAGCCTAAATTAGTTCAGGAGTAAAATGTTGCTTAACAAATCACAAAAGTTACATGGAATCACTCTGTGATAGGGGTTGGCAAGCTTACAAAATTGTACATTCAATTTGCAGTAAATGCTTTAGGTAGCTAGCTAGATGTAAATAATCTATCCATCCACTGGATTTCACAAGAGGACAGCCTGGTTTGCTTAGGAGTCCCTAAAACATTAAACGACACATTCATACAAATGTGAAACGTCTATATAGCAAGCTAAATGTATAGCTAGTTGGCTAATGTTAGCTAGACAGCTAGCTTATTAAAAAGCAATTTCCGTAAATATGGATAAGGGTTTTTCTCAACATTAACTAATGCATTCCTCTTAACTGTACATTTTTTTTGCATGATTCGAGTTTCTAGTTTTAATGTCACATGCACAAGTACAGTCAAATGTGTTTCTTGTAAGCTCTAACCCCAACAATACAGTAATGAATAATCATGTAATACTAAGAATAACAAGGTAGAACAAAAACACAAGATAGAAATACGAAGAACACGATAAAGTAAGCAAACTATATATAGGGTCAGTACCATATTTACAATGTGCGGGGATACTGGATCGATAGAGGTAGATATGTATAGGGGTGAGGTGACTAGGCATCAGGATATATGATAAACAGAGTAGCAGCAGCGTATATGATGATTGTATGCAAGTGGGTGTGTAGAGTCAGTGTAAATGTGTGTGTATGTTGTGTGTGAGAGCAAATGATGGAGTGTTTGTATGTGTGCGTAGTATGTATGGCCCTGTGTGCAGTCCAAAAATAAAATGCAAAGGTCAACTCAGATAGTCCATGTAGCCATTTAGTTAGCTATTTAGCAGTCTTATGGCTTGGGGATATAAGCTGTTCAGGAGCTTGTTGGTGTCAGATTTGATGACCAGGAGCTCGGCCCCAGTGATGGTACTTAGTTGTCCGCGCCACTCTCTGCAGCGCCATGCAATCGACGGCAGTGCTCTTGCCATACCAAGCAGTGACGCAGCCAGTCAAGATGCTCTCAATGGTACAGCTGTAGAACCTTTTGAGGATTTGAGGGCCTGTCATGCCAAATAATGCCCCCCTCTACGTCACAATGGGATTGGATAAACAATTAGCATCCGTTGCTATATCAGCGGTGGGATGACCTAATGATTCACATTTTGGAGATCATTACAGCCTAAATGACGTTCTTTTCATCATTGCTATGCAAACAAGGCTGATTTCCGCGTCAATTTCACTGTTTAAACAGGTTTTGTTTAGCTAATGAAATGAAAACATTACTTCAAACTACTTTTGGGTACCTTGTTAACATTACAACATGAAATCCATGTCTTAAATACTGCAATGTTTTGGAAATGGCAGAGAAAACATGCAATCTGCTTGACACATTAAAGTTACTTACCTTACAGATCACGAAGTCCGCTACTTTCCACTCCATTCATTTGCAAATCCGTTTGATTCATACACTGGCTTGTCTGGCTATGTTTTTATTTTAACTTGCCCTTCCCTTATCTACACTGAAATAGTATAATCTTAGTAGTCCTCTATTATGATTTACTTTAAATCTCATAGCTCATTAGTACACCGTTGTAGTTGAATATATATGTATCTATTGTAGGTCCTAGGATACAACAATGAATAATGTGAAACAAATAAATACCACCAAAGGATACCTTACAGCTTACAATAATGAACACCTTGTGAAACAGCTGTGAAAACCAACCTGCCAATATTTAAGATTTTAATACATAAACTTCAATAGTTTTTGGTACAGTTGTGTCATTATTTTTTTTTTTTATGCACTCAGATGGCAATCATAGAATAAAATACTGAATTCTGGTGTGTGGAATATATAGAGGTGGTGGTTGCTGTGTGGGTGGGAGGTTCTGCCTGTCACTTGTTCTCAACAGGCAGCCAGTCTCAGAAGGGGGACGAAGAGGGAAAATGAGTGTTTGCAGTGCTAGTGTTTTTAGTTAATCTGTGTATTTTACATATGTGCCCAGTATGATAGAGCAAGAACACTTTCTTAGTGTAACGGTTTAGCTTCCGCCCCTCTCCTTGCCCCAACTTGGGCTTGAACCAGGGACCCTCTGCACACAACAACTGACACCCATGAAGCATCATTACCCATCGTGCCACAAAAGCCGCAGCCCTTGCAGAGCAAGGGGAACAACTACTTCAGGTCTCAGAGCGAGTGACGTCACCCGATTTGAAACGCTATTAGCGCGCACCACCGCTAAATAACTAGCCATTTCACATCGGTTACATTAGCAGATAATGACAATAACAGTAGTTGTAAATGATGTATAGAAAAGTTGGAGGGTGGTTGGTAATGGAGGACCTCAGGTGGATCCACATCTGAGTGTTGGACAGAACCCAAAGGGAACAGGGTAGCAGACAGAGACGTAAACAAGCAAACACACAGGTTACACTTTGCTGGGAGAAAATTTGATGGATTAGTGCAGTGTTATAAATGGGAGATATGTACTTTTCAACACTTTTGGAAGCTATAGTCTTTCTCAAGCTGGTCCCCCTCCGACTCAGAGCACAGAGAATCAGACTGATCCGAACTCACTGGTTCTGGTGGACGGTATACCTCCAGGGGAGCTCGGACATTCGATGGTCCTAAAGTCATTTGGAGAGAGAACATTTTTATAAGCTTAACATAACTACCATTTTTCTTGCTTTCTCAAATGTCAACCAAAGCTTTACATACTTTGTATATTGGGCTTCACTGAAGTGTAGGGCGCCAGTGCTTCCAGTGGTCGACCGTCCAGCTGCTTCCACAGAGGTAACCCTAAGTAGACAGAGAAAAATGTCAGTGTTAGGGGAAACTAAAACTAGCATCAGGTTTTGTGTGCAAATGCAAATAGTTATTATCTGAGATTTTTTTATATTCACTTTAACAGATGGTGACCCCAGCTAGGAGCGAAAGAGCAGTGAGGTTTCCCAGGTCTCGCCTTCCTTTCGTCCTTCTTCCAAACCAAGTAATTTGCCCCGGTGTCGTAGCACTTCGTCCCCTTCTTGATTCTGCTCCGGTAGCTCTCCTTCTGTTTCTTCTGCACCTTGTCCATGTTCAGTCTCACCTTGATTGATGACAGGAATACATGCAATTATGGTTCATATTACAAATACATTTCTTACATATTTCTTAGAGGGACAGAAAATAAATGATCAGCGGATAATAATTTTTACCTGGTCAAAAGCCTTCACATCCTCCTCAGTCTGCCTGAAGGTAGTACTCGAAGGCATTCTGATCTGGTTCCACAACTTCCACCACATCAGGTGGGGTTTCAGTGATCTGTAAGTATGTTATACCTTGTTCCAGCGTTCATGACCTCGGTCACTCAAGATGACCTTGGTAAAAACCACCCTCCTGTGTGGCTGGCCATCCTTTCCGCGTATGTAAATATGATTGCCTAACAAGTTGAAGAGAAGAGTAGTTGTCCACGTCACATAGTTTAGGGCATTTGGAATTACCATAATTGTTTACGCCTGTCCATTTTATTTTTTATTTTACTAGGCAAGTCAGTTAAGAACAAATTCTTATTTTCAATGACGGCCTAGGAACAGTGGGTTAACTGCCTTGTTCAGGGGCAGAACAACATTTTTACCTTGTCAGCTCGGGGATTCGATCTTGCAACCTTTCGGTTATTAGTCCAACGCTCTAACCACTAGGTTACCTGCCGCCCTGATCAGGTTTAACTTCTAGCTAGACACCTCAATATGACAGACAGATAACTATATCGTTGGAGGCTGATGATGGGAGGACAGCTTATAATGATGGCTGGAATGGAGTCAATTGAATGGTATCAACCACATGGAAACCACGTGTTTGATACCATTCCATTTACTCCATTCCAGACATTATCAGCAGCCTCCACTGAACTATATGTATAGCTAGCAACTAGTTAACGTTAGACGAAAAATGGTTGTACATAGCTAAATCCGTCCAGTTATCTAATTGCGTAACGTTACCCTGAATTGTGAATTTCTCTGAATGTTGCTCCTCTTGTCGAGATCAATGGTGTCTTCATAGTACTCCCAAGTGACACAGTGGTCTAAGGCACTGTATTGCAGTGCTAGCTGTGCCACTAGAGATCCTGGTTGGAGTCCAGGCTCTGTCTATGTAAGTACAGTAGCTAGCAACGTCAATCTAAAAACAGCTTAAATTATTTATTCCTATTTAACAATGTGTACCTTCAAAAACACCGCCCTTGGAGAGAAATTCAGAGGTAATTTATTTGCGCGGACTGAGCGAGCGTTAATGCGGTGAAATAGAACTGCCCGCATCCTTCCTTCGCGACTGCTACGAGGTAAAATAGAGCCAAGCAACCAGCATAGCAACTGACGCTTTAGTTCATTACGTAATCCAGTCAGAATGTTGCAAGTTCTAGCAACAGCCCTAGCAACAGAAGCTAGAACTCATCGAATCCCATTGTGACGTAGAGGGGACACTATTTGGCATGATGGGCCCATGCCAAACGTTCTCAAACTCCTGAGTGGGAAGAGTTGCTGTCGCGCCTTCTTCTTGACTGTGCATGTGGACCATTTTAAGTTCTTAGTGATTTGGACACCGAGGAACTTGAAGCTCTCGATCCAATACACTGTTACTCTGTCAATGTGGATAGGGGCGTGCTCGCCCCTCAGTTTCCTGTAGTTCACGATCCTCGGTCTTACTAACGTTGAGGGAGAGGTTGTTCCAGCCCCACGCTGCCAGGTCTCTGACCTCCTCCCTGTATGCTGTGTCATTGTTGCTGGTGATCAGACTGTCTTATCGTCAGCAAATTTGATGATGGTGTTGGAGTCGTGCGTTGCCACGCAGTCATGGGTGAACCGGGAGTACAAGAGGCGACTAAGCACATACCCCTGTGGGGCCCCCATGTTGAGGGTCTGCGTGGCGGAGGTGATGTTGCCTACCCTTACCACCTGGGGTTGGTCCGTCAGGAAGTGAGGATCCAGTTGCAGAGGGAGGTGTTCAGTCCCAGCGTCTGAATCTTGTTGACGAGCTTGGAGGGGGACCATGGTGTTGAACGCTGAGCTGTGGTCAATGAACAGCATTCTCACATAGATATTCCTCTTATCTAGGTGGGTGAGGGCAGTGTGGAGTGCAATTGAGATTGTGTCGTCTATGGTTCTGTTGGTATGCAAATTGGAGTGGGTCTGGATGATGGAGTTGGGTGCCATAACCAATGGGTGATCTCGCTCGGACCCAAATCTTCTAGGTTGGTGGCAGCCCTCACACCTGGCACTATGTTATTGTCAAAGCGTTGATAAATTGCATTGAGTTTGTCTAGTAGACGCATCGTTGGGAAGATCATGGCTGGCTCATCCTTTCTAATTCATAATGGGCTGTAGCCACTGCTACATGCGGTGGGCGTCGGAGCCTGTGTAATAGGATTCCACCTTACTTCTATATTGTCCTTTTGTCGTTTGATGACTCTGTGCAGGTCGTAGCGGGACTTCTTGTACTTGTTCCTGTCCTCTGCTGTAGCCTCAGGGTTGTCTGCAGTAGCCCTATCCTTTAGTTTAGCGAACCTTAACTGTGGGGACAACAACACCGATGCATTTCCTAATGAAGCCGGTGACGGAGGTGGTTAGCTCGTCGATGTTATTGGTGGAGTCCCGAAACATTCCACTTACCGCTAGAAAAGCAGCTCTGTAGCATAATCTCTGATTCTGGAGACCATTTCTCAACGAAGCGAGTTAGGGGTAATTCCTGTTTGAGCGTGTGCTTGTAAACAGGAAGCAGGAGTACCTGATCTGATTTGCCGAATGTAGGACCAAGGAGAGCCTTGTATGCTTGCTTGAGGGTAGATTAACGGTGGTCTAGGAAGTTGGACATCACGCGTTTCAATGAAGCAGAATTAAATCGCCGGCAACCAGAAAAGCAGCCACTGGATGTACGTTTTTCTGCTTGGTTATAGCCTTGTACATTTTGTTTAATGCCAGCTTGTTATGTTTCTTGTCCTGAGGTGGAATGTATACAACAGTCACAATAACAGCTGAAACAGTCACAATAACAGCTTGGCATTTGACCATAAGGTATTCCAAGACGGGTGAACAGTTAGTCAACACTTCAACCTCGCTCGAGTCAGCACACCAGTTGTTGATGAAGAGGCATACCCCTCCCCCCTCGATTTCCCCAACTCCACTGTCCTGTCGGTACGGTGAATGACGAATCCGTAGAGTTGGATAGCTAAAGAATAGGGGTACCGCAGACAACCCTGAGGCTACGGCAGAGGACAGGAAGAAGTGAAATAAGTCCCATATATTGTCTGAGCCATGTTTCAGAAAAGCTGAGAATATTGCGGTTTCGAGAGTCATGTTGGTAGCAAATCCACGATTTGAGGTCATCCATCTTATTATCAACTGACTGCACTTTGGCCAATAGAATGGAGGGAAGAGGTTGCCGGTTCTTCCTTCGCCTTAATCTCTCCAGGATCCCCCCTCTTGCCACTGTAACGTCGGTGTTTCCTCTTGGGTATCCCGAAGATGTAGTTGGAATTACAGACAGAGCCCAGGACAGATGAGTTGAAGTTAAAACTGGAATTGAGGTAACTGCCAATCTGATGTTCAAAGTTGTTGTCGGTTGTAAGAAATGATAGCAGATACATTTATAAATAAACAACAAAATCAAAGTTAGGTCGGAGCTAGCAAATGGCGGCCATCTACTACAGTGCCATCTTCACTTTGTTATTAAGTTATAATTACTTACATTTGCTTCCACTAAAGTATTTTTGTCAGCCATCTTCCTGAAGCAACATTAGAGCCTTGGGTCACAGAGCTTTATGGGAGTTTTGATGAACCACTTGATAGGAAGTCTATGTCGATTCGCATCGTTTGGAGGGTCATCTAGAGGCCTAAAAAGGCACTACCTCTCGTTCAAAGTTGAATTTTCAACACCACTCCAACTTGATGCTGGATCACTCAAAGTGGAGGGGAAGGGCTAAAAGAGGTTATCGGGATTGAGTTTAGAAGTCCAATGGTCAGTAGTGCTGTTATTCTAGCTCAGAGATGAGTGGAGGTTGATATGACCTAATAAAGAAGTCTGTGCTCATCTCTCAAGGGACTTAATATCTTTCAATAGTGCTTGGCATGCGCGAGCGAGCGAGCGAGCACACACTGATTCCAGTTTGCAGAGTGGAGGTAGGATCCTTAGTACCGCTTGTGCCCTGTAACAACCTTGGTTTTAACAATAAGAGGTCATTATTTCACATAGTCATCCTCATTTAGAGGAAGTGGGTTGGACTTTCCATCCCCCGCATGCAAGAGATGATGTGGCTTCCTCCTGTCCTCCATGTGTGCTCTCCTCCTGTTTTTCATTTCATGACTGACTGATTTAACATTGTAATGCCAGGCTAGATTCTGTTAAGGCTGTCGTCTTCCAATTGTAAATATTGTGGTGCTATGAAAGTTGAAGGTCTCCTGTTCGCTGGACTTGTCAGACTGCGTAAACAACGGGGTGAAGTGGGGGAGAAAAAAAAAGAATCTTAGCCGACGTCTTTGGAGAGAGAATTTTTGTTTTCACTTGCGATATGGCTTATTTGCATGTTGTTGAAGGTAGCTAGAGCAGTGACACTACAGAGTATTCAAAAGATGCATTGTGTAAATATTTTAAAACACATTGTATCATTGGTAGATATGAACATGTACACATCTGGCAAAGGAGAGCCCATAAAAGCTGACACTCAAAACCGGATATTAATTGGATCCTATAATGATCTACCGTATCTTACAGTGGTCATATTTACAGCCAGCTGTGCTGTAATGTTAGTGCAGATGTTTTTTTGGTACAACAACAGGCGTGAGGGTGGGGCATAGCGTTTTGTATTCAGGACAAAAATATATTTTGTAAAAAACCCTGCCCTCCCATAACATCAGCCAGATCCACAGAGCAGAGAAGGTTGTAGAGGCCATGGAAAAGGAATGGGGGCCCGACCTGTAGAAGGCAGTAAGGCGTTGGTCGTAGATGAGAGCTGACATTAGCAGGATGTAAATGATTCAGGATGCAGACATGCCTCAATGAACCCAACACTCATCTTCAATAATGCAGCAGCAGGCTCAGCCCTCTGCTCAGCTCTCTGGTCAGCCCTGCTGGTGAGACGCAGGCAGCAATGGGATGGGACGGGAGTAGCACCCAGTAATGTTAGTGCCTGCCAGGCAGCAACGGGATGGGACGGGAGTAGCACCCAGTAATGTTAGTGCCTGCCAGGCGGCAACGGGACGAGACTGGAGTAGCACCCAGTAATGTTAGTGCCTGCCAGGCAGCAACGGGACAGGAGTAGCACCCAGTAATGTTAGTGCCTGCCAGGCAGAAACGGGACAGGAGTAGCACCCAGTAATGTTAGTTCCTGCCAGGCAGCAACGGGATGGGACGGGAGTCGGACCCAGTAATATTAGTGCCTCCCAGGCAGCAACGGGATAGGACGGGAATAGCACCCAGTAATGTTAGTGCCTCCCAGGCAGCAACGGGATGGGACCGGAGTAGCACCCAGTAATGTTAGTGCCTGCCAGGCAGCAACGGGACAGGACTAGCACCCAGTAATGTTAGTGCCTCCCAGGCAGCAATGGGATGGGACGGGAGTAGCACCCAGTAATGTTAGTGCCTGCCAGGCAGCAACGGGATGGTACGGGAGTAGCACCCAGTAATGTTAGTGCCTGCCAGGTAGCAACGGGATGGGACGGGAGTAGCACCCAGTAATGTTAGTGCCTGGCTGCCTACTTGGTCAACATACACACTGCCAACTGCCTGTCTGTCTGCTCTTCTGCACCATGCATCGTAACATAGGCCTTTCAGTAAGTAAGTGGCACCACGTCATGTTCTTGTAGCTAATGGTAATGTACATGTTGACAGTTATTTAATTAATCAATTTGAAATCGTTCCAACCTGCTTTCCTTAGTGATTTTATTCACTTGTCCGAGGAATCTTACACAGCTTGTGGAAGTGGTTGCTGGGTAATGAGCCCCAAACTCTCCACACATTACCAGTATGTGGATGATTCTACAGTAAAGTATTCACTCCCACCCTCTTAATCCGGAAGCCAGCTGCACCAATGTGTCGGAGGAAACACTGTTCAACTGCCAACCGAGGTCAGCCTGCAGGCGCCCGACCCGTCACAAGGAGTCACAGTCTAATGGCTTGGGGGTAGAAGCTGTTCAGGAGCCTTTTGGTCCCAGACACCGCTTGCTGTGCGGTACTACAGAGAACAGTCTATGACTTGGGTGGCTGGAGTCTTTGACAATTTTAGAGCCTTCCTCTGACACCTCCTGGATGGCAGGAAGCTCGGACCCAGTGATGTACTGATGTAGTTCTCACTACCCTCTGTAGCACATTGTGGACGGATGCCAAGCAGTTGCCATATCAACCGGTGATAAAGCAAGTCAAGATGCTCTCAATGGTGAAGCTGTAGAACTTCTTGAGGATCTGAGGGCCCATGCCAAATCTTTTCAGCTTCCTGATGGGGAAAAGTAATTGTTGAGCCTCTGTTGGTGTGCTTGGACCATGATATTTCCTCAGTGATGTGGACACTGAGGAACTTGTAGCTCTTGACTAGTGGTTTAACGGACCGTAGTTGATCCGTGATCCGTACGGATCACCCCCCACGGTTCGGCCCACATGTGAACCGCGGATCAATTGCAAAGTTTAACCATCATAGTGTGAAATACAGTTTTACTGCCGCTGTTACTTTTTAAAGTAATAATTCCCTAAATCTCGATGCAGAGTTGCAGTGAAAAGATAAAGACAAGGCAGATGCGTGTTGTGTTTTACTCTGAAGCCTGAAGGTTGATTTTAATATATATTTTTTAAAGCAGTTGTGTGTATTGTTCACGTGAACGGGGCCTGTTGAAACCCAACGAATCAATCCTGGATGCTCGCGTTGCAAAGAAGAAAAAAGAGCAGTGACAGCCATGGCTAGTGGAGGAGCTGAAGAACTGGAAAAGCCTCCCGCTTCATTTAAGTCTCATGTATGGGAGCATTTTGGCTTCCTTGTCAAATATGATGACGGAAGAAGGGTGGTGGACAACACCATTACGGTGTGTAGGCATTGTGCCACAAGAAAGCCATATGATCATGGAAATACATGGAGCATGACCAGACATTTAAAGGGTCATCACCCTGGTGTGTCAGTGACGGGAGCCAACTCTCAGTGAACCAGATGGACGGCCTCCTTGGGAGGATCAGGGAGGTGGTTTCCTTTGTCCACCAAAGCACAACAGCTGCTCATGTGCTTAAGACCAAGCAAGAAATGCTACAGCTACCAACCCCACAAGCTCATACACCATGTCACAACAAGATGGAACTCCACTTATGACATGTTGGAGAGCTATCTTGAGCAGCAGGCAGCTGTATACTCTGCACTGACAGACAAGACCCTGGGGGAAAAAAACATAAAGACATCGTCACCTTGTCTGATGATGACGTGAAAGTGGCAGAGGAGGTCCTCCAGGTGCTCAAACCCCTCAAAACAGAGTCAGCCTGTGTTGGTGCCTACCCTCACTACCTGGGGGTGGCCCGTCAGGAAGTCCAGGATCCAGTTGCAGAAGGTGGTGTTTAATCCCAGGGTCCTTAGCTAAGTGATGAGCTTGGAGGGCACTATGGTGTTGAACTCTGTGCTGTAGTCAATGAACAGCATTCTCACGTTGGAAATCCTTTTGTCCAAGGGGGAAAGGTCTGTGTGGAGTGCAATAGATAATGCCTCATCTGTAGATCTGTTGTGGCAGTGTGCGAATTGGAATGGGTCTGGGATGAGGGTGTTGATTTGAGCCATGACCAGCCTTTCAAAGCACTTCATGGCTACAGATGTGAGTGCTACAGGGTAATAGTCATTTAACTTGGCGTTCTTGACCCCAGGGACTATGGTGGTCTGCTTGAAACATAGGTATTACAGACTATATCAGGGAGAGTTTGAAAATGTCAGTGAAGACACTTCACTAGCCAGCTGGTCAGCGCATGCTCGGAGTACAAGTCCTGGTAATCTGTCTGGCAACGCAGCCTTTTGAATGTTGACCTGTTTAAAGGTTTTACATCGTCTATGAAGTGTGATCAGTCATCCGGAACAGCTGGTGCTCTCATGCAAGGTTTAGTGTTGCTTGTCTCACCGCAAGCGTAGAAGGCATTTAGCTTGTCTGGTAGGTTCTTGTCACTGGGCAGGTCGCGGCTGAGTTTCCCTTTTTTTATCCGTGATAGTTTGCAAGCCCTGCCACAGCCGACGATCATCAGAGCCGGAAGAGTATGATTCAATCTTGGTCCTGTAATGACGCTGAAGTGTCATTACGCTGAAGTGTCACCTGTAGTGTCTTGATTAGTGTCCCGCTCCTTGAAAGCGGTAGCTCTAGCCTTTAATCCATGGCTTCTGGTTGGGATATGTACGAACGGTCACTGTGGGGATCACATCGTCGATGCACTTATTAATGAAGCCAGTGACTGATGTGGTAAAATCCTCAATGCCATCAGATGAATATTTGCTTGTAAGCTGGAATCAGGAGGATAGAGCTAAGGTCCGATTTGTGTGAGGGAGAGCTTTGTATGCGTCTCTGTGTGTGGCGTAAAGGTGATCTAGAGGTTTTTTTTCACCTCTATTTGCACAGGTGACATGCTGGTAGAAATTAGGTAAGACTGATTTCAGATTTCCAGCATTAAAATCACCGGCCACTAGGAGCGCTGCTTCTTGCTAAGCATTTTCTTGTTTGCTTATGGCCCTATACAGCTAATCAGAGATGCGGACTTGAGTCACATGACTCAAGATTTGTTTGTCATCTTGCACACTATGAAAGCCTATCTGTCCTTTATATTGGAGTGCTTCAGGTTCTGTGCATTCTGTTCTGTGTCTTGACCAATCAGATTCACGGTAATCGCAGGTTGCGCAGGGCGGGCACAAAGCGCATCATCTAGCAAAGTGTGCCCCGCTCCACTCTCCTCCGGTATTTATTTAGAAAACGTGATAACGCATCACTCCCGACTTACACAAGCAAGTACTCTTCACAGAAATGATGCAGCAGCCTACAGCTAAACTGTTTGGGAAGAAAACGAGACAATTTCTTAGTCTGATCAACTAGGCTACTGATAACAACCGTAAAGACCCTGCGGCAGAATGAATCAGTTAGACGGGCCTTTGATTTTCATAGGGTGGCACGTTTTTTCACGGACCTCCTATGTGTGCACGTGCTTGCGCCTTCACAATAGTTTTAATGGTTTTATTAGTAAAGACCATAGGCAGCTCGTGAGTTACAAGTTTGTGCAAGCTTACAATTTATCATAATATTTCTACCAATCTGTGTGCCAGTTATGATTATTTTTCTTGGAACAGTTTAATTTCAATAATATAGTTTTTGTTTCTCAGAGTCATTGTCACATGGTTCATCAAAAAAATCCAAAGTAATATGATAAAAATCTAAAAGTTTAAATTCAACTATGCCGAGAGCACTAGCCTCTGCCACAGCATAGAGATGCAGCAGTAGGCCTAGAAGTTCCATCGTCAACTAAGTAAAATACATAGAGATGCAGCAGTAGGCCTAGAAGTTCCATCGTCAACTTAGTAAAATACATAGAGATGCAGTAGTAGGCCTAGAACTTCCATCATCAACTTAGTAAAATACATAGAGATGCAGTAGTAGGCCTAGAACTTCCATCATCAACTTAGTAAAATACATAGAGATGCAGTAGTAGGCCTAGAACATCTATCATCAACTTAGTAAAATACATAGAGATGCAGCAGTAGGCCTAGAACATCCATCATCAACTTAGTAAAATACATAGATGCAGCAGTAGGCCTAGAACTTCCATCATCAACTTAGTAAAATACATAGGCCTTAAGCCAACAAATAAAAACAGTAGAAAATATCCTGATGAAAATGTCGGGTCTATCAATCACATTCATCTATCTACTCCCCCTGTCTGCCTCCGTCTCGATCTGTCTTGACTTGAGCTTTTTGCTAGTGAAGTGCAACGTTGTATCAAATCATCACTTGGTCCGGCCGCACTAGTGAACTGAGCAGTATGTCCTTCGCCTCCGACTCATTAAAGTAGAAATCCTCATCCAAATCCAGGTTAGTGATCGGTGTTCTGATGTCCAGAAGCTCTTTTAGGTCAAAGGAAATGATTGTGAAAACATTTTGTACAAAAAATATCAGCGCAAAAAACAGTTGGTAAGGAGCACGTAAAACGTCTGTTATTCCCTCCAGCGCTATTCTTTAGCGATGGATAGAGAGAGAGTTACACCCTCAGATTAGACACACATTTTTTAAAACCAATCCAATTTTGATAAACTTGCATATCTATTAGTTGAAATACCACAGTGTGCCATCACAGCAGCAAGATGCGTGACCTGTTGCCACAATAAAAGGGCAACCAGTGGAGAACAAACACCACTGTAAATACAACCTATATTTATCAGTCTATTTATTCTCCCTTTGCACAAATGTTACAAATAGCCATAATATAAAATTTGAAATGTCTCTATTCTTTTTAAACTTTTGTGAGTGTAATGTTTACTGTTCATTTCTGATTTGTTTATTTCACTTTTGTTTTTATCTATTCCACTTGCTTTGGCAATGTAGACATGTTTCCCATGCCAATAATGCCCTTTGAATTGAATTGAGAGAGATGGAGCGAGAGAGAGAGAGAGCGAGAGAGAGATGGAGTGTACTAGGGATTGTGGGAGTTGGTTAATGGGGCAGTCAGTCAGGTCTGCGCTGCAGTCATGTGTGGACAGGGAGTTTATTCGTAGACTAGATTCCTCTCCTTGCTAAGTGCTCTTCCCTGCTAGAGAAGTTTTATACTGCTGCAGTCTGTAACCCCCTCGTCTTGTACACCACTGCTGCAGCTGCGTGACGTAGGCCACTGCCTAACCTTTTCATCCAACACTGTTTGTTCTGCTTGGACAACTCCAGAAACGCCCAACCTTCTAGAATGAAGCCGCCTACAGGTCGATGTTTTATTGGATGTGATAAAGGACAGTATGCGCTATCAATTTGGGAAGCGTGTTGATTATTGCATCCTTTCTTTTTACAAAGCCTCATTTCTATTCTCTGAACCTGTTAATGGAAACATTGTCATGGGATTGCTCCACACAGAAAGTCATTTTTAAGAATGAAGTTGTTATAAGTGAACATTGTATAGATCTGCTCTCTTGTAGAGGAATGATTTATCAATGGAAATGACATGTGCAATGTAGTGCGTCCATAACAAGAAATGACACATACAGTGCCTTCAGAAAGTATTCATACCCCTTGACATATTCCACATTTTGCAGTGTTCACCCATCTACACACTATACCCCATAATGACAAAGTGAAAACATGTTTTAAGAAATGTTTGTAAATGTATTGAAAAGGAAATACAGAAGTATCTAATTTACTTAAGTATTCACACCCCTGAGTCAATACTTTGTAGAATCACCTTTGGCAGTGATTACAGATGTGAGTATTTCTGGGTAAGTCTCTAAGAGCTTTTCACACCTGGATTGTGCAAAATTTGCTCATTATTATTTGTTTAATTCTTCAATCTCTGTCAAATTGGTTGTTGATCTTTGCTAGACAACCATTTTCAGGTCTTGCCAAATATTTTCAAGTAGATTTAAGACAACACTGTAACTCGGCCACTCAGGAACATTCACTGTCTTCTTGGTAATCAACTCCAGTGTAGATTTGGCCTTGTGTTTTAGGTTATTGTCCTGCAGAAAGGTTTATTAATCTCCCAAAGTCTGATGGAAAGGAGAGTGATTTGTTTTAGTGCCTTGTTGCAAACAGGATGCATGTTTTGGAATAATTTTTGTTCTGTACAGTCTTCCTTCTTTTCACTATGTCTATTAGGTTAGTATTGTGGAGTAACTACAATGTTGTTGATCCATCCTCAGTTTTACCCATCTACCAATAGGTGCCCTTCTTTGACAGGCATTGGAAAACCGTTGTGGTTTTGATTGAATCTGTGTTTTAAATTCACTGCTCGCCTGAGGGACCTTACAGATCATTGTATGTGTGGGGTACAGAGATGAGTTAGTCGTTCAAAAATCTTGTTAAAAACTATTATTGGACACAGAGTGAGTCCGTGACTTGTTAAATTGTCCTCCTGAACTTATTTCGGTTTGCCATAACAAAGGGGTTGAATATTTATTGACTCAAGACAGTTCAGCTTTTAATTTTTTATTAATTTGTATAATTTTGAAAAGCATAATTCCCTTTTGACATCATGGGGTATTGTGTGAAGGCCAGTGACAAAATGTTTAATTCAGGCTTTAACACAACACATTTAGGAAAAATTCAAGTGGTGTGGATACTTTCTGAAGACACTGTACACTTTCAACACTTTCATTGTTTCTATAGATCTAGCCTGTATACCTCCTGGCAGTGTTTCCACTTAGCCCACTCTCATCCTGTGGGAGTTGAGAGCAGGCTGGGCTGCAGTTAGTTGTAGTGCCTCTGGGGTGTCAGGCAGCCATGGCTCACTGTGTTGCTTCAGCAGTTCAGTAGCACCAGGACCACTGAGACTAGTAACATGACTGTTCGGCCATTTTGGCATCTCAGTGCACTTCTGCAGAAAACCTCTCTTATGATTCCAGAAAATACAAATTCTTACCTATTAGAGAGATCTTTGTGGTTTTATCAATGTTTTGTAGGAATCTAACCTTACCAGAGCAAAGTAGAATAACAGTGTTAGATGATTCTGAACAGGAGGTATCATTAGTTAAAGGAAGGTGAGAATGTCTATCTTCCATCTCTGTTCCAAGCCGGGCTTACAGCATCAGTGAGTCTGTGTTGCAGATGTTGTCACTTTGTGTTATGTCAGTCTGCTCTGCATTTTGCTCCAGAGTGGCGCAGCGGTCTAAGGCACTGCATCTCAGTGCTAGAGGCGTCACTACATTGCAACCGTCAGGGATTGGGAGTCCCATAGGGCGGCGCACAATTGGCCCAGCGTCGTCCGGGTTAGGGTTTGGCCGGGGTAGACCATCGTTGTAAATAAGAATTTGTTCTCAACTGACTTGCCTAGTTAAATAAAAGAATCATATCTGAGTCAACCTAGTATCCCCGCACTAGTACTACAAGGAAAGATGGGATTGGCGATAAAGTACATCTAGGCTATATTCAAGTATAGCTTTTTGATGTCTTCCTATTGTATTTATTTTCCTATTAAGTACATTTCTTACTAGAATCACATGAAGATGAGGGTGACTTATTAAAGTCAAGAGCGCAACATTTTTGTACTGTATTATAGCAATAAAAGGCAGTCTACCTGTGGTGTTTACTGTCAGTCTTCACTGGTGACAAAAATGTCAAGCATAGCCTGGAACAATAAAAGCAAAGCAATCCCACCAAAGGTTGGCTGTACTTCAGGATTTTGGCAGTGAGGCCCTTTTTCTACTTCTTCAGAGTCAGATGAACTCATTGATACCATTTCTATATCTCTGCGTGCAGTTTGAAGGATGTTGCTAACTAGCATTTTTTCTTTTTCTTTTTTTTAACTTTATTTAACCAGGCAAGTCAGGTAGAACAAATTGTTATTTACAATGACGGCGTACCGGGGAACAGTGGGTTAACTGCCTCGTTCAGGGGCAGAACGACAGATTTATACCTTGTCAGCTCGGGGATTCAATCTAGCAACTTTTCGGTTACTGGCCCAACGCTCTAACTACTAGGCTACCTGCTGCCCCAAAGCATTAGCATTAGCATTAGCTCAATGACTGGAAGTATATAAAACTGCTAGCATGCTAGTAGATACCATAGACTTCTAGTCATTGCGCTAAGCATCGGCTGGCAAAACTTCCTTTTAACTTACTTCCTACTGGATGCAGAGACATACAAATGTTATCCATGAGTTCATCTGACTCAGGGGAAGTAGATAAAGGGCTTCATTGCCAAAATCCCAAAGTATCCCTTTAAAGTGTTGGAACAAATGTCTCCATTAACAATGTGTTGTCACTTACTCTGCTGAGCAGCTTTTTCTTGTTAAGATAGCCCTTCCTTTATCAGCTACAGTATTCAAACACAATATTGATTTGTCACTGGAAACACAGTGAACTAAAATGAACCTTTTCTAAAATATTAAATACACATTTCCAAAGTGTCACACATGAATTGCATGCACACACACACACACACACACACACACACACACACATATTCAGTCTAGAGAAAGTTAACCTAGCATCTCCTCAGTGGGCTTGATGTTTTAAGTGTCAGATTGTGAAAGGTGATCTTGATTGGATGTGCCTGTCTCGACTGAGAGACGTGTCTCAGCATTAGGCTGACAGAGTACCCTTTACAACGCTGGCAGCCGACGCTATTCAGACGATCCCTGCTCTTGACCCGTGTTGAACCCCACTTAACAGTGTGACAGTTCAGCAGGGAGCTGACTTCATGGCCAGCGGAGCACTGTGCGCCCTTCAAGAGGGGGACCTTGTGTCTACAAGGAGCTGACAATGTCACCAACTCCCCCAATAGAAAACATGTCCTCAATTAATCATGCCATAAGCTTGTCCAGTTACAATATCACTGACGGCTGTCATGATCTTTAAGTAAAGCCTACTGCGTTTAGGGTTACAGCTGCTGTGACTAGGGCTGTGGCAACTGTGCATGTCCTTATCCAATTCAGAGGTGCATATTGAAGATATTGGAAGAACTGTCCACATTTACTTTTCGTCAGCCAACAAGATGAGCAGGCCTAACCAACAGCAAAAGCACTAGCCTGTGTCAATCTACTATCCCCCACAGTGAAAAAGTTGACCTATTCTGTGTGAGAAATCAATATTCCAAACATAGTCTGGGACAGTTGTGGGATGCTATAGATCCCAAATGAATACCACTAGCATCAAAAAACCTTTTTTATGCAATGTGGCTGACACAACAGATCAGAACGTTTAGGTTAAACTATTAGGCTATTTCTTCACATTATAAGAGCAGCAATGCACACATGGTAGTAGGATATAAGCGTGAATGTTCCATTATCAAAATTGACCACAAATGCAATTATGCATGAAATGCTTTTATTATAAAGGTGCATTTTTATGGTGAAAATTGTCTTCCCCAAACTTGAAACTCACACGCTGCTAATATATGCCAGTTAGGCTCTACACCCCTTGTAAAGCAGATTAATGTGCTTAATTTTAAGAAGTTATTTGGCCACTTTAGTTGCGATACAAACCTTATTGAGAGAGCCAAGCCAATGGGTCCGTAGCCTCAACCCCTCAGCACGCACACCAATTGATTAATGAACTGCTGAATGTCAATTTTTTTTCTCTCTTGCTTTTTCTCTTGCGCTTTTCAGTATTGTCTTATCTCTGATAGCTAATGCTTAGAGAAGATCTTATGTCAAGTGTTGTGGTTGCAGGTTCACTTGGCACATCTAAAGCCTTCTTTTGGGGTATTGCTATAGGCCACCAAGTGCTAACAGTCAGTATCTAAATAAGATATGTGAAATGCTTGATAGTGTATGTGATGTAAACAGAGAGGTCTACTTTCTTGGGGACCTGAATATTGACTGGTTTTCATCAAGCTGTCCGCTCAAGAGGAAGCTTCTTACTGTAACCAGTTCTTGTAATCTGGTTCAGGTTATTAATCAACCTACCAGGGTGTTTACAAACAGATCATCCACATGTATCGATCACATTTTTACTAATACTGTAGAACTTGTTTAAAAGCTGTATCCGTACCCATTAGATGTAGTGATCACAATATAGTGGCAATATCCAGGAAAGCAACATTTCCAACCGCTGGGCCTAAAATAGTGTATAATAGATCATACAAAAGATTTTGCTGTGACTCTTATGTGGATGATGTTAAAAATATTTGTTAGTCTGATGTGATTAATGAGGAGCATCCAGACACTTCACTTGATGAATTTATGAAATTGCTTCTTCCAATTATTGATAAACATGCACCTGTTAAGAAACTGACTGTTAGAACTGTCAAGGCTCCATGGATCGATGAGGAATTGAAAAACTGTATGGTTGAAAGAGATGTGGCTAATAAGTCTGGCTGCACATCTGACTGGCGGACTTACTGCAAATTGAGAAAGTATGTGACTAAACTCAACAAAAATGAAGAAACTGTATTATGATATAAAGAATGATGGAGAAAAAAAACAAAAAAACTTTGGTGTACTTTAAATGAAATTATGGGCAAGAAGACATTCAACTCCATCTTTCATCGAATCAGATGGCTTATTCATCACAAAACCATTTGATGTTGCCAATTACAAGTGATATTGTCACCCATCAGACTATTCTTGATTTAATCTTGTCTTTACATCTACTAAATAATATATGTGACATTTGTTTTGATTTAGAATGGACCATTATCATGCACCTGTATGGAAACAGGGTCAGCAGGAAAAATACATGTCATCTATGCACTTAAATAGCTAATGGAGGACACTTTTCCCCGTGGTTTATTTTCATGCCGGCCAGGTAGGCTATACTCCTGTTGTAAATATAAGCAATGTGCTTAATATTAGGAAAGGGGAGAAATAAATATAGTAGGCCTAGCCTATAGAAAGATGATGGGATCCTGTTTTTAATAGAGGCCATCACTCTGTTTTCTCCCAAAATTGCATAGCCTACAGAAATGTTGCGCAACATGAGCTCATGGGCTCTCATGAAGTGTTTGATTAGATTTTCAAACACATTTGCATTGATGTCAGAGTGATTAGAGGGACAATAGAGTGCTGATTATCAGGCAGTTAGCCAGTTTGGTAGGCTACTAATGACCATCAGCAGTATCAGAGCTTGGAGAAGACTAAATACCGTGACTAAACAGTCATGTGGAGTTTGACTGCCTTCATGACTCGTGACCACCAGTGTGGAGGCAATATGGTCAACACGACAGCCCTAGCTATGACAATACCAGTATCGCAATATTTTTAAAACATAAAGCAGACCTCTTTGGTCCTTTTTTAAAAACCTAATGTATGTCAAATATTGTGTGCTATAGCTTGGAAATGAATACATGTGACTGGATGACAACATGTTTCCAATACTAGGGCTGTTCTCCTAAAGAAGTTAAATCCGCTTTGTGTTTTGTTTCCTTGCCACGGTACTAACAAGTATCGCGGTACTGGTATCGTCCCGGCCTTGAACAGTTTCTCAAATTTGATGTTTCATTACATAGCTACATTTCACTCCTTTATACAACTTAAACTTCCAGAAACACTTTCGATTGACCCTATAATGCATTATAAATACGTACAGTTGAAGTTGGAAGTTTACATACACTTAGGTTGGAGTCATTAAAACTTGTTTTTCAACCACTCCACAAATTTCTTGTTAACAAACTATAGTTTTGGCAAGTCGGTTTGGACATCTACTTTGTGCATGACACAAGTAATTTTTCCAACAATTGTTTACAGACAGATCATTTCACTTAAAATTCACTGTATCATAATTCCAGTGGGTCAGAAGATTAAATGTATTTGGCTAAGGTGTATGTAAACTTCTGACTTCATCTGTAGGTCCTAGTTTAAAGGAACCGTAAAATCATACACTACATGACCAAAAGTAGGCCTGGCTCGCAGTCTGCGTTTCAATTCATCCCAAAGGGGTTTGATGGGGTTGAGGTCAGGGCTTTGTGCAGGCCAGTCAAGTTCTTCCATACCAATCGCGACAATTAATTTCTGTGTCGACCTCGTTTTGTGCACAGGGGCATTGTCATGCTGAAACAGGAAAGGGCCTTCCCCAAACTGTTGCCACAACGTTGGAATTACATTATTATCTAGAATGGCATTGTATCCTGTAGCGTTGAGATTTCCCTTCACTGGAAGTAAGGGACCTAGCCGAACCATGAAAAACAGCCCCAGACCATTATTCCTCCTCCACCAAACTTTACATTTAGGACTATGCATTCGGGGAGGTAGCGTTCTCCTGGCATCCGCAAAACCCAGTTTCGTCCAGCAAGATCATGAAGCGTGTCATCACTCCAGAGAACGTGTTTCCACTGCTTCAGAGTACAATGGTGGCGAGCTTTACACCACCAGCTGATGCTTGGCATTGCGCATGGTTATCTTAGGCTTGGTGCGGCTGCTCGGCCATCGAAACCCATTTCATGAAGCTCTCGATTAACAGTTATTGTGCTGACGTTGCTTCCAGAGGCAGTTTGGAACTTGGTAGTGAGTGTTGCAACCAAGGACAGACGATTTTTACGCGCTACGTGCTTCAGCACTCGCCATTCCCGTTCTGTGAGCTTGTGTGTTCTACCACTTTGCGGCTGAGCTGTTGTTCCTAGACGTTTCCACTTCACAAGAACAGCACTTACAGTTGACCGGGGCAGCTCTAGCAGAGCATAAATTTGACCAACTGACTAGCTGGAAAGATGGCATGCTATGATGGTGCCACGTTGAAAGTCACTGAGCTCTTCAGTAAGGCCATTCTACTGCCAATGTTTGTCTATGGAGATTGCATGGCTGTGTGCTCGATTTTATACACCTGACAGCAACGGCTGTGGCTGAAATATCCGGATCCAGCAATTTGAAAGGGTGTCCACATACTTTTGTATTTACAGTGTATGTGTTTTAAGTCTAGCATGGGTATGCTAGAAGACCTAAACACATTATCACACAGGACGTTCACTATTTTTTTCTCAACTGTCATTGTTTGGCAACAGATCTATATCTGCCTTGTAGAGCATCTCTAGTGTTGTCTTTTCAAATGGTATCGGACGTGAGGAACAATATCTCATTAGTCAGACAGATAACTGCTCAGCCCCTTTAGTAACTGTTGAAGGGTTTAAAGTACCTAACCAGGGATCTCCAGCAGGGCATACTCCTCCCAGAATAGACTGACTAGAATCAACTTACAGACCATATGGTAATGAACCTGCTGCATGAAGTTATCAAGTTATTTGATGTAGGCTAATGGATGGGTGATACTGCTGCATGAAGTTATCAAGTTATTTGATGTAGGCTAATGGATGGGTGATACTGCTGCATGAAGTTATCAAGTTATTTGATGTAGGCTAATGGATGGGTGATACTGCTGCATAAATGTATCAAGTTATTTGATGTAGGCTAATGGATGGGTGATACTGCTGCATAAAGTTATCAAGTTATTTGATGTAGGCTAATGGATGGGTGATACTGCTGCATAACGTTATCAAGTTATTTGATGTAGGCTAATGGATGGGTGATACTGCTGCATAAAGGTATTTGATGTAGGCTAATGGATGGGTGATACTGCTGCATAAATGTATCAAGTTATTTGATGTAGGCTAATGGATGGGTGATACTGCTGCATAAAGTTATCAAGTTATTTGATGTAGGCTAATGGATGGGTGATACTGCTGCATTTGAAACATTGATCTCAACATGTACTACAACTGATTCACATTGAATGAATTGCATGTCTTGTTAAATATAACAATGTTCATTATCACTGACAAATTAAATGTACATTAGAAACAACTGCTGGCTCTAGTTCAATGAAGCATGGCTGTGAATTGTCCCTTTGAGTAACGTGTACCTTCTCTCCCCTGCAGCACATGGTACACATGGTGTGACGGCGGTGGGCCATCACGTGGGCCAGGTGGGGGGACATGGTCATGGCTTGGGCTCTGTGCTCAGGGACCTGGTGAAGCCTGGGGACGAGAACCTGCGGGAGATGAACAAGAAGCTGCAGAACATGCTGGAGGAACAGCTGACCAAGAACATGCATCTGCAGAAGGTAGGCCACACTACAGGAGGTGGGCCACACTACAGGAGGTAGGCCACACTACAGGAGGTGGGCCACACTACAGGAGGTGGGCCACACTACAGGAGGTGGGCCACACTACAGGAGGTGGGCCACACTACAGGAGGTGGGCCACACTACAGGAGGTGGGCCACACTACAGGAGGTGGGCCACACTACAGGAGGTGGGCCACACTACAGGAGGTGGGCCACACTACAGGAGGTGGGCCACACTACAGGAGGTGGGCCACACTACAGGAGGTGGGCCACACTACAGGAGGTGGGCCACACTACAGGAGGTGGGCCACACTACAGGAGGTGGGCCACACTACAGGAGGTGGGCCACACTACAGGAGGTGGGCCACACTACAGGAGGTGGGCCACACTACAGGAGGTACACAGCAGTGGAAAAACTATTTGCCTCCTTTCTGATTTTCTCTATTGTTGCATATTTTTGATACTGAATGTTTTCAGATCTTCAACCAAAACCTAATATTATATAAAGGGAACCTGAGTTTACAAATAACAACAAAAAACATTTTGAAACTGAATGCAGCAATACAATGATCCAAAACATGAAAATGGTTAAAAAGCAACAAATTTGAAGTTTTCGAATAGCCTAGTCAAAGTCCAGACCTAATCCCAATTGAGATGTTGTGGCAGCACTTGAAACAAGCAGTTCATGCTTGAAAACCCACAAATGTCACAAAGTTAAAGCAGTTCTTCATGCAAGAGTGGGCCAAAATTCCTCCACAGTGATGTGACAGACTGATCAACAACTGCAAAAAGCATTAGCGGAAGGTTGCACAACCAGTTATTGAGTGTAACGGGGTAATTACTTTTTCACACAGGGGAATTGAGTGTTACATAACTTTGTTAATTAAAGAAATAAAATAAGTATACTTTTTTTTTGTTATTTGTAAAAGGTAGGTTCCGGTTGAAGACCTGAAAAACATTTAGTATTAAAAATATGCAAACATTTTGAAATCAGAAAAGGAGCAAATACTTTTTCACGGCACTGTAGGCCACACTGCAGAAGGTAGGCGGGCCACACTGCAGAAGGTAGGCGGGCCACACTGCAGAAGGTAGGCGGGCCACACTGCAGAAGGTAGGCGGGCCACACTGCAGAAGGTAGGCGGGCCACACTGCAGAAGGTAGGCGGGCCACACTGCAGAAGGTAGGCGGGCCACACTGCAGAAGGTAGGCGGGCCACACTGCAGAAGGTAGGCGGGCCACACTGCAGAAGGTAGGCGGGCCACACTGCAGAAGGTAGGCGGGCCACACTGCAGAAGAGTTGATGTGTGGGGATCTATACCGAGGGCCAAATGTGTGACTCTGGGAGATGTGTGTAGTCAGCCAGTGTGACTGTGTAGGTGGCATGCCTGCCTGCCTGCTGTCATCCAGCCCTGAGACTAGCGCACCATAGAGGTTATTATTCATCACAGGCCAAGGCGTTGGCGCGCCGCCTTAATGTTCAAATGGGTTTCTACGCAGGAATAGAAATGGGTCTCCTCCAAGCAAAGTATGGTGGTGCAGTCTTTTGTTTGATTGGATTACAGTGTGGTGTTTCCATCATCATGCAGATTATTAACCCCGGGACATGAACCTATCAAATTTCTCCTGGCTTTTTGGGGAACTGTGCTGAACTAATCGGTGATGGGGGTGGTAACTGACCCTGTTTATTGTTGCATCAATGATACACACACAGTATAAATATCAACAGAGAACTGTGTGTGTGTGTGCTGGTTAGTTACAATGAGGGATGTAGTCGGTCTTGGAGACAGTCTAGGTTCTTGGCTGTGTGGTGTGTAGGAGTGCTGCGTGCCCACGGGGAGTTGTAGGTTACACAAACAACCGGCTTTAACCTTGGCTTGAAAGACATCTGAGAAATTTGGGACAGGGCTTGCCGGCACTCTGGCTCTGCTAACTTTCTAGATAACTTAGAATAGCTGTCAGTGTGTCAATAAAAATCAATCAAGTCTGATATTCGGTTGTAGTCGTCTGGATCTTTGATTTACAGACAGCCAATGATCCCCTTTGATGTTCTCCATTGTAAATATGATCATTTAAGCATGATAAATATTCTGGGAATGTCGTCACACATTTGTTTTCTGTAGATGGGAGCTCAATTACAGTTCCCCAAAAATGTGGCTGGTTGTGGAAGAAGCAGCTGCTGGCTCATACATAAGCAGCCCAACACTGGAGGCTGGTTGTGGAAGAAGCGGCTGCTGGCTCTTACGTAAGCAGCCCAACACTGGAGGCTGGTTGTGGAAGAAGCGGCTGCTGGCTCTTACGTAAGCAGCCCAACACTGGAGGCTGGTTGTGGAAGAAGCGGCTGCTGGCTCTTACGTAAGTAGCCCAACACTGGAGGCTGGTTGTGGAAGAAGCGGCTGCTGGCTCATACATAAGCAGCCCAACGCTGGTGGCTGGTTGTGGAAGAAGCGGCTGCTGGCTCATACGTAAGCAGCCCAACGCTGGTGGCTGGTTGTGGAAGAAGCGGCTGCTGGCTCATACATAAGCAGCCCAACGCTGGTGGCTGGTTGTGGAAGAAGCGGCTGCTGGCTCATACGTAAGCAGCCCAACGCTGGTGGCTGGTTGTGGAAGAAGCGGCTGCTGGCTCATACGTAAGCAGCCCAACGCTGGTGGCTGGTTGTGGAAGAAGCGGCTGCAGGCTCATACATAAGCAGCCCAACGCTGGTGGCTGGTTGTGCCCGACTTGTTAACAGCAACGTAACGGTTTGCTTTTATCCAAATTAAATGAGAAAATCCTGATCTGATTAAACACTTATGAGAGAATGCTGTAGGGGAGAGCAACCATGTAGAGCCACCCTCATTCCTCTCCTCTTCCACCTCACCGTCCCTCTCTCACCGTCCCTCCTTCCCCGTCCCACCCTCCTTCCTCATCCCTCCCTCACCGCTGCTACCAAGTAGCCTTTCAGCCATGGGCTCCTAATCGTGTGCTGGAGCATGAAGAAGACGTGTCGCGGCTCACAAAGTGCAGAATGACAAAGGATGCTGTGACGATTTCGCTCGATACTGGTGAACCTGCAGGTGGGCAGGCAGGTTGCCCCCCCCCCCCCCCCTCTCTGGATTTTGTGGGCAGCGGCAAGTCATGAATATTCAGTGCCTGTTGGAGCCACCAGCCCAGAAACAAACAGCCCTGTTAATATTTGATGGCTCTTGCTTTAGAGTGAGCACACAGAGGAAGGGACATTGGCTTTTTTTCTGGTAGGAGATTGCAGCTGAACCTGGGTCTGTCTGCTAAATGGTTCCCCTGCACCCTGGCAGGAGGATATGTTGATTTGGTTGATATTATATAGTCTCCATGCTACAATTGTCAATGTTACAGTTGTTTCCCAACACCTTGCATTAACTCTCTGATGTTTGGTGTTTCAGCAGCTACAGTACATCAGAATGATAGAGGATGCATGATGAAAGGGTTTTGTTTTGGATATGAAAATGCCAGAAATGAGCAGAGGTTTTGGTTTGCTACCCAGCTTTGTGGTATTAAAATAGCAATTTATGTTTGTCTTTTTTAGGACCTTGAACTTCTGTCTCAGGAGATTGTCCGTTTAAGTAAAGACTCAAGTCCTGGAGCTGGCTCAGCTACGGGCTAAAAGACTGGAACAAGTCCCTCTCTGCACTCTCTCATCACCTGTTTCTGTGGCCAACAAGAGGACATTACCTAACTGACTGACTGAACCTCTGGCTGGGAACACAGATGAAAGGAGAGGGATAGAGGGGGGTAGGAAGGGGTTAGTTCTCGTGAAACTGCTTTACTACTGAATGTACTTACTGTAACATGTCTTGGTTCTTTCTGTGGTATTGTGACCTGACTTCTGTCTGTCTGCACTCTCTGCCTCCCCACTCTGGTGTGATCTGAAGAATGGCAGAATTCAACAATGTCAGGATGCCAGGACACAGTGCTTTACTGGTTCACGACTTCAAGAGATGATTTAATGTTGCGAATAACAAGAGATATTCTGCTTACTCATACAGATGCTTAAGCTTTTGTTTTGCCTGTACTCGTATTCATTCCTTTATACTTTCAACTCAACAACTCTTGTTTTTGTTTGTATAAATCCTGTATATATGAATATGAAAAATCAACTGTAGTAATTTAACTGTTCTCAGAGTAATAAGTATTGTATATGAGCCAAAATGATTGTAAAAGATTTATGTCCGTCATACATTCTAGATGCTGAAATGTCAAGTTTGAGTATCCTAAAGCCAGTAGTAAAAAAACAAAAACCTCAATAACATGCATAGTATTGAGGACTGGACCAAACCACCACTGTTTCTTGGGGAATGGACAAAACCACTCCTATCTCTGGGGCGCTGGACCAAACCACCCCTGTGTCCACTCACTGGATTAGATCTCTGTGCTCGTTTCCTTTTAATCTGCACCAGGCACCAGTCCCGTGACTGCAGCAGAAGCACGGAGAAGGCCTTGGCAGCTCAGCATCTGGTGTCAACATGAATATAATGTCCAACTCCAGAAACTGGCTGGATGCCTGATTTGTGGCCTGCTTTCAAAATGTCACTTTGGCTACTTTCTCTATCCCCAATTAAGACTCCAGGTGTGGTTAGAGTTGCAGGTTTAATTCTGGCTTAACTCCACTTTGATATTTTGTGAAAATATTAGATTCCAAATAAATGAGGAAGCAGAGGATTCTCTGTGATGAGAAGATGAATTTTGATAACTCATCTCCCCCTGGCTGAGGTCTAACAACAGTGTGAGTTGTTTGAGTTAAACTCTTCCTTCACTCTGGCAAAGCTCATCAGTGTGCTCTCTGAGTTCAACATGGACAGGAAACTCATCACCAATATTTATTATCTGGCATCAATACCTGGCCATTACTGTGTGTCAGAAGAACTGGCCCCATGCCCTGTAGGGATGGCCAGGATGAGGGAAACATGGATCATGTGCCTCCTATTTACATTTACATTTAAGTCATTTAGCAGACGCTCTTATCCAGAGCGACTTACAAATTGGTGCATTCACCTTATGATATCCAGTGGAACAACCACTTTACAATAGTGCATCTAAATCTTTTAAGGGGGGGGGGGGGGGTTAGAAGGATTACTTTATCCTATCCCAGGTATTCCTTAAAGAGGTGGGGTTTCAGGTGTCTCCGGAAGGTGGTGATTGACTCCGCTGTCCTGGCGTCGTGAGGGAGCTTGTTCCACCATTGGGGTGCCAGAGCAGCGAACAGTTTTGACTGGGCTGAGCGGGAACTGTGCTTCCTCCTCTATTTCACCTGTCTTTGACTCACTTAGCAAATGTCTTATTTTAAATGACTTCTCAACATGACTGAACAGCAGTAGCTGGGCAGATCAGGTCGTATAACACAGTGTGGTCTAACACAGAGTGCATACCTACCTGTGTTAGCCTTTTATACTTTGAGACGTGTTTCCCTTATCTGAGAATGTATGCACTTCAGGCCTCCGTGAACACTTGTTTAGGAACGAACTGATAGGTCATTGGAAGCCCCCCCCCCCCCCCAAGAATGTCTTCTCTTATGTACAAGTAAGGCTGGTCGATATATCAAATGAATATGATATATTCAAATATATTTTTTGGCGCGATGTTTCAAATGCCTGTATCACAAGAATCTAGGTTATTTTATTTAAATTTTTATGAGCGTTTGATGTATTTTTGGTCTCTTCTCACTCCAGACACCAAGCCCCTCCCCCTCCACTCACAACAAAGATGCAAGATAACTTGTTCATCTCTTACCCTTTACAGACAGACTACGGTATGTTGCTTGTTAAAAAAAAAAATCTGGTAATGTTTTTTTAGAGCCAAATTCATACAGTCCAATTTTTGCCACGTTCTTGCCGGGATAAGCCTTTTATACCTCCCGTGCACATGCCGGCAAGATTAGGAGTTTTTGGCAGGTCCTAAGATACATAAGACTAATAAAATATGTTTTCAAAAGCATACAATGGCATATTTTGAGTTGAAATTATGTTACTGGTCTGTGCAGCCTATATTCTAAATGGCTACACCATGCACATGAAACCAATAGTGATTTTGTTCCTTAAACAGACAAGACACACTTACTAGGCTACCCTGATCAGTCAACACACATATACAGTATTTTAGAATAGGCTAAGAATATCATTAAATATAACAGTATAAAATACAATTCATTTTTTCCCCAAACAATTTGCATCACATCGTGTGGATCTGCTGTCATCTAAAAAAAAAAAGGTGATATTTTGTAAGGAGAGGCCAAGGTAAGCACATGCTTTTATTTTAATCCACGTTTCATCTCTTTCCTACCCTCACTCTGCTTTGTTAGGGAGCAAGCATAGGGTCTTACTCTCAATGCATCTTCATCGTGATACCAATAGAAAATAATACCAATCTATATTTCCTTTATTTTTTGTATTTAAAAAAAAACTACCCCTTTTTGTCCCCAATTTCGTGATTCAATTGGTAGTTACAGTCTTGTCTCATCGCTGCAACTCCCGTACGGACTCGGGAGAGGTGAAGGTCGAGAGCCATGGTCCTCCGAAACACAACCCAACCACTGCTTCTTGACACAACGTCTGCTTAACCCAGAAGCCAGCCACGCCAATGTGTCGGGGGAAACACCGTACACCTGGCGACCGTGTCAGCGTGCATGCGCCCAGCCTGCCACAGGAGTCACTAGAGGGCGATGGGACAAGCACATCCCTGCCGGCCAAACCCTCCCCTAACCCGGACTATGCTGGGCCAATTGTGTGCCGCCCCATGGGTCTCGCCGCCTGGACTCGAACCAGGATCTCTAGTTGCTCAGTTAGCAACTGCGATGCAGTGCCTTAGACCACTGCGCCACTCGGGAGGCAATCTATATTTTCAAAAGCTTGTTAGTCTCGTGTTTTATATTTCACAACCTCCGCAGGCTTTTGAGGTTGCCGATTCTCGATCAAGCAAAATAATGTATTTTCGTCAGTCAGTGATATTTATTCCCACAGTAAATGTCCTGTGTGGCTCAGTTGGTAGAGCATGGTGCCTGTAACGGCATGGTTGTGGGTTTGATTCCCACGGGGGACCAGTACGGAAAAATGTTTTTAAAAATCTAGAGAGATCGTGTATGTCGCTCTGCAAAAAGTTTGCGGGATGCTAAAGTTTGCAGAAAAACATCTTTTGAAAGGTGTATTTGACAACAAGCCATCTGTGGTACTGTGTTGTGTGACAAAACTGCACAGTTTAGAGTGGCTTTTTATTGTCTCCAGCACAAGTTGCACCGGTGTAATAATCATGCTTCTTGGATTAATTGTCTTGGCAAAGGAGAAATGCTCACCAACAGGGATGTAAACAAATTTGTGGCCAAAATTTGAGAGAAATATGTTTTTGGTGCGTATGAACATTTTTGGGGATCTTTTATTTCTGCTCATGAAACATGGGGCCAACACTTTACATGTTGAGTTTATATTTTTGTTCAGTAAATAAAGATTAGCTGGCTACTCACTAGCACGTGGGCTTGTGCTTGAGAGATTGTTTATGAGACCTGTGTTCATTTTCTGTAATGCCTGCTACAAGAAGTTGGTCATTGGTGGATGTGATTTGTTCTGGTTAAATATGTGTCCAAAAAATTCTCCCAAAACATGTTAATTGACAGACATGAAAGCCAGGTCAGTGATTATTGCAAAAATGCTGGTTAAACTATTAGTGGGTTTTATGGTTGTGGAAGGCTTATATTTAGCCTAGGTATAATTTTTAAAGCCCTGAATTCATTAGATTATTCCAGACTTTTTGAAATGGAGTGTATTGACATTTAATTGTGCAGCAACGCTTATTTAGAAAAAATGTTTTTAAAAATCTAGAGAGATCGTGAATCGCCCATAAATTAGGAAAAAAATAGATGATTTTTAGGCCATATTGCCCAGCCCTATAATACAAGGCTTATCGCATATCTGTCTGAAATCAAGAAGGATATACAGTAATTGTATGTCATTAGTTCATTTGTCATTTAACATTTTAAAATTCTGAATTTATTTATACCTGTAATCTATTTGTAATGCTAACATTAATTTTATACAGTAAAATACCCCTACATAGGCATGTTCAGAAGATGTGTTCAGGAACATTCTTTAAACGCCCAGTCACCCATTGAAGACATTTCAATAGATTAAAGATTGTGTGCTTTATTTAAATAGTCTTGTCCACTTATACATTTACTTTAAGTGTTTGAACTGCCAAACTCGGCTGCAGCAAAGTCCTCATAAATAATAACAGTACTCAACAGCTTGCCCAGTGGACTATTCATTTCTTTAAGATTAATGTATTTATCAACTGTCAATAAAAATGTCTAAAATGTATTCCATGTTTCATCCCTTTTGGTGATTTTCTAATTTCAGAATGAAACAGCAATTTATTTTCGTACCTGTAGAGAACACAAGGTTGACCTGAAACGATCTAGTTATCTGAGGTACAGCATGTCTCCCTGCCATATAGCTTAGCACCTCAGTTCAAACACCTGCAGTGTTCATATTGCAGACTAACATGCTGAATCAGACACGTGAGACTGAGGCCTAGATTCAAAACTGAGCGCGGAAGATTTCATATTTAAATACAATGTTCCCGCGGTTGTGGAGACTGCAGTCACGCTAAACACTGCATACGGTATGTCGGCTCAATCGGAAATTCCCTTTTATTTTCAATCGGTCTATAATGGGGATCTTAGGCGCTCCGAGTTGAATCTAGCCCATAGTTCTTGAAGCTAGCTGATTTTTTGTTTTGTTTTTGCATATCTCATATTTTCTCTCCTATGCCTTCAGTCAGACAATGGCAACTACTATTATTCATGCGTAATGAACAAAAATATGAACGCAACATGTAAAGTGTTGGTCCCATGTTTCATGACTTGAAATAAGATCCAAGAAATGTTCCATAAAAGCTTATTTCTCTCAAATTTTGTGCAGAAATTTGTTTACATCCCTGCGAAGATAATCCATCCACCTGACAGGTGTGGCATATGAAGAAGCTGATTAAACAGCACGATCATTACACAGGTGCACCTTGTGCTGGGGACAATAAAAGGCCACTCTAAAATGTGCAGTTTTGTCACAAAACACAGATGTTTCAAGTTGAGTGAGCATGCAATTGGCATGAGAATTTGGCAGTATGTCCAATCGGCCTCACAACCACGCCAGCCCAGGACCTCTGTTATACCCCTTAAAGGGGGAAATATATAAATAAATCACACAGATGAAGCTTCTGCTTCAAGTCACTTGTAATGAGTCGTTTCATGTAAAATCAACCATTAGGTAGAAATAGTGCTTTAGATAACATTCACATTTCCCAAAAGTTTTCCATTGTTCCTTTTCACCCATACACACAGGAGCTGTGCGCGGTCTCTCTCGGGCATGCTCTGATCATGAAGCAACCTCGTGCCAGTGAGTTACCTTCTAACAAGCCAGCTAGCAAAACGGCTAATTTCAAAGTGGTCTAGACATACAAATAACACATTTGAATGTTTTAAACACGTTTGCTGCTGACTTAATAACACAGTAACATTCTGACATTAACAAATACATTCAAAATTGCATTCATACCTAAAATGGGGAAATATAGAAATAAATCACAGAGATTTGGCTTCAAGTCACTTGTAATGAGTGAGCTGGGAAGCCCTGTGCGCCCCTATAGGAAGTCCTAGGTATAACCTATCAAACTCAGATCAGACATCAATAGAGCGCACAGATCGTATAATGAACATTAAGATAAATAAACAGCATATTACTTACTGGTACACATTATGATTCTGTAATATTATTTTTGTTATTATTAAGGCACTTTAAATTCTATCATAACAGCACATCCGGCTTCTTCACCTGCGGGATCGTCTGCGACCAGCCACCTGGAAAGCTGATGAAACTCTGGGTTTGCGCAATCGAAGAATTTCTGCACAAACAGTCAGAAACCGTCTCAGGGAAGCTCATCTGCGTGCTTGTCATCCTAACCAGGGTCCTGACTGCAGTTCGGCGTCATCACCAACTTCAGCGGGCAAATGCTCGCCTTCGATGGCCACTGGCACACTGGAAAAGTGTGCCCTTCACAACTGTACCGGGCAGATGGCAGACAGCATGTATGGCATCGTGTGGGCAAGCGGTTTGCTGATGTCAACCATTGTGAACAGTGTCCCATGGTGGGGTTATTGTATGGGCAGGCATAAGCTACGGACAACGAACACAATTGCATTTTATCGATGGCAGTTTGAATGCACAGAGATACCATGACGAGATCCTGTGGCCCGTTGTTGTTCCATTCATCCACCGACATCACCTGATGTTTCAGCATGATAATGCACGGCCCCATGTCACAATGATCTGTACACAATTCCTGGAAGCTGAAAATGTCCCAGTTCTTCTATGGCCTGCATACTCACCAGACATGTCACCCATTCAGCAAGCTTGGGATGCTCTTGATCGACGTGTACAACAGAGTGTTCCGGTTCCCGGCAATATCCAGCAACTTCGCACAGCCGTTGAAGAGTGGGACGACATTCCACAGGCCACCATCAACAGCCTGATCAACTCTATGTGAAGGAGATGTGTCACACCAGATACCGACTGGTTTTCTGATCCACGCCCCTACCTTTTTTCCCAGTCATGTGAAATCCATAGATTAGGGCCTAATTCATTTATTTCAATTGACTGCTTTCCTTATATGAACTGTAACCTGGGGTGAAAGTAAGGCGAGATGGTCAGGTACTGCCGTACGGGTAAAACGTGAGCCTGTCACACAACATGCCCCAAAAACTATATGCGATTACATCATTATTTAACATTATTGCATGTAAGCAGCATGAAGATTTTGCGAATTGACAGAAAACCGGGTGGTATACACTCCAAATTGCGTTGTGTTTAAGGAGAACACTTCCATTTTGTCAAGGCGGAGATGAGTGGCCGAGACCAAGGTGCGCTTGGACAACAGTGGATGCATCAATTCAGGCTACAAGTATAGGCCTAATGACAATCACAGAATGTCAGTACAATACATGTAGGTGTTTTATAACCGATGTCTCTTTCCATTCATCAAATTGCGCATGCACAGTGCACTGTTGGGGCTCGGATGCTGAAATAATTTAGTGAGTGAACAAATGTGCATGGGGAACCTACCAACAGAGGCGCCTTTTGTTAAGTGATTGTTTGACAATCGGATGGTAACATTGTGACTGGTTGTTTATGCCACATTAAAAAGCATAGGCGGCTGTCTATAAGGCTAGGGGAAGCTTTCCCTGAAGTAAAATGAATTGAATTGACAAAATTATATAGCCTAATTTGCTTACTCCTGTCCATACAGAAATTATTACAAATCATAAAAGGTAAACTACTACACCAGAAAGCATGATTTGGCCACAGAGGATTATTAGCGTCTTAAAATAAATAAATAAACTGTGGATTGTTTTAAATCGCATAGCCTACAGTCGGAAGGGGTCGCAATTTGACCAGCGCGCGCTGCAAATAACAAATAGATGATTGTTAAGTTGCGACTGTCAGTGAAAAGCAGAGAGACCCAGCTAGGCATATCGCAATATTTAAAAATACAATCGCGGAAAAACTGTTTGGAAAATAAATAGCAATTGCTGTAAAGAGATGACAATGAAAATACTCCAATCTGTCTTTTAGTTAGCCTAGCACAATTCTTAACTTAATTAAGCGAACAGTAGCCTATCTTATTGGCATCAGCCGAGAACGTGCCATGTCCCCGGTGAGTGTGCATATTCACTGTTTTTATCATTCGGTCAGTGCCACTTTTTTGTTTGTTTTTGAACAATAATTTCCTCCTCCAGGTAAGATGGATGTCATATTGTATTTGTCTTCCTTTTTCTTAGGCCGATTATATGGATCAGACAACATAGTTTTTATTGATCTGTTTGTCAGTGTCAGCAGTGAGGGCTACCCTGTCATTTTTGTAGTATAAAATAAATGCGTGCTCGGTATCGGTAAGAAATTACATCTACTTTTACCCCTGACTGTAATTCAGTAAAATCTTTGAAATTGTTGCGTTTATATTTTTGTAAAGTGTATTTATTGAGCGCTGATAATTATATTCTTCAGAGGCTCACTTTTGGCAATTGCCCTCATAGGTGCATGCGATTTAATTCACTCCTCTGGGTCTGAGGTTGAGACCAATCTTATGGTATACACTATGGATGCAGGAAGAGAGCCAGAAGAAAGTTAGCAGCACTGAAGTAGGTGAGATTGAAGATTAACATAGAGGTGAACCGAGGACATTATTCATAACTAAATAAAAATGAAACGCAAAGAATGGGTAGTTGTACTAATCTCATAAAAATAGAGATGTATTGCATACCCAGGTGACATAATGGATGCTGTACTTGTTAGAGAACTGTTTGGCCTTAAAAGGGGGATAAAGCAATGCACCCAAACATACGCTACTCTAAAATAGAACCAGGAAGTGCAAGCGATGTTGAGTTCTTCACTGACCTCCAAACAAATCTCGAAATCATGTATAATTCATAGATTTGCTTAAAGCTGAAGTAGACATCTGGCCTGCGAACACATGTGTAGCACATATGTCTTTAAGCGTTGTGAGATGGAATAAATTGTTAGCAGTGTGCCTGATTTGTTAAGCGTGTGCACTGGATTTAGTGATGATTGACAGACAGGCTTGTGAAGCAACCCAAGCTTTGCCCACCTTGCAAGGTTCCCCGGTGACTTGCAAACAGACTAGCTAGTTTTGTCGCCAATCACTGTTCGGGTTACAAATTGAGTGCCAGTTTAAGTAATGGGATTTGAGACCGAGAATAAATACATGTAAAGTTGATGTGTTGTGTAGCCACCATTAGGATATAGATGTTTTTTTAGAATATGTAATATACTGTTTTATTGATGTCATATTCTCTAAAGTGCATATGTTTTGTTACACTAATTGCTTTTCTTGTATTTTATGTCCCCCTGGAAAATGAAGTATCGAAAGGTGAAGACAAGTTTTATTGAGCTAATTTAGAAAAGATAGACTCAATTTGGTGGTTGGGGTTAATTGTAGTGTCATGGTACCAACCTTTCTAATCTGTTTTTAATTAAACACAATTCACTGCGGCGTCTCGCTCTTGACTCTCATAATTGGACTGACGTGGGCATACAGTGGTGGTTCAACAGTAGAATGAAGTGTTCCTCCTGAGCGTTGAATTATTCAGTTAATATACCTTCATGTTGACCTCAGGGCTACTTCTGAACCTGTGTTGTTCTCTGTTCACCCAATAGTGAGTAATTCCATGAAATGGTATTGAGTATTAGATCAGCCTTTCTCAAACCCAGGTCTGTGGACCGGCGCTGGTCTGTGGAGGAATGCCTGTTGGTCTGCGGCATATCCCTCATGTAAAAGTCCTACTCCACTGAATGATTAGTTCATAGAACCACAGTTACGTTAGTAACCTCCGATGTCCGCTTGGTGGGTGACAGAGCGGTATCTGTTTTCTTCCTACGAATGTCACTCTAACTTTAGCTGTCAGCTATTAACAATTCCTGAGAGCTATGACTCCCATGAACACGTGTGTGTCTTATGTTTCCCTCTACAACGCTCACAAGCCGCACAGGACAAGCTAGAAAGGGCTGTTAGAAAATCGCATTTTCTACACACACACACACAATAATTACATGATGATTGTTTTCCTGAACTTCCCAATACTTTCTGATGCATTTCAGTCACTACAAAACATAATTCCTTCAAATTGAAATTTGGCCTACCTGATTTGACATATCTTTGTATGTTATTTTAATTTGTTTCTGATACCCCGAGGTGATCCTAAAATAGCTAATCAAATTGTTTGATGGTCCATGTTATTACTATCTTAAGCAATTCTGTGTTAGGATAGTCTATCATAGAGAAACGCATAGAAAAAATGTGTATTTTGAATAAAAAAGCGATTGTCAATTTTTTTTACACAAGCTCTCCCACGGAAGAAGGCCATGCCTTGCCAGTCCCTGGCACAAAAAAAGTTTGAGAAACTGCTTTATGCTTCCATTTCAAGATGAAGGTGCCAACTGGTGTTACTGTGTTTGAATTCAATACTTAGATTTAAAAAAGGTTAAAAAAATCTATGAATAGGATGTATAAAGTAGTGCCATGCAGACAACACAGTCTGTTTTGTCAGTGTATTATGTGATTCTCGTCTATCCTCACAGCCTCCCTTTTGAAAAGAATGTAACAGCAAACAACATTGCACAAAAAAGCTGTCCTCCTGTCATCTCAGCAACACATTTATCGGGCCAGTTAGGGCTGTAGTTGCCAACTGTAAATGAGCAGTTACGTTTTGAATAGCCTCCCAGCACAAACGGCTGACCCTCCCCTCCAGCCCACAACCCATACATTTACATTTTAGTCATTTAGCAGACGCTCTTATCCAGAGCGACTTACAGTAGTGAATGCATACATTTCATTCCCAATTTTTTCCCCGTACAAAATAAAAGCAGAACATTGCAGCTTATCAACAAGATGGGAGAATCCACAAGGAATATAAAGTAAGACATGTTGATATCCCAACACGTGTTGATACTTAAACTAAATACCTGTCATCTCTGTGATGGTAAGATTGACTATACCATCATATGCAGTACATGGTACAAAATTCAGCTTTCCACGGTTAAATAAATATATGTACTGTATATATACAGTACAAGTCAAAGTTTTGGGCATCTACTCATTCAAGGGTTTTTCTTTACTTGTATTATTTTCTACATTGTAGAATAATAGTGAAGACAAACTATGAAATAACACATGGAATCATGTAGTAAGCAAAAAAGTGTTAAACAAATCAAAATATATTTCATATTTGAGATTCTTCAAATAGTCACCCTTTGCCTTGACAGCTTTGCACACTCCTGACGTTCTCTCAAACAGCTTCACGAGGTAGTCACCTCGAATTCATTTCAATGAACACGTGTGCCTTAAGTACATTTTTAATGCGTTTGAGCCAAGGTGGGGGGGTATACAGAAGATAGCCCTATTTGGTAGAAGACCAAGTCCACATTATGGCAAGAACAGCTCAAATAAGCAAAGAGAAATGACAATCCATTACTTTAATACATGAAGTTCAGTCAATAAAGAAAAATTCAAGGACTTTGAAAGTTTCTTCAAGTGCAGTCACAAAAACCATTAAGCGCTATGATGAAACAGGCTCTCATGAGGACCGCCACAGGAAAGGAAGACCCAGAGTTACCTCTGCTGCAGAGGATAGGTTCATTTAGAGTTACCAGCCTCAGAAATTGCAGCCCAAATAAATGCTTCACAGAGTTCAAGTAACAGACAAATCTCAACATCAGCTGTTCAGAGGAGACTGCATGAATCAGGCCTTCATGGTTGAATTGCTGCAAAGAAACTACTACTAATGGACACCAATAATAATAAGAAGAGAATTGCTTGGGCCAAGAAACATGAACAATGGACATCAGACCGGTGGAAATTTGGTCTAGAGTTCAAATTGGAGATTTTTGGTTCCAACTACCGTGTCTATGTGAGACGCAGAGTAGGTTGAACGGATGATCTCCACGTGTATTTCCCACCGTAAAGCATGGAGGAGGTGTTATGGTATGGGGGTGCTTTTAACCAGCCCACTTAACCAGCATTGAAACCACAGCATTCTGCAGCGATACGCCATCCCATCTGATTTGGGATGACTAAGTCGACAAGTTTGTATCAGGTTAGAAAAAACACTAGCATATAACGAGACAATTCTTTAAACAGTAAAACACAGGACTGCATGATTATTATGTAATTTTCCATGACAACCTCCAGGGTGAGTAAGGGCTATTTGACCAAGGAGAGGGATGGAGTGCTGCATCAGATGACCTGGCTTCCACAATCCCCCGACCTCAACCAAACTGAGATGGTTTGGGATGAGTTGGACCGTAGACTGAAGGAAAATCAGCCAACAACTGCTCAGCATATGTGGGAATTCCTTCAAGACTGTTGGAAAAGCATTCCTCATGAAGCTGATTGAGAGAATTCCAAGAGTGTGCAAAGCTGTCATCAAGGCAAAGGGTGGCTATTTGAAGAATCTCAAATATATCTCTCCCAGGGCGCACTCCTCCTCCCTGTAGGCTCTCTCGTCATTGTTGGTATTCAGGCCTACTACTGTTGTCTGCAAACATGATGATTGAGTTGATGGTGTGCATGGCCACGCAGTCATGGGTGAACAGTGCGTATAGGAGGGGGCTGCGCACGCACCCTTGTGGGGACCCCGTGTTGAGGATCAGTGGAGGTGATAAAATGCGATTGTGTTCATTGTCAGAAGCTTATGCCTGCACATACCATAACCCCACCACCACCATGGGGCACTCTGTTCACAACACTGACATCAGCAAACCGCTCGCCCACACGACGCCATACACGTGGTCTGCCGTTGTGAGGCCTGTTGGACATACTTCCAAATTCTCTAAAACGACGACAGAGGTGCCTTATTGTAGAGTAATTAACAGCTCTGGTGGACATTCCTACAGTCAGCATGCCAATTGCACGCTCCCTCAAAACTTGAAACATCTGTGGCATTGTGTTGTGTGACACAACTTAACATTTTAGAGTGTCCTTTTATTTTCCCCAGCACAAGGTGCACCTGTGTAATGACCATGCTGTTTAATCAGATTCTTGATATGCCACACCTGTCAGGATGGATTATCTTAGCAAAGGATAAAATGCTCACTAACAGGGATGTAAACCAATTTGTGCACAAAATGTGAGAGAAATAAGCTCTTTGTGCTTATGGAAAAATGTAAACACCACTTGTCCTCTAAACAGCCTCCATCGCCCGCACCACAAATATAGGACTTAGTGTTCATGAAGAAGGTGGAGTTTGTTTAGGCCTAATACTTGTCGAGGAGGGGGTGAAGGTCTCGCAGGTAGACGTCCACTGCCATCCTGGCTTTTTCCCCTATACCCTTCTCCAGTCGAGCGTTGTGAATTAGAATCTGGGAGTGGAAGGTGGCACCGTTGTCACAATGGGTGGTGTGTGGATTCAGAAGAGTCAGGCGCAGGAGACAGAATGATTCCGTGAATGAATTTAATAAAATGTCCACACGGAAAATATGCAAAGGTATGGAGTGCAAGCGTGCCAAAAAGAAACGCACCACCCTTAAAAGAACGTAACCAGGGACGCAGCCCAAACGAATAGCGTAACTCCAAAAAATACAGAACTTCATGACAAACACACCCAGACAACACGAACAATCCCGCACAAACAACAAACCTAACTAACTAGCCTAAATACCCCTCCCCACTAACAACTAACACAAAACGGGTGCGCAACTAACCTAGGCCTAACTAACAGAACGTGAAACATAAATCGATGGCAGCTAGTAGGCCGGCACCGGCGAGCGCCGCCCGAGCGAGGAGGGGCGCCACCTTCCGTAGTTGTCGTGACAACCGTTGACTCAGTGCTTGAGGAAGCAGGAGGTCATCTGACCGTCTCGTAGCATGGAGTTCTTTAGCCTGGTCAGCTGGGTGCTGAGCTGAGCCTCCAGGTTGTTGGTGTCCTGCAGAAGGGGCACTTTGATCCCTAGATGCATCTGCATGCTCTTCAGATACTCGTCCATCAGGTCCCGTGCCTCTGAGGCCTTCTCCTCGGTAAACACCTGGCGCAGTATAGCGCTAGTGTCCAGTGGGGCCTTCTTGACAGAGATGAGGACCAGCTCCAAGATCATGGCGATGATCAGGGCTCTGATTCCCACGGCGTGAGGAACTCGAGCTAAGTCCCCCAGAGCAGAACCCAGTTTCTCCATGTAGGCTGGGGCTTGGGTGCCTGCATACTCCAGCAGACTGGAAAAATATCTCTGCAACACAGCTGTGGAGTCCAGCCTGGAGTACAGCAAGAAGGAACAGGCGATGGAGAAAAATAGATACTGTGAGAACCACTTAATTGAGTGTTTGTTTGTCTTCTCAGATCTCTTTTTGTAAGAATGTGTCAATTTCACCTCCCTCTCTGAGCGCCAATGAAATGTCCCTGAAGAGAAGTGGACAAAGGTATTTTTGGGGAGTGACACGCATGTAGCCAATAGGTATGCAGAACGCAAAGAACACATACATTTTGTAATTGTTTTTGTTTTTGAAACGAGAATGAAATCCCAACCCTTTCTCCTTTTGATATTTGTTTGTATGTTTATTTTGAGAGTTAGAATAAGAGGGTGGGTGAGAGGGATGACGGAAGAGAGTTATTATTGAAATGCTATACCAGGAAACAAACCCCAGTCTGGCATGGGGATAATATGTGGTCCGGTGTATTTGTATCTCCCTCCCCTCCTTACATGGGTGGTCCAAAAATTTAAAAGGACAGACATTGACTTACACAGGCTTACAGTAGAACCAAATCAGATTTTATGAAAGCACAGTGTTTGTTTTTTCTTCAATATGACAAGATGGGTGACAGCGAGGACTGGTGACAGAAGACGGAACTAAGTGACTGTGCTACCTTGAGCAAGCTTCACATCTTTCTGTTTGAAGCTATTGTGACTTGGAGATGAGACAGGCGATAAGGCCACTGAGAGACGTGTGTGTGTGTGTGTGTGTGTGTGTGTGTGTGTGTGTGTGTGGGGGGGGGGGGGGGGGGGGGGGGGGGGGGGGGGGGGGGGGGGGGGGGGGGGGGGGGGGGGGGGGGGGGGGGGGGGGGAGGAGATAACAGCATCTGCAGTATGATGAACGTTTATCCTCTGACAGGACTGGAGGAAAGTGATGTCCCTCTCTCACAGGCCCTGTGCTTGATACAGAATATGTCATGAGGAATCCACGTTGCTGCATAAACTGAAGTTCCCCACCTCACGTATATTGTATTGCAGTAGAGCTCTGCATTGGTGGTGGCTACGACTCACTGCTTAATATTTAATGTCAGATTATTTTAAGCAGGTTGTAGCAGGGAGGCAGAGTCATTTGTATGTTGATTACTTCCATATTGAATTAGTGCCATATTGTATGTGTACATTCAGCTGATGTGCCTAATCTAAAATGGACACAATCAAGCAACTATGAGGAAATGGATGTCCATCGCTTGGGTATTATGAACATGAGGAAGAATTTACAAAAAGACATTAACTTAGATTCAACCTTCCTTTTAGGAAACATTCATGTCAAGGTTACAATTGAATAATTCACTGAACTACGAGGGGATGCCTGAGTTCACTCAGGATTTTTTTTTTTTTGGGGGGGCTAGAGATGTGATAGAATGGTTCTCTTACACTTACATGGCTGATGTGCTAGCTTTGTACAGACAGGTGGATCCTCTTGGTATCAGTGTTGTGAGAAACTGTTCTTTGCTACTCACATTACAAACAAATGGCTAAACTTGGCTATTTAAGCATCCTTAGCAGTGTTGTTGTGTATGCCCCTGTCAGCCCCCATATAGCCTACATGGTTGTAGAAACCAGGCAACTACATACACCCAGTGGTCAGTTTATTTAGTACCAGGTCAGACCCCCCTTTGCATTCAGAACAGCCTGAATTCTTGGGGGTATTGATTCTACAAAGTGTGGTGTTCCAACGTTGCTCAATTGGTATCAAGGGACCTAACGTGTGCCAGGAAAACATCACACCACTGCCACCAGCCTGTACCGTTGACACCAGGCAGGATGAGGCCATGGACTCCTGCTGCTTTCACCAAATCCTGACTCTACCATCAGCATGACGCAACAGGAACCGAGATTCGGCGGACCAGGCAATGTTTTTCTACTCCTCAATTTTCCAGTGTTGTTGATCACGTGCCCACTGGAGCCGCTTCTTCTGGTTTTTATCTGATAGGAGTGGAACCCTGTGTGGTCGTCTGCTGCAGTAGCCCATCCGTGACAGGAACCGAGGAGTTGTGAGTTCCGGGTTTACCGCTCTGCACACCACTGTTGTACTGTGCCTTTATTTGTCTGTTCGTGCCCGCCTGTTAGCTTGCACAATTCTTGCCATTCTCCTTCGACCTCTCTCCTCAACGAGATGTTTTCACCCACAGGACTTCCGCTGACTGGATGTTTTTTTGTTGCACCATTCTCGGTAAACCCTAGGCACTGTCGTGTGTGAAAAGCCCAGGAGGCTGGCCATTACTGAGATACTGGAACCGACGCACCTGGCACCGATGATCATACCACACTCGAAATCGCTTAGATCACTCATTTTGCCCATTCTAACATTCAGTCAAACAGTAACTGAATGCCTCGATGCCTGTCTGCCTGCTTCATATAGCAAGCCACGTGACTCACTGTCTGTAGGCGTGAACCATTTTCGTGAATGGGGTACCTAATAAACTGGCCATTGAGTTTATTTTAGAGGTCAAAAACACACTAGTAAATTACTGCTATGTTCTCATGTGTCCCATTGCATCATGTCCAGTGTTTCCACACAGTGCGTACGACTTGTAATTTATAGATGTAACCTTAATGGTGCATGCCAACCAACAAACCAGGGGACACTCTTGGCAGACTGGGAGGCATAGCTTACCTACTCCTTAGTAACGCATAATCAGCTTTCTTTGTCAAGCTCATTGCGCTCTAATATACTTATCCAGTTACACACACACACACACTTCTCCATTACCAGCAGCTTTTGATTGATGTAGAGTTGCTGTCCCAGGTGCTTCTGAAATATCAGCTCTCTTAGTTCTTTCCTATCAGGTAATTCAGGTCACAACAAACTCACAACAACCTGAGCTTGTTGGGAGGTTGGTTTGTCTCGCAGGTTGTATCAGTGATGTGCCTTAATGAAAGTTGATACCTTTTATAGCTATACTTTCATACTGTATATACCCTCTGTAACATTACTCTATTTAGTCCAAGGCATCCGTACAGTGAGGGAAAAAAGTATTTGATCCCCTGCTTATTTTGTACGTTTGCCCACTGACAAAGAAATTATCAGTCTATAATTTTAATGGTAGGTTTATTTGAACAGTGAGAGACAGAGTAACAACAACAAAAATCCTGAAAAACGCATGTAAAAAATGTTATAAATTGATTTGCATTTTAATGAGGGAAATAAGTATTTGACCCCCTCTCAATCAGAAAGATTTCTGGATCCCAGGTGTCTTTTATACAGGTAACGAGCTGAGATTAGGAGCACGCTCTTAAAGGGAGTTCTCCTAATCTCAGTTTGTTACCTGTGTAAAGGACACCTGTCCACAGAAGCAATCAATCAATCAGATTCCAAACTCTCCACCATGGCCAAGACCAAAGAGCTCTCCAAGGATGTCAGGGACAAGATTGTAGACCTACACAAGGCTGGAATGGGCTACAAGACCATCGCCAAGCAGCTTGGTGAGAAGGTGACAACAGTTGGTGCGATTATTCGCAAATGGAAGAAGCACTAAAGAACTGTCAGTCTCTCTCGGCCTGGGGCTCCATGCAAGATCTCACCATGGAGTTGCAATGATCGTGAGGAATCAGCCCAGAACTACACGGGAGGATCTTGTCAATGATCTCAAGGCAGCTGGGACCATAGTCACCAACAAAACAATTGGTAACACACTACGCCGTGAAGGACTGAAATCCTGCAGCGCCCGCAAGGTCCCCCTGCTCAAGAAAGCACATATACATGCCCATCTGAAGTTTGCCAATGAACATCTGAATGATTCAGAGGATAACTGGTGAAAGTGTTGTGGTCAGATGAGACCAAAATGGAGCTCTTTGGCATCAACTCAACTCACTGTGTTTGGAGGAGGAGGAATGCTGCCTATGACCCCAAGAACACCATCCCCACCGTCAAACATGGAGGTGGAAACATTATGCTTTGGGGGTGTTTTTCTGCTAAGGGGACAGGACAACTTCACCGCATCAAAGGGACGATGGACAGGGCCATGTACTGTCAAATCTTGGGTGAGAACCTCCTTCCCTCAGCCAGGGCATTAAAAATGGGTCGTGGATGGGTATTCCAGCATGACAATGACCCAAAACACACGGCCAAGGCAACAAAGGAGTGGCTCAAGAAGAAGCACATTAAGGTCCTGGAGTGGCCTAGTCAGTCTCCAGACCTTAATCCCATAGAAAATCTGTGGAGGGAGCTGAAGGTTCGAGTTGCCAAACGTCAGCCTCGAAACCTTAATGACTTGGAGTATCTGCAAAGAGGAGTGGGACAAAATCCCTCCTGAGATGTGTGCAAACCTGGTGGCCAACTACAAGAAACGTCTGACCTCTGTGATTGCCAACACGGGTTTTGCCACCAAGTACTAAGTCATGTTTTGCAGAGGGGTCAAATACTTATTTCCCTCATTAAAATGCCAATCAATTCATAACATTTTTGACGTGCGTTTTTTTGGATTTTTTTGTTGTTATTCTGTCTCTCACTGTTCAAATAAACCTACCATTAAAATTATAGACTGATCATTTCTTTGTCAGTGGGCAAACGTACAAAATCAGCAGGGGATCAAATATGTTTTCCCTCACTGTATATGCAGTTGAAGTCGGAAGTTTACATATACTTAGGTTGGAGTCATTAAAACTCGTTTTTCAACCACTCCACAAATTTCTTGTTAACAAACTATAGTTTTTGCAAGTCGGTTAGGACATCTACTTTGTACATGACACAAGTAATTTTTCCAACAATTGTTTACAAACAGATTATTTCACTTATAATTCACTGTATCACAATTCCAGTGGGTCAGAAGTTTACATACACTAAGTTGAATATGCCTTTAAACAGCTTGGAAAATTCCAGAAAATTACGTCATGGCTTTCGAAGCTTCTGATAGGCTAATTGACATCATCTGAGTCAATTGGAGGTGTACCTATGGATGTATTTGTGCCTCTTTGGTTGACATCATGGGACAATCTAAATAAATCAGCCAAGACCTCAGAAAAAAAATTGTAGACCTCCACAAGTCTGGTTCATCCTTGGGAGAAATTTCCAAACACCTGAAGGTACCGCGTTCATCTGTACTAACAATAGTACGCAAGTATAAACACCATGGGACCACGCAGCCGTCATACCGCTCAGGAAGGAGACGTGTTCTGTCTCCTAGAGATTAACGTACTTTGGTCTGAAAAGTGCAAATCAATCCCAGAACAACAGCAAAAGATCTTGTAAAGATGCTGGAGGAAACAGGTACAAAAGTATCTATATCCACAGTTTACGTTTTAGTCATTTAGCAGACGCTCTTATCCAGAGCGACTTACAGTAGTGAATGCATACATTTCATAATTTTTTCCCCCCGTACTGGTCCCCCATGGGAATCGAACGAGTCCTATATTGACATAACCTGAAAGGCCGCTCAGCAAGGAAGAAGCCACTCCTCCAAAACACCGATTAAAATAGCCAGACTACGGTTTATAACTGCACATGGGGACAAAGATCGTACTTTTTGGAGAAATGTCCTCTTGTCTGATGTAACACAAATAGAACTGTTTGACCATAATGACCATCATTATGTTTGGAGGAAAAAGGGGGAGGCTTGCAAGCCTAAGAACACCATCCCAACCGTGAAGCACAGGGGTGGCAGCATCATGTTGTGGTTGTGCTTTGCTGCAGGAGGGACTGGTGCACTTCACAAAATAGATGGCATAATGAGGGAGGAAAATTGTGGATATATTGAAGCAACATCTCAAGACATCAGTCAGGAAGTTAAAGTTTGGTTGCAAATGGGTCTTCCAAATGGACAATGACCCCAAGCATACTTCCAAAGTTGTGGCAAAATGGCTTAAGGACAACAAAGTCAAGGTAATGGAGTGGCCATCACAAAGACCTGACCTCAATCCTATAGATGATTTGTGGGCAGAACTGAAAAAGCATGTGCTAGTAAGGAAGCCTACAGACCTGACTCAGTTACACCAGCTCTGTCAGAGGAATAGGCCAAAATTCACCCAATTTATTGTGGGAAGCTTGTGGAAGGCTACTCGAAACGTTTGACCCAAGTTAAACAATTGAAATGCAATGCTACCAAATACTAATTGAGTGTATGTAAACTTCTGACCCACTGGGAATGTGATGAAAGAAATAAAAGCTGAAAGAAATAATTCTCTCTACTTTTATTCTGAAATTTCATATTCTTAAAATAAAGTGGTGATCCTAACTGACCTAAGACAGGGAATTTTTACAAGGATTAAATGTCAGGAATTGTGAAAAACTGAGTTTAAATGTATTTGGCTAAGGTGTATGTAAACTTCCGACTTCAACTGTAAGTATTTGGACAAAGAAAAAGGTACACTGTCTGCTATAACGATAGCAGGGCCGGATCACCGCATCTGTGGCCCCGGGACACCTACCTCCAGTAGGCCCTCCCACCTGAAAAATGTATATTTTGTTATATTTTTTGGGGCCGGTTTTTATATGCCTTAACGTACCTTAAAAATGATGAGTTAAAGGAATAATCCACCCCCAGAAAAAAAAGCATGAAACTCCTGTCAATTTGCTGTAAGTGTGTAAAATATGTTTCCCATGATTTAACTTCTAAGTGGTCCATCCTGTGAAAATCTGGAAATCGTTAGCTACATAATTCTCGTCACTATATATAGGGGTAAACACTATCACATTTCATACCGCTTTTAAAACAATTACCTGCACTCCAGATCACCAAATCAGCCAATAGATGGTATGGGCATACTGTCTAGAACACATTCATCCGTTTATATGGTCAAGACAGTATACAGTACATTCAGAAAGTATTCAAACCCCTTGACTTTTGCCACATTTTGTTACGTTACAACCTTATTCTAAAATTGATTAAACATTTTTTTTCCTTATCAATCTACACCCAATACCCCATAATGACAAAGCAAAAGTTTATTTTTAATTTTTATTGTAGCAAATTTATTCAAAGTAAAAAACTGATATTACATTTACATAAGTATTCAAACCCTTTACTCAGTACTTTGTTGAAGCACCTTTGGCAGAAATTACAGCCTCAATTCTTCTTTGGTATGACGTTACAAGCTAGGCACACCTGTATTTGGGGAGTTTCACTCATTCTTCTCTGTAGATCCTCTCAAGCTCTGTCAGATTGAATGGGGGGCATTGCTACACAGCTATTTTCAGGTTTCTCCAGAGATGTTCGATCGGGTTCAAATCCGGGATATGGCTGGGCCACTCATGGACATTCAGAGACTTGTCCTGAAGCCACTCCTGCGTTGTCTTGGCTGTGTGCTTAGGGCCGTTGTCCTGTTGGAAGGTGAACCTTCACCCCAGTCAGGTCCTGAGCGCTCTGGAGCAAGTTTTCATCAAGGACCTCTCTGTACTTTAATCTATTCATCTTTGCCTCAATCCTGACTAGTCTCCCAGTCCCTATCACTGAAAAACATCCCTGCAGCATGATGGTGCTACCACTATGCTTCACCGTCGGGATGGTGCCAGGTTTCCTCCAGACGTGACGCTTGGCATTCAGGCCAAAGAGTTGGTTTCAATCATGGTTTCATCAGACCAGAGAATCTTGTTTCTCATGGTCTGAGAGTCATTTAGTTGCCTTTTGGCCAACTGCAAGCGGGCTGTCATGTGACTTTTACTGAGGAGTGGCTTTTTTCTGGCCACTACCATAAGGCCTAATTGGTGGAGTGCTGCAGAGATGGTTGTCCTTCTGGAAGGTTATCCCATTTCCACAGAGGAGCTCTAGAGCTCTGTCAGAGTGACGATCAGGTTCCTTGTCACCTCCCTGACCAAGGCCCTTTTCCCCCGATTGCTCAGTTTGGCCGGAAGAGTCTTGGTGGTTCCAAACTTCTTACATTCAAGAATGATGGAGGCCACCGTGTTCTTGGGGACCTTCAATGCTCCATGAATGTTTTTGTCCCGTTCCCCAGATCTGTGCCTCGACACAATCCTGTCTCGGAGCTCTACGGACAATTCCTTCGACCTCGTGGCTTGATTTTTGCTCTGACATGCACTGTCAACTGTGGGACATTATATAGACAAGTGTGTGCCTTTCCAAATCATGTCCAATAAATTAAATTGACCACAGGTGGACTCCAAGTAGAAACATCTCAATGATCAATGGAAACAGGATGCACCTCAGCTCAATTTTGAGTCTCATAGCAAAGGGTCTGAATACTTATGTCAATAAGGTATTTCTGGGGGGGGGGTTTTCTCCATTATTAAACATTTCAAAAAATCTGTTTTCGCTTTGTCATTATGGGGTATTGTGTGTAGATTGCTGAGGAAAATGTTTTATTTAATCCATTTTAGAATTAGGCTGTAACGTAACAAAATGTGGAAAAAGTGTAATGGGTCTGAATACTTTCCGAAGGCACTGTACATTTCGTTTAGATGTGGTCAACCTAAACAGTGTCCAAATGATTGAACAATTTTTCTCCTGCAAGTACCATGTCGCAATGCACCCTGCTTCTGTGGGAAACAGAAACGCATTACAGAAAGGAGGTGATAGGAATCCCATTGGGCATTGAATGGAAAATCGCCCCATCCAACTGACTGTCGACCCATCGCATTCACGTTGTCATGCTGTGTCTTGCGGTTGCTAAGCTAATCAAAGTCAGGGTATGATTCGAGACACCTGCCTATTTTCCTCAAAAGTAGGTAATAGAACAATTCCAAAGCTATATATTACAGAGAACAAGTAATCTCACATCTTGGAAAATATTTGCAATGTTTGTACTTCTTGTTTACGGAATTCATGCTAATGTTCGGTTTTTGAGTTAGCGCCCATTTAACTCCCATTCACAACTTGGAGAGCTCTCTTTGTCCCAGAATCACCCAGAATGCACCGCGTGTCCCATTGACGACGCATGGGCAACTTACACAATGACCGTTAATACGATTTAGAATGGATTTCCCATCTCCTCAAAAGTATCTCTGTGGGCAGAGATGCCATTTATAGCTCAGTGGCAGAGAGCCAGTGTTGCCAACTTAGCGACTTTGTCACTATATTTAGCGAGTATTTAGACCCCTCTAGCGACACATTTTCAAAAAATTGATTAGCGACAAATCTAGCGACTTTTTCTGGTGTTATTGGAGACTTTTGGAGACTGATGTGAAAGCACATATCATTCTTACTCTTCTCAACGGGTGCTGCCGTGGGCCCCACCCCTGTCCCAAAGCGCTCACAGGCGGCCCAGTCCTCACGCAGCAGTCCCTCCCAGCTGCAGTCAGAGCAGGAGATGTTCACCCCTCCGCGTCCAGACTGCAAATGAATAGCACATGCGGGAAGCTGGCTCTGACTGCTGGCTGATTCCGCCCTGGCTTACATTCAGGGCGGGATGTAATTGTAAAATGTTCTTTGTCTAAAATAAAGCACTGCACAAAAATAAATCACTTACTCACCTTGTCCACTGTGTGTGTGCTTCTCTGTGACTTAAGCTAAACATCTAGCTGGCTAGCTCATCATGTCTCAGTCTAAACTGTACACTCAAAAATACAGAAAGGAGTGGGAATCAAACCCTGAATTCAAAGGCTGGTTGAAGCTGTTTATTGGAGATGATACACAGGTATACTGCCTGTATTGTATGGCTGATTTCTACAGCAAACTTAATGATGTAAAAAAAAACATATGACAACTCAAAAACATACTCAAAAGGCAAAGCCTTATAACAGTTCCACCCAAAACAAGCTGCCATTTATGGTTAAAAAAATGTACTCTGCAAAAAAGGCTGAGGTCACCATGGCATTAGCTATCACTGAACACTGTTCCATGCTGGCATGTGATCACATTGGAGAAGCATGTAGAGCTGCTTTCTCAGACTCCACTACTGCTACCCACTTCAAAATGCACAGGACAAAGTGCACAGAAATGATTCATGGTGTTCTAGCACCATACTTTCTGAAAAAGTTGGTCGCAGATGTGGGTGACCAGCGTTTCAGCCTCCTCCTCGATGAGTCCACGGATGTAAGTGTTTCTAAGTACCTGGGGGTTGTGTTAAGGTACTTTAGTGACACCAAGCAGACAATTGTATCAACATTTCTGGGGCTTGTTGAGTTGGAGGGAGGAGATGCCAAATCTATAGCCCGTGCTGTTGTGGCTTTCCTCGAAGTGTTGTCTTAAAAAAGAGAAACTCCTGGGGATAAGGACTGACAATGCCTCTGTTATGACGGGGATTAATGGAATTTATGGGGTTCATAAAGTGCTGGAGGAGTATGGCCTCAAATATTTGGTTCTTATTTGCTGTGTGTGCCACTCTGCAGCTTGCTGTAAGTCATGCTTCCAATGACACCATCCCCCGTAGTGTGGAGTACTTGGTACGAGAGACTCATAACTGGTTTTCAGTGTCTCCAAAGCGCAGAGAGGCCTACAAGGCCATATATGAGACCATCAACTGTGGGGAGAAAACTTTACAGATAACTAATGTGTGTGCCACACGTTGGCTCTCCATTGAACCAGCGGTTTCACGCATTTTGGACCAGTGGGAGGAGCTTAGGCTGCATTTCGCAGTCACCAAGTCCAGTGAACACTGCTACATGGCTGAGGTTTTATACTCCATGTACAGTGATCCTCAAAACATATTGTATCTGACTTTTTTGAAGTCAGTGCTGGGTGAGGTACAGTTGGCCATCAAGGCTTTTGAGGGAGAGCAAGTAGATCCTCTTAAGCTACTTGATAGCTTGGTTCGCCTGATCGAGTCTGTGAGCAGCAGGGTGCTGAATCCACTGGCAAATGTTGATGTACTCAAAGGGCCAATAGATGGATACTTCAGTCCCAAACCGTACCTTGTTTACCTTTTTGAGTCAAAGACAGCTAAGCTCCACCTTGCGCCTGAGGATGAAAACAATGTCCGAATGTGGTGTATAGCCTTCACCATCTCCCTCACTAATGAGTTGAGGGTGAGACTGCCGGACAACATCAAAGCATTGCAGTACATGTCAGTTTTCAATGCGGAGGAAACTCTAAAGCACAATAAGAGCCCTGGAGAAATAGAAAAAATAGCCAAGCTCCTTGGCTACTCCCCTGCAGAGATAGACAAGATTGTCCAGCAATGGCGCGCCATCCATCTTAGTAAATGGAATGAGACAAAAAACACACTGGGCTTCTGGAGTGAGATTTGGAAGTTCAGGGATGCAGCTGATATCAACCCGTTTCAAGAACTTGCCATGGCTGCTGTGTCTGTGTTGTCCTTGCCACATTCGAATGCTGAAGTCGAGAGAGTATTCAGCCAGATGAGTGTGGTAAAAAGCAAACTTAGAAATCAGATGTCCTTGCAGACCCTTAACTCCATCATGTACATTTGATATGGACTGAAGCTGTCTGGTGAGGCTTGCTATGAGCACCAGCTGCCTGATAATGTTTTGCAGCTTTTTGACAGATCAGCTGCTTACTCATTTAAGTCAGCTCCCTCAGTTGCTGAACCTGCCATAGAGAGCCTTGACCAAATTGACGATGACCCACTCTTTCTGTGAGCCAACATGGCCTGTGTGTGTGTGGAGGGGGGTCTGGGGGAAAAAAAACTATTAACCTGAATTAGGGCCAGACTAGTTACCATAATTTTCTCACATTGCCATTGACTGTTTTTTCTATTGTCTCTTTTTGGACCATTTAGATTGTTAATGTAGATTGTATACAAAAAAAATGTAAAACATGCTATGGTTAAAAATGTTCATGTTTTACTGTGACTTGTTGTAGGCTCCTAAGTGGACCATAAAGTTAAAAACCAAACCAAATTAAGAAAACTAAACTTTTTTTTTTTTTTAAATAAACTAAAAAATAAAATATAAAACTAAGTAACTCTGCCAGTGTCTCTTTTGGGTGACTTTTGCCGGTCCCAAGCCCGGATAAAGGAGGTTGGAATTGTGACATTAAGAAAAACAAGAATCGACAGAAGAAAGTTCATTTGTAGTTCTAAACACATTTAGGGTGTTTTTTACTCACTTTTTGTCTCTCCCACGACGTTATTCCTCTCTCCTACAGCGTCCATCACAATTACATGCACATGGCCAATTATGCAAATTAGGCGATGACGTCATTTAGTGACTTCTAGCGACTTTTAGGACAGCCAATAGCTACTTTCCTTACAGAGGAGTTGGCAACACTGGCAGAGACGAACTACAAGTTGAACTCAGTGAGATATACTCCTAAATTGACAGAGCAGTTTGTTTTGGCAATTTTACAGCTAGCTAGTTCCTTCACATGCTGATATTGACTTTGGTATTATTGTGTGTAGCTACAGTTGAAGTCGGAAGTTTACATACACCTTAGCCAAATACATTTAAACTAAGTTTTTCACAATTCCTGACATTTAATCCTTGTAAAAATTCTGTGCTTCACGGTTGGGATGGTGTTCTTCAGCTTGCAAGCCTCCCCCTTTTTCCTCCAAACATAACGATGGTCATTATGGCCAAACAGTTCTATTTTTGTTTCATCAGACCAGAGGACATTTCTCCAAAAAGTACAATCTTTGTCCCCATGTGCAGTTGCAAACCGTAGTCTGGCTTTTTTTATGGCGGTTGTGGAGCAGTGGCTTCTTTCTTGCTGAGAGGCCTTTCAGGTTATGTCGATAGAGGACTCGTTTTACTGTGGATATAGATACTTTTGTACCTGTTTCCTCCAGCATCTTCACAAGGTCCTTTGCTGTTGTTCTGGGATTGATTTGCACTTTTTCCACCAAAGTACGTTCATCTCTAGGAGACAGAACGCGTCTCCTTCCTGAGCGGTATGACGGCTGCGTGGTCCCATGGTGTTTATACTTGCGTACTATTGTTTGTACAGAAGAATGTGGTACCTTCAGGCATTTGGAAATTGCTCCCATGGATGAACCAGACTTGTGGAGGTCTACAATTTTTTTTCTGAGGTCTTGGCTGATTTCTTTTCACTTTCCTATGGTGTCAAGCAAAGAGGCACTGAGTTTGAAGGTAGGCCTTGAAATACATCCAATTGACTCAAATGATGTCAATAAGCCTATCAGAAGCTTCTAAAGCTATGACATCATTTTCTGGAACTTTCCAAGCTGTTTAAAGGCACAGTCAACTTAGTGTATGTAAACTTCTGACCCTCTAGAATGGTGATACAGTGAATTATAAGTGAAATAATCTGTCTGTAAACAATTGTTGGAAGAATTACTTGTCATGCACAAAGTAGATGTCCTAACCGACTTGCCAAAACTATAGTTTGTTAACAAGAAATTTGTGGAGTGGTTGAAAAACAAGTTTTAATGACTCCAATCTAAGTGTATGTAAACTTCCGACTTCAACTGTATGTTTTCTAGCTAGCTAGCCAGCCAGCCAGCCCAGAGAGAAAGAGCATTGCATTGTGGGTTTCGTAGTAGAGATGCAACAGATTTCCAATAATAAATAAGCATTTCACGGTGAAGTCTACACCTGTTGTAATCGGCGCATGTTACAAAACATTTGATTTGACTTAGTCAGTTCATTCAACTTGGGTAACTAAACAACCACATATCACAGTCATAGCAAGTAACTCTGCTTGATAGTACTCCCTCATGTTCATTGTGCTCAGTTTTTTTTTCTTTTTTTAAAATTATTTTTATTTAGTTTCCACCAGCCTTGTTATAACGAGAATATGTAACATTTGTTCACAAAATTGTTGTTTTCACATATTACTTTTATTTAACACTGTTAATCATAGGAATTAGTGGTTTGGGTTGGATTATCCCTTTAATGCTTAAACTTAACCATAAACATTTTGAAATTTCACGTTTGGAACAACTTTTAAATATTACATTTGAGAACTTGGATGAATGTCTAATTTTGACTTCAGACTGTAAGAATTTGTAGAACTTTCTGCAATTCTATACATTTTGCCATGCGGCAGAGTGCAGTTTTACAACTAATCTCATGCTATTAAAGGTTGCTAGATCGAATCCCCGAGCTGACAAGGTAAAAATCTGTCGTTCTGCCCCTGAACAAGGCAATTAACCCTTTGTTCCTAGGCCGTCATTGTAAATAAGAATTTGTTCTTAACTGACTTGCCTAGTTAAATAAAGGTTAAATTAAATAAAAATACACATTTTGCCATGAGACTGATAGAACATTATTCAGTTTTAAAGCTAATTCCCTGCAATTCTACACATTTTTCCATGGTTTATGATGTGTTCATATGCTGCCACGGGGCCCCAAACCCTGCTTGCCCGGTTGGTAATCCGTACCTGAACGTTAGAACACTTTTTTCAACTTTAAAGGGGGTGATGTTCCTTTTTCATCTGGCTATGACATAAGATTTACAACCTGACCTAGAATTCCTTAAAATCAAATGCCGACCGCATTATCTACCAAGAGAATTCTCTTGGATCATAATCACAGTCGTGTATATCCCCCCCAAGCAGACACATTGACGGCCCTAAAATAATTTAATTTGACTCTATGTAAACTGGAAACCACATATCCTGAAAAATGTATCAGCATATCGTATGTGCGACTCGGGCTGATGCATACAAAGCCCTCCCCCGCCCTCCTTTCAGAAAATCTTACCAAGACTCCATTTTGTTGCTCCCAGCCAATAGACAGAAACTAAAACAGGAAGCGCCCGTGCTCAGGTCTGTTCAACGTTGGTCCGACCAATCTGATTCCACGCTTCAAGATTGCTTCGATCACGTGGACTGGGATATGTTCCGCATAGCGTCGGACAATAACATTGATGAATACGCTGATTCGGTGAGCGAGTTTATTAGCAAGTGCATCGGTGATGTTGTACCCACAGCGTCTATTAAAACCTTTCCCATCCAGAAACCGTGGATTGACGGTAGCATTTGCGCAAAACTGAAAGCGCAAACCACTGCTTTTAATCAGGGCAAGGTGACCGGAAACATGACCGAATACAAACAGTATAGCTATTCCCTCCGCAAAGCAATCAAACAAGCTAAGCATCAGTATAGAGACAAAGTAGAGTCGCAGTTCAACGGCTCAGACACGAGAGGTATGTGGCTGGGTCTACAGTCAATCGCGGACTACAAAAGGAAAACCAGCCCCGTTGTGGACCATGATATCTTGCTCCCAGACAAACTAAACAACTTCTTTGATCTCTTTGAGGACAATACAGTGCCACTGACACGGCCCGCTACCAAAACCTGCTGGCTCTCCTTCCTTGCAGCTAACGTGAGTAAACATTTAAACGTGTTAACCCTCGCAAGGCTGCCGGCAGTCTGCTCTTCCCACATGTTTCAAGAGGGCCACCATTGTTCCTGTTCCCAAGAAAGCTACGGTAACTGAGCTAAATGACTATCACCCCGTAGCACTCACTTCCGTCATCATGAAGTGCTTTGAGAGACTAGTCAAGGACCATATCATCTCCACCCTACCTGACACCCTAAACCCACTCCAATTTGCTTACCGCCCCAATAGGTCCATAGACGACGCAATCACACTGCACACTGCCCTAACCCATCTGGACAAGAGGAATACCTATGTAAGAATGCTGTTCATTGACTACAGCTCAGCATTTAACACCATAGTACCCTCCAAACTCGTCATTAAGCTCGAGACCCTGGGTCTCGACCCCGCCCTGTGCAACTGGGTCCTGGACTTCGTGACGGGTCGCCCCCAGGTGGTGAGGGTAGGAAACAACATCTCCACCCTGCTGATCCTCAACACTGGGGCCCCACAAGGGTGTGTTCTCTGTACTCCCTGTTCACCAATGACTGCATGGCCATTCACGCCTCCAACTCAATCATCAAGTTTGCAGACGACACTACAGTGGTAGGCTTGATTACCAACAACGACGAGATGGCCTACAGGGAGGAGGTGAGGGCCCTCGGAGTGTGGTGTCAGGAAAATAACCTCACACTCAATGTAAAAAAAAAAGAGATGATCATGGACTTCAGGAAACAGCAGAGGGAGCAGCACCCTATCCACATCGACGGGACAGTAGTGGAGAAGGTGGAAGGTTTTAAGTTCCTCGGCGTATACATCACAGACAAACTGAAATGGTCCACCCACACAGACAGCGTGGTGAAGAAGGCGCAGCAGTGCCTCTTCAACCTCAGGAGGCTGAAGAAATTTGGCTTGTCACCAAAACCACTCACAAACTTTTATAACTTTTATAGCTGACTCTGCTTTCACTTGCTCTGGAACATGATTATTTGAAGATAGGCTAGCCAGCCGTATCGATGGTTCTCAGTGGGGTGATGAGAGTAGTAGAATAGGATGGTTTGAAGAGTGGTGGATGGTCCCACTTAAATTCGCTTTTCTAGATACTTAGGACAGCTAATCAGCCGTACCAGTGAATGTCCAGGAGGTGAGCTTCTCGCCTCTACCTCGTGTTGATATTCAGAGTTTGAACCACTTTGGACGTGAGCTGCAGCTTACATGCCTCACTGGTCTGATATGTTAATTCTTAACCCACCGTTTTATTCAGTTCATTCAAAAGGGGCGGTTCGTGAGGCTGACACGCTCTCTGACCTTACTCAAGGGGCGGTGACTACTCACTTGTACAAAGTTATAGAAACAATTTCCTCTTATAGTTTCTAAGATCACATCTCTCTCTTAAAAATACTTTGATCATTTTTCATATTTCATACGCAACGTAGAGGATGGAGACTTTGAACGTGGAGACTTTTAACATTTTTAATGACATAACAAAATAACAACCAAAATTACATTATTATTCTTTAGATGGTCTCTGACCATTCATTCCCCACATTCTATGTTAGAATTATTGTTCCAGTATTCACTTTAGAACATGTTACAGTTTCCCGGGAAAACGTCTGTGAAACAAAGGCACATTCCTGTGTGAATTTGGAGAGGGAGATAGCTGAAAGTTCTAATCTTTGATTTACAACAGGGTGTGAACTGTCAACCCCCCACCAGCTCCCTTCTCCCCCCTCTATAGGGTGAGAGGTGGTCTGGCTGAAGTTATTTATTGGCAAGCTGATCTGACCTATTCGGATCCTCACCGGACAGTCATGACAATGTGGGGGGGTACAGGTTAGTTGAGGTAATTGTACATGTAGGTAGGGGTAAAGTGACTATCGATAGATAATAAACAGAGAGTAGCAGCAGTGTTAAAATAAATGGGGGGGATGTCAATGTAAATAGTCAGGGTGGTCATTTGATTAATTGTTCAGCAGTCTTATGGCTTGGGAGTAGAAGCTGTTAAGGAGCCTTTTGGACCTAGACTTGGCGCGCCGGTCTGCTTGCCGTGCGGTAGCAGAGAGAACAGTCTATGACATGGGTGACTGGAGTCTTTGACCATTTTTTGGGCCTTCCTCTGACACCGGCTGATATAGAGGTCCTGGATGGCAGGAAGCTAGGCCCCGGTGATGTACTGGGTCGCACTACCCTCTGTAGCGCCTTACAGTCGGATGCCGAGCAGTTGCCATACCAGGCGGTGATGCAACCGGTCAGGATACACTCGATGGTGCAGCTGTAGAACTTTTTAAAGGTCTGGGGACCCATGCCTAATCTTTTCAGTCTCCTGAAGGGGAAAAGGCGTTGTTGTGCCCTCTTCATGACTGTCTTGGTGTGTTTGGACCATGATAGTTTGTTGGGGATGTGGACACCAAGGAACTTGAAATTCTCTACCCGCTCCACTACAGCTCCGTCGATGTGAAAGGGGGCATGTTTGGCCCTCCTTTTCCTGTAGTCCATGCTCAGCTCCTTTGTCTTGCTCACGTTGAGGGAAAGGTTGTTGTCCTGGCACCACACTGCCAGGTCTCTGACCTCCTCCCTATAGGCTGTGTCGTTGTTATCGGTGATCAGGCCTACCACTGTTGTCATCAACAAACTTAATGATGGTGTTGGAGTCTTGCTTGTCCACTCAGTCTGGGGGAACAGGGAGTACAGGAGGGGACTATTGTCTTTGATATCAGATATTACATATAATCCATTAATTTTCTTTTTGCGTTTTGTTTGACCACATAGGGTATCACTAGCAATCTATGATGACATTTGCAGTAGGACCTTCTATACCATCTTAAATGGGCTCCTTTCTCAGTTCTTTCATTTTCCTCAGCTATCATCCCTGAATCATCCCAGCTCTCACAGCTTCCTTCAACACCAGCCAGGGAGGGGAAACCTGTGATGCAACCATTCCCTACATCAGTGCCCTCTTACTACCAGCAGACGCTGCTATCTCCTGCCCTTCAATGTGAGATGTTTTGAAGAGCACTGTAACATGTTGCTAAGGTTGTATTGATTCTCCTTCTAAGTGTCTGTGTAATGAAATCTGCCTGCGTTTTTTTTGTTTTTTTGGCCTCCAGAGTGGGTGTGCAGTGTGTCATTGAGGCAGTGCACGCACACGGCCATCCGGCGTGGGAGGCTGTCAGAGAGTGTGTGGGAATCTCCTAATTCAGAATGAAGGGTTTAAATCCAGTCTTTCTTGAAGAAACCATTTATCGGGGGGAAAAGAGGAGTCAAATGATCGTTTGCCAAATATCTCTCTTTGTGCTGTTTGATCCATTCCAGTAGTTGTCTGGAGATAATGAAAACGCCCTCCCTGGAGTTTTATTATACACTCAATCACCTTTTCACATCCCAAAAGAGATGAGAAAGATTTCCCCTCTACTATCTGAGCCCATGGAATAATCAGGATATTTTTTTTTCTCAAGTGTTAGAATAGCTCTTGTCTTAAAGGTCAGGGTTAAGAACTATATACTGTAGGACATGTCTTATTCATGTTGTACAAACTCAAAATATATATTTTTGAATGAGTGTAAAGCATTTGTCATACATTTTGCTTAGCTACTGTCTGACCGAACAGCCCATGCCTGTCCCAACGATTGATGTGATTAATTTGTGCCTAGGGTCAAGTAAAATACTAGACTAACCTCAATCATTTTTTTTACATCAAATGTTATTTTAGCTGGCTTAGATGTTTCCCCATGTGTTCTTGTCCCCTTAGGAATAAATCGGCCTTATTGTCAAATGAGAATATGGATTTTAAAGATGAACTGTTATAGCAGGAACCATTGGTAATGACCATTGCTTTATAGTTCTCTCGGGACAGTTAATTAATCTGGATAGTCCATTTCTCTGGGCCAACGTGCCCTGTCTGTCTGTCTGTCTGTCCACTGATGGCTTTTCCAACCTGTCCATTTCATTACTCTCCCATGCTTGTAAACTGGGCCTTATGATGCACTAGAGATGTGATTATATTGGTAGGAACAGTCCATTCAATTTACCATCAGGAGTCTATCTATAATGCAGTAGTAGTAGTAGCACCAGCACCAGCTGTAGTAGTAGTAGTAGTAGCACCAGCAGTAGTAGTAGTAGCACCAGCAGTAGTAGCACCAGCAGTAGTAGCACCAGTAGTAGTAGCACCAGTAGTAGTAGCACCAGCAGTAGTAGCACCAGTAGTAGTAGTAGTACTAGTAGCACTAGTAGTAGCAGTAGTAGCACCAGCAGTAGTAGCACCAGCAGTAGTAGCACCAGCAGTAGTAGCACTAGTAGTAGTAGTAGTAGCACCAGCAGTAGTAGCACCAGTATTAGTAGTAGTAGCACCAGCAGTAGTAGCAGTAGCACCAGTAGTAGTAGTAGCACCAATAGTAGTAGTAGCACCAGCAGTAGTAGCAGTAGCAGTAGCACCAGTAGTAGTAGTAGCAGCACCAATAGTAGTAGTAGTAGCAGCACCAGTAGTAGTAGCAGCACCAGTAGTAGTAGTAGCACCAGTAGTAGTAGTAGCACCAATAGTAGTAGTAGAAACACCAGCAGCAGTAGTAGTAGTAGCACCAGCAGTAGTAGTAGTAGTAGTATTTATTTATGTATTTATTTTCACCTTTATTTAACCAGGTAGGCTAGTTGAGAACAAGTTCTCATTTACAACTGCGACCTGGCCAAGATAAAGCAAAGCAGTGCGACACAAACAACAACACAGAGTTACACATGGAATAAACAAACATACAGTCAATAATACAGTATAAAAAGTCTATATACAGTGTGTGCAAATGAGGTAGGATAAGGGGGGTGAGACAATAAATAGGCCATAGTGGCGAAATTATTACAGTATGGCAAATTAAACACTGGAATGGTAGATGTGCAGAAGATGAGTGTGCAAGTAGCGATACTGGGGTGTAAAGGAGCAAAATAAATAAAATGAATAACAATATGGTGATGAGGTAGTTGGATGGGCTATTTACAGATGGGCTATGTACAGGTGCAGTGATCTGTGAGCTGCTCTGACAGCTGGTCCTTAAAGCTAGTGAGGGAGATATGAGTCTCCAGCTTCAGTGATTTTTGCAGTTCGTTCCAGTCATTGGCAGCAGAGAACTGGAAGGAAAGGCGGCCGAAGGAGGAATTGGCTTTGGGGGAGACCAGTGAAATATACCTGCTGGAGCGCGTGCTGCGGGTGGGTGCTGCTATGGTGACCAGTGAGCTGAGATAAGGCGGGGCTTTACCTAGCAACGACTTATAGATGACCTGGAGCCAGTAGGTTTGGCGACGGATATGAAGCGAGGGCCAGCCAATGAGAGACTATTTTGTAAATGACATCGCCGAAGTCAAGGATCGGTAGTAGTAGTAGTAGTAGTAGTAGCACCAGCAGTAGTAGTAGTAGTAGTAGTAGTAGTAGTAGCACCAGCAGTAGTAGTAGTAGCACCAGTAGTAGTAGTAGCACCAGTAGTAGTAGTAGCACCAGTAGCAGTAATAGCACCAGTAGTAGTAGTAGCATCAGCAGTAGGAGCAGTAGTAGCACCAGTAGTAGTAGCACCAGCAGTAGTAGTAGTAGCACAGCAGTAGTAGCACCAGTAGTAGTAGCACCAGTAGTAGTAGTAGTAGCACCAGCAGTAGTAGAGGTAGCACAGCAGTAGTAGCACCAGCAGTAGTAGTAGTAGCAGCACCAGTAGTCGTAGTAGCAGTAGTAGTAGTAGCACCAGCAGTAGTAGTAGCACCAGCAGTAGTAGTAGCACCAGCAGTAGTAGTAGCACAGCAGTGGTAGCACCAGTAGTAGTAGTGGTAGTAGTAGCAGCACCAGTAGTCATAGTAGCAGTAGTGGTAGTAGCACCAGCAGTAGTAGCACCAATAGTAGTAGTAGTAGCACCAGCAGTAGTAGTGATAGTAGTACAGCACCAGTAGTCGTAGTAGTAGCACCAGCAGTAGTAGTGGTGGTAATAGTACAGCACCAGTAGTAGTAGTAGTAGTAGTAGTAGTAGTAGTAGTAGTAGTAGCACCAGTAGTAGTAGTAGTAGCACCAGTAGTAGTAGTAGCACCAGCCGTAGTAGTGGTAGTAGCACCAGCAGTAGTAGTGGTAGTAGTAGCAGCACCAGTAGTAGTAGTAGTAGTAGTAGTAGTAGTAGTAGTAGTAGTAGTAGTAGTAGTAGCAGCACCAGTAGTAGTAGTAGTAGTAGTAGTAGTAGTAGCAGCACCAGTAGTAGTAGTAGTAGTAGTAGTAGTAGTAGTAGTAGTAGTAGTAGTGTAGTAGTAGTAGCACCAGCAGTAGTAGTAGTAGTAGTAGCACTAGCAGTAGTAGTAGCAGCACCAGTAGTCGTAGTAGTATTAGTAGCAGCACCAGTAGTAGTAGTAGTAGTAGTAGTAGTAGTAGTAGTAGTAGTAGTAGTATCAGCACCAGTAGTATCAGCACCAGTAGTCGTAGTAGCACCAGTAGTAGTAGCACCAGTAGTAGCAGCAGTAGTAGTAGTAGTAGTAGTAGCAGCACCAGTAGTCGTAGTAGCACCAGTAGTAGTCGTAGCACCAGCAGTAGTAGTGGTAGTAGTAGCAGCACCAGTAGTCGTAGTAGCACCAGTAGTAGTAGTAGCACCAGTAGTAGTAGTAGCACCAGTAGTAGTAGCAGCACCAGTAGTCAGAGTAGCAGTAGTAGTAGTAGCACCAGCAGTAGTAGTAGTAGTAGTAGTAGTAGTAGTAGTAACACCAGTAGTAGTAGCACCAGCAGTAGTAGTAGTAGTAGCACCAGCAGTAGTAGTAGTAGTAGTAGTAGTAGCACCAGCAGTAGTAGCAGTATTAGTAGCAGCACCAGTAGTCGTAGTAGTATTAGTAGCAGCACCAGTAGTCGTAGTAGTAGTAGTAGTAGTAGTAGTAGTAGTAGTAGTAGTAGTAGTAGTATCAGCACCAGTAGTATCAGCACCAGTAGTCGTAGTAGCACCAGTAGTAGCAGCAGTAGTAGTAGTAGTAGCAGCACCAGTAGTCGTAGTAGCACCAGTAGTAGTCGTAGCACCAGCAGTAGTAGTGGTAGTAGTAGCAGCACCAGTAGTCGTAGTAGCACCAGTAGTAGTAGTAGCACCAGTAGTAGTAGTAGCACCAGTAGTAGTAGCAGCACCAGTAGTCGGAGTAGCAGTAGTAGTAGTAGCACCAGCAGTAGTAGTAGTAGCAGTAGTAGTAGCACCAGTAGTAGTAGCACCAGCAGTAGTAGTAGTAGTAGCACCAGCAGTAGTCGTAGTAGCAGTAGTAGTAGTAGCACCAGTAGTAGTCGTAGTAGTAGTAGCACCAGTAGCAGTAGTAGTAGCACCAGTAGCAGTAGTAGCACCACCAGCAGTAGCACCAGCAGCAGTAGTAGTAGCACCAGCAGTAGTAGTAGCACCAGCAGTAGTAGTGGTAGTAGTAGTAGCACCAGTAGTAGTAGCACCAGTAGTAGTAGTAGCACAGCAGTAGTAGTAGTAGCACAGCAGCAGTAGTAGTAGTAGTAGCACCAGTAGCAGTAGTAGTAGTAGTAGTAGTAGCACCAGCAGTGGCAGTAGTAGCAGCACCAGTAGTAGTAGCACAGCAGTAGTAGTAGTAGCACAGCAGTAGTAGTAGTAGCACCAGCTGTAGTAGTAGCACCAGCAGTAGTAGTAGTAGCACCAGCAGTAGTCGTAGTAGTAGCACCACCAGCAGTAGTAGTGGTAGTAGTAGCAGCACCAGTATTAGTAGCACCAGCAGTAGTAGTGGTAGTAGTAGCAGCACCAGTAGTAGTAGTAGCACCAGCAGTAGTAGTGGTAGTAGTAGCAGCACCAGTAGTCGTAGTAGCACTAGTAGTAGTAGTAGTAGTAGTAGTAGTAGTAGTAGTAGTAGTAGTAGTAGTAGTAGTAGTAGCACCACTAGTAGTAGTAGTAGCACCACTAGTAGTAGTAGTAGTAGTAGTAGCACCACTAGTAGTAGCACCAGCAGTAGTAGCACCAATAGTAGTAGTAGTAGTAGTAGCACCACTAGTAGTAGCACCAGCAGTAGTAGCACCAATAGTAGTAGTAGCACCAGCAGCAGTAGTAGTAGTAGTAGCAGCACCAGTAGTCGTAGTAGCACTACTGCAAACTTCAAAAATATTAATTCAAGGCAGAAAATAGTTGGAGCACTCAACAAAAAAGGCAGATTAATTTAATTTGCTCACTTTAATCCATTGTTCTGGATCAGTACAAGTGACTAAAGTTTGGACGTCGAACTGATGTCTTCCTCTGAGAAACGTAAGTCACCTGTACTCATCCTGAACAATGGATTAAAGTGAGCAAATTAAATCAATCTTCCTTATTTGTTGAGTGCTCCAAATAAGAGGCGTTTTACTCTGCCTCTTTACTCTGTCTTGTCATGTTATCTTTATCTGGCAGTCGACCATAACCTTCTCAACATTATGGAGAAGGTTATATCACAGGCTGTATCACAACCAGACGTGATTGGGAGTTCCATAGGACAGTGCACAATTGGCCCAGCGTTGTCCGAGTTTGGCCTGTATAGGCCGTCATTGTAAATACGAATTTGTTCTTAACTGACTTGCCTAGATAAATAAAAAATATTTTACGTATTCAAATGTTGAAACCAACAGATCATGATAACATGTGACTCCTACATGGCTCTTTGTGGTCTTGGGCCTCCAGAATCACCCTGACTGTCTTTGTGGGCTTGGCCCTCCATTATCATCCTAAATAAATGTCTAAAAGTATTTGGTTTAAAATATACTTAAGTATCAAAAGTAAATGGAATTTCTCAGATGTACTCAAAGTAAAAGTATAAACCATTTCAAATTCCTTATATTAAGCAAACCAGACGGCACCATACATTTTTTTTGTTGGACGGATAGCCAGGGGCACACTCCAATACTCATACATAATTTACAAACAAAGCATTTGTGTTTAGTGAGTCCGCCAGATCAGAGGCAGTAGGGATGACCAGGGATGCTCTCTTGATAAGTGTGTGAATTGGACCATTTTCCTGTCAAAATGTAACGAGTACTTTTGGTTGTCAGGGAAAATGTATGGAGTAAAAAGTACATTATTTTCTTTAGGAATGTAGTGAAGTAAAAGTTGGCAAAAATATAAATAGTAAAGTACAGATACCCCAAAAAACTACTTAAGTAGTACTTTAAAGTATTTTTACTTTAGTACTTTATACCACTGAGTATCACCATGTATGCTACCTGGCTGTCTTTGTGGGCTTGGGCCTCCATTAACACCCTGACTGCTACCTGGCTGTCTTTGTGGGCTTGGGCCTCCATTAACACCCTGCCTCCTACTTGGCTGTCTTTGTGGGCTTGGGCCTCCATAAACACCCTGACTCCTACCTGGCTGTCTTTGTGGACTTGGGCCTCCATTAACACCCTGACTACTACCTGGCTGTCTTTGTGGGCTTGGGCCTCCATTAACACCCTGACTCCTACCTGGCTGTCTTTGTGGGCTTGGGCCTCCATTAACACCCTGACTGCTACCTGGCTGTCTTTGTGGACTTGGGCCTCCATTAACACCCTGACTGCTACCTGGCTGTCTTTGTTGGGCTTGGGCCTCCAGTAACACCCTGACTCCTACCTGGCTGTCTTTGTGGGCTTGGGCCTCCATAAACACCCTGACTCCTACCTGGCTGTCTTTGTGGGCTTGGGCCTCCATTAACACCCTGACTCCTACCTGGCTGTCTTTGTGGACTTGGGCCTCCATTAACACCCTGACTGCTACCTGGCTGTCTTTGTGGACTTGGGCCTCCATTAACACCCTGACTGCTACCTGGCTGTCTTTGTGGGCTTGGGCCTCCATTAACACCCTGACTGCTACCTGGCTGTCTTTGTTGGGCTTGGGCCTCCAGTAACACCCTGACTCCTACCTGGCTGTCTTTGTGGGCTTGGGTCTCCAGTATCACCCACTGTTTGTTGAGATAATGGTTGGGCTGACTGTTCACCTCTGTGCCAATACAACATGGCCATTTGGCCTGAATGAACACCAGACCTGTCTGCTGTATCAGCCGCTGCCAGCAGCATGGTTCTAGCAGATTAGGTTCCATAGCTTCAGTGCCAGCCAGGTTGTTGTGCCCAACTCAATCCATTATCCATGGGCTACCTGATGCTTAAGAAACGTTGACATGCCACAGGCAGACATGGGTATGAAACCGATACACATATCACAGCAAAGCAGGGCACAGCCTTTATCACTGAATGGCTGTGATATTGGTGCATAGATGGAATTTGATCTAATTGATTTCAATGAAGCAGAATGGCACATGATCATATTGCCTTCTAATAATGTCCTGACTAGTCCTTGTTCTTACCTACTCTACAATACTGTAGAAATACACAGAAAGGAAGTATGGTAACTGGGGGGACTTGAAGTGTACTACTGACCTGTTTGAAACGTACATGAATCTATTTATACATTTAAAGAGAACATTTTGTAAACAGTTGTCACAAACAATCAAGTAATTGGCCCTACAAGTCCCTTCTGCATGATGCATTGCAGTATGGTCCAATTAGAGCAGGGCAATTGTTCTGGTTTCTATTCGTCACTGATCAAATCGGATGTTTCATGAACTAAATAGGTTTTCAACTTACTCAGTGATGCACCTTATCTGTCTTGCATTCAAAGAGGTAGAATAGTATACTCACTCTCATGCACATACGAATCTATATTGACAAATGAATTGCAGAACAGAAAGACAAATCTATTCAATTCAATACAGTTGATGGTACTTTATTCTTGTGATCTCTGAATTGAGTCTTAATCAAAGAAATTGTAAGCTAGAATCCTTAGTTGAAACAATAACAAAGCAGTCACCCCTGCCTCTTTTTTTGGTAAAAAGCTGAGGGATGAGCCTGGAGAAAATGTAACTACTCAAATTCATAGACAGAGCTATGGATGCAAGTACTGACGATATATGGTGTCAAAATGATAGTTCTAACCATGTTTTGAGGCTATACAGTGTTTGTTTACATTTACATTGTTTACAAACATTGGAGTAAAACAAGCCTATTTTGGGTTGTCATGGGATATGACCGTTGAACTAAGCTCACAAGGCATTTCTAAGTTATAGACACTACCGTTCAGAAGTTTGGGGTTAGAAATGTCCTTGTTTTTGAAAGAAAAGAGTTCCTCTGTCCAGTTATTTTTATTGGTCAGTCTGACATATGGCTTTTTCTTTGCAACTCTGCCTAGAAGGCCAGGATCCCGGAGTTGCCTCTTCACCGTTGACGATGAGACTGGTGTTTTGCGGGTACTATTTAATGAAGCTGCCAGTTGAGAACTTGTGAGGCGTCTGTTTCTCAAACTAGACACTCTAATGTACTTGTCCTTTTGCTCAGTTGTGCGCCGGGGCCTACCACTCCTCTTTCTATTCTGGTTAGAGCCAGTTTGCGCTGTTCTTTGAAGGGAGTAGTACACAGCGTTGTACGAGATCTTCAGTTTCTTGGCAATTTCTCGCATGGAATAGCCTTAATTTCTCAGAACAAGAATAGACTGACAAGTTTTAGAAGAAAGGTCTTTGTTTCTGGACATTTTGAGCCTGTAATCGAACCCACAAATGCTGATGCTCCCGATACTGAACTTGTCTAAAGAAGGCCAGTATTATTGCTTCTTCTATCAGAACAACAGTTTTCAGCTGTGCTAACATCATTGCAAAAGGGTTTTCTAATGATCAATTAGCCTTTTAAAATGATAAACTTGGATTAGCTAACACAACGTGCCATTGGAACACAGGAGGGATGGTTGCTCATAATGGGCCTCTGTATGCCTATGGAGATATTCCCATAAAAAATCTGCCGTTTCCAGCTACAATAGTCATTTACAACATTAACAATGTCTACACTGTATTTCTGATCAATTTGATGTTATTTTAATGGACAAAAAAAATGTGCTTTTCTTTCAAAAACAAGGCCATTTCTAAGTGAACCGAAACATTTGAACGTGTGTGTGTATGTATAAAATCAATCATTAATTTATGTAAAAAAATGGATATAGCAGCATAGGATCCTAGCTGTAAGGTAATTTGTTGTTTTTCTCAACTACATCTATTCTTTATAGTAATAGCACAAAATAGTCTTAAATGTATAATCCATAACCGAATGTAGCTCTTTTGGGACACATTATCTGCCAATGTTGAGCATTAAAAATGAATGGGAAAGAGTGAAACTTTTTTTTGTTGTCAAGAGAGAGAGGTTAAGGGAGGACACCAATCATCAATACGCACAATGTGACCCAGGAGACAAAGAGATTGGCTTTAGAAGCAGGAGGTGAGGGAGAGAACAGCTACAGATAACTCTCACAGTCCAGCCCTTTTCTCACACTGATCCCACTCCAGAGGACAAACGGCCTTGACTCCCCCATTGCCCTGCATTGATGTTCCAGTCCGGAGTATAAAACAGACTTCAAAGAAATATAGACAGAAATAAAAAGAGATTACCTTCTGTTAATGGGCACTATCTATAAATCATTTACAGAATCATCATTATGAATAAATAATGTATTTCTGCCTCGATCTCCACCAATCTTCTAATAATGTATTTCAAATCAAATCAAATCAAATGTATTTGTCACATACACATGGTTAGCAGGTGTTAATGCAAGTGTAGCGAAATGCTTGTGCTTATAGTTCCGACCATGCAGTAATATCTAACAAGTAATCTACCAATTCCACAACAACTACCTTGTACACACAAGTGTATATCTATCTCCACCAATATTTTAATAATGTATTTATGCCTCTATCGCCACCAATCTTTTTACATTACTCACTCTCTCTCACCCGTGCTCTATTCATGCCCCACACAGCATCTTTTCTCTCCTTACTCTAACACTTCCCTGGATTTACAGGACGGGGGGAAAAGGAGACATAATTGAAATCTAATGGAGTCAATGAGGCAAGCAGTGGAGATGTAATCCTGGGTGGAGGCGAGAGAAAGAGGAGGCTGGGTAAATGAGGATATACACTGACTCAGAGCACCACAACTGTGTGAAGGACACATTCAAATCCAAACACACACTTGTGTCACATTACCTTATTAGTTTTGCTTTCCTTGCATCCCATTTCATTAAGAAGCTTACATTCAGTGCAGAGGAATGCAATTTGCTGTTATGCTAGTAAGATAGTGATGATGGATAATACATCAACAACATAGCTCAGGCAGTAGGAAGCTCTCACATCCATTTATATGCAGATGATACAGTCTTATACTCACCTGGCCCCTCCCCAGATTTTGTGTTAAACACTCTACAACAAAGCTTTCTTAGTGTCCAACAAGCTTTCTCTTCCCTTAACCTTGTTCTGAACACCTCCAAAACAAAGGTCATGTCGTTTGGTAAGAAGAATTCCCCTTTCCCCACAGGTGTGATTACTACCTCTGAGGGTTTAGAGCTTGAGGTTGTCACCTCATATAAGTACTTGGGAGTATGGCTAGACGGTACACTGTCCTTCTCTCAGCACATATCAAAGCTGCAGGCTAAAGTAATCGCTCCTATTTCACCTCAGCTGCCAAACTAACCCTTATTCAGATGACCATCCTACCCATACAGAGACGTAATTTATAGATCGGCAGGTAAGGGTGCTCTCAAGTGGCTAGATGTTCTTTACCATTCGGCCATCAAATTTGCCACCAATGCTCCTTATGGGACACATCACTGCACTCTATACTCCTCTGTAAACTGGTCATCTCTGTATACCTGTTGCAAGACACACTGGTTGATGCTTATTTATAAAACCCTCTTAGGCCTCACTCCCCCCATCTGAGATATCTACTGCAGCCCTCATCCTCCACATACAACACCCGTTCTGCCAGTCACATTCTGTTAAAGGTCCCCAAAGCACACACATCCCTGGGTCGCTCATCTTTTCAGTTCGCTGCAGCTAGTCACTGGAACAAGCTGCAAAAAACACTCAAACCGGACAGTTTTATTTCCATGTCTTCATTCAAAGACTCAATCATGGACACTCTTACTGACAGTTGTGGCTACTTTGCGTGATGTATTGTTGTCTCTACCTTCTTTCCCTTTGTGCTGTTGTCTGTACCCTGTTTTGTGCTGCTACCATGTTGTGCTGCTGCCATGTTGTTGTCATGTTGTGTTGCTACCATGTTGTTGTCATGTGTTGCTGCCATGTTATGTTGTTGTCTTAGGTCTCTCTTTATGTAGTGTTGTGTTGTGTTTTGTCCTACATTTTTATTTAATTTATTTGTATTTTTAATCCCAGCCCCCATCCCCGCAGGAGGCCTTTTGCCTTTTGGTAGGTCGTCATTGTAAATAACAATTTGTTCTTAACTGACAAGCCTGGTAAAATAAAAATAATACAGTATTTTGACATGGAATGGCAAATGAATACTTACAGAATCATCTATCCTTTAAATGTTTTGTTAAGTAGTTCAATGTCAAAAAATAATGTTGCTCTACAGGCATTTCCCACTGCACTATCCCAACCTGGACTAGGGGTTAGACGTAACATAGTAAATGAAAATCCGGGACACTCCAATTAGTATGATATGTTAGATTTCTTATGGTATGTATTAATTTGTGGATGTCCATAAACCATTTTGTATGATATGTTACGGATTACAGTTCGTATGATATGTTACGAATTGGATATAATATTCTTACAACGTTCCAAATTTGCTTAACCTTTTATATGTTACATATTCCAATTTGTTGTTGCTAACGTTAGCTAGGTGGCTAATGCTAATGTTAGCTAGGTGGCTAACGTTATCTAGGCTAGGGGTTAAAGAGCAACTTCCTTTAAAAAGCAATGAATCCCTTTGAATATGGCCTATGTGGTATTGATATGAGTCAGAAACAGTTATTCCAGTGTCAAACTTGACTACAAAGTGTAAATAGGATAATTTTGGTCTCATCTAAAACGGAGTTTGGAACATCCGTGTGTCACAACGGATTAATGAAGGTTGGGTTTTGATTTGACGATGCACATTTGCCCACTAACTTGAGATGAACAGCTGCGTTGATTGCTCTCTATCCAATAGCATAGACAGTGAGACAGACCTGCCCAGCAGCCTGACTTTGTTTACATAAGACAACACGTCTCACTTTTTTTTTTACTTGAGAAATACTGCACCAAACACCTTAGTTAGATGTAAAATTGTGCAACTAAAACATCCTCTGCAAAAACGGCAAAATTAATGACAGATTTCTTGAATTTCTTTTATTAATTCTGGGGATTTTGAGGTCATGAGGGACAACCAAACTGGTCAGGAAACACACCTCCAAGACAATTATTTTGAGCAACAGAAAAACACATGCTAATTGGCGTGTTCAGTGGTTCTTTAAGGTTAGGGTTAGGAGTTAGGTTAGGGTTTGCTAACATGCTAAGTAGTTGCAAAGTTGCTTATTAGCTAAAATGCTAAAGTTGTCTATGATGAAAATATACACCTACCCGTTCCCCCCCCGACTAACCACCCTACTTCTGTGTTTGCAGTTAAGTAACCTGTCTTATTTCACCATACCAAACGTAACATAACATACTCATTTCAGTGTCGCGGATTTTCATATACTATGTTATATGTATGGTCTATGAGACCAGTTTGACTATCCTCACCATCTCAAATGTAAAAAACACCAGTCTTTTAAGATTACTGCTGATCATTCAGATAATATTATCTGTTTCTCAAGTCATCACTGGGGCAGGGCTAGTAAATCATATGTAATATTAATATGAGCTCCCAGTAATTACATTATGAGATGTTTGATTTGTAGTTTAAGCCTAAAACAGTGCCTTCAGAAAGTATTCACACCCCTTGACTTTTTTTACATTGTTGTGTTACAGCCTGAATTTAAAATGGATTAAATATAGATTTTGTTGTCACTAGCCTACACACAATACCCCATAATTTCAGTGGAATTATGTATTTAGAAATGTTTACAAGTTAATCAAAAATGAAAAGCAAAAATCTCTAAAGTCAGTAAGTATTCAACCCCTTTGTTATGGCAAGCCTAAATAAGTTCAGGAGTAAACATTTGCTTAACAGGGCATAATAAGTTGCATGGACTCACTCTGTGGTCAATAATAGTGTTTAACATGATTTTTTTGAATTACTACCCCGTCTCTTTACCCCTCACATGCAATCATCTGTAAGGTCCCTCAGTTGAGCAGTGAATTTCAAACACAGATTCAACCACAATGGACGGGACGTTTTCCAATGTCTTGCAAAGAAGGGCACCTATTGGTAGATGGGTAAAAAAAAAAAGCAGACATTGAATATCCCTTTGAGCATGGTGAAGTTATTAATTACACTTTGGATGGTGTATCAATACACTCAGTCACTACAAAGATACAGGCGTCCTGTCTAACTCAAATCGAATCAAATTTATTTGTCACATACACATGGTTAGCAGATGTTAATGCGAGTGTAGGGAAATGCTTGTGCTTCTAGTTCCGACCATGCAGTAATATCTAACAAGTAATTTAACCAAACAATTTCACAATAACACCTTATTGTAAAAAGTGTAAAGGAATAAATACGAATATGTTCATAAAAATATATAAATGAGTGATGCCCGAACGGCATAGGCAAGATGCAGTAGATGGTAAGAGTACAGTATATACATATGAGATGAGTAATGTAGGGTTTGTAAACATTATATAAAGTGGCATTGTTTAAAGTAGCTAGTGATACATTACAGCAAGATGGCAAGATGCAGTAGATGGTATAGAGACAGTATATACATATGAGATGAGTAATGTAGGGTATGAAAACATTATATAAAGTGGCATTGTTTAAAGTGGCTAGTGATACATATAATTACATCAAGATGCAGTAGATGGTATAGCGTACAGTATATACATATGAGATGAGTAATGTAGGGTATATAAGCATTATATAAAGTGACTAGTGATACATTTATTACATCAATTTTTCCAGTATTAAAGTGGCTAGAGTTGAGTCAGTATGTTGGCAGCAGCCACTCAATGTTAGTGATGGCTGTTTAATAACAGTCTGATGGCCTTGAGATAGAAGCTGTTTTTCAGTCTCTCGGTCCCCGCTTTGATGCACCTGTACTGACCTCGCCTTCTGGATGATAGCGGGATGAACAGGCAGTGGCTCGGGTGGTTGTTGTCCTTGATGATCTTTTTGGCCTTCCTGTGACATCGGGTGGTGTAGGTGAGAGGAAGAAGAGGAAGGAGAGGAAGGAAACCACTCAGGGATTTCACCATGAGACCAATAGTGACTTTAAAACAATCACAAAGTTTAATGGCTGTGATAGGAGAAAACTGAAGATGGATAAACAATATTGTAGTTACTCCACAATACTAACCTAATTGACAGAGTAAAAAGAAGGAAGCCTGTACAGAATAAAAATATTCTAAAACATGCATTCTGTTGGCAACAAGGCACTAAAGTAATATTGCAAAAAATGCGGCAAAGCAATTAACTCTTTGTCCTGAATACAAAGTGTTATGTTTGGGGCAAATCCAATACAACACATTACTGTGTACCACTCTCCATATTTCCAAGCATAGTGTTATGGGTATACTTGTAATCGTAAGGGACTGGGGAGTTTTTCAGGATAAAAATAAATGTAGCCTAAGCACATGCAAAATCCTAGAGGAAAACCTGGTCAGTCTGCTTTCCTCCAGATACTAGAAGATGAATTCACCTTTCAGCAGGACAATAACCTAAAACACACATCTACACTGGAGTTGCTTACCAAGAAGAAATTGAATGTACCAGAGTGGCCTAGTTACAGGTCTGACTTAATCTACTTGAAAATCTATGGCAACATTTCAAAATGGCTGTCTAGCAATGATCAACAACCAACTTGACAGAGCGTGAAGAATTTTTTTAAGAATAATGTGCAAATATTAAACAATTCAGGTGACCAAAAACGTACCCAGAAATCCTCATAGCTGTAATTGCGCCCAAAGTTGCTCCCAGAAGTGTTGGCTCAGGGGTGTGAATTCTTATGTAAATTTGATATTTCTGTATTTAATTTTAAATAAATGTTCAATAAAAATCTCTAAAAACATGTTTTTACCATGTTTTCACAGGGTATTGTGTGTAGATTTTGAATTCAGACTGTAAAAACAAATTGTTAAATAGGTCAAGGGGTTTAATACTTTCTAAAGGCACTATGCATTGAATGACAGTCATTTCTAATAGGTAGATTGAAATCATTTTGGACATCTCTCAAGAGCATGTTAAGTTTAATACATTTGTTTTTGCATGTTTCCCATGTTGCTTTAGCAGGGATTGATATTTCCATAGCCCTCCACACATTCCTATTGTGACAGGAGGAGGGTGCAGCTGCTATGTGCCACCTTTTGTGAGGTCCTCTGAGTGGCGCAGCGGTCTAAGGCACTGCAACTCGATGCAAGAGGTGTCACTACAGTTCCTGGTTCGAATCCAGGCTGTATCACATCCAGCCGTGATTGGGAGTCCCGCAGGGCGGCGCACAATTGTCCCAGCGTCGTCCGGGTTTGGCCTGGGTAGGCCGTCATTGTAAATAAGAATTCGTTCTTAGCTGACTTGCCTTAGTTATATAAAGATTGCGTTTAAAAAAAAAAAACTAAATACAACTAAACATTAACAAAACACGTTGAAATGATAAGACAGAATGGAAAGCTTTCCTTATGTACTGCAGTTTAGTTTAGTTTATTAATTCGACCATTTAAAAAAACAAGCACACATAAAACTTGAAAAATCCATACATGCGCGTGAGTAAAATCATTGAGGATAACACAGTCTGTGAAGTGTTTTCATTGTGGTGAAACGGCTATGTGATCACATATACAATCATCAATAAATGGGGCGGCAGGTAGCCTAGTGGTTAGAGTTGGGCCAGTAACCTACCGGAGCTGACAAGGTACAAATCAGTCGTTCTGCTCCTGAACAAGGCAGTTAACCCACTGATCCCCGGTAGGCCGTCATTGAAAATAAGAATTCGTTCTTAACTGATTTGCCTGGTTAAATAAAGGTTATAAAATAAGAACATCTCAAAGATCCTTTCCAACATCATCTAAAGCACTAATGCTCATACAACAGGATATCCATCACAATGAACAATTCGTTTCGACAATCAATAGCATTATCTACAATAAGTGCTGACAATTGAAGTAGGGTGTGGCCTCGGAGAAGGAGAGTGGACATGGTGGGAGATGGGCACTCACGCCACACACACACACACACTTCCATGATTCAGTTTCACTGAATTTTGACTATGCCACACCGTCCTCCCACCGCACACCAACTTGTACACGTATAAAAGAGATCTGCTGGGAAACACTGGGCATTTAAATGAAAAACCCCGTCCCACTCAGGTAACATCTGGAAATAATTACAATTAGGGGATGCATGTCACGCTATCATTCGTCAAGTCGGCATGGAAGGGAGACATTGTGTAGAAGCTTTAGCACACTGACTATTATGAGATGACCATCATTCACAACACAGTAATCTACACTCAGTTGAAGGCCTCAGAGTGCAGTGTGTTCATTAAGCTACATGAGGGACTTTCACTATCCCATCAGCACCAGTTATCCCTGCAGCGATGTTGGTATCATACTGTGTCATTATGACAGACTGAGTCTACTGTGTATCTCATTGCTACAACTGTATGGGACCCAACCTGGTGAATGCCGCCCTTAAAATGAACTCATTTATTTTTCTTGGCCTCTTTTAAAATTGACTACCTGGATTTTAACAGGTTCTGTAGACCTAAAGCATAGCGTTGTCAGTGCACAAATTTATAATCTAGACTCTCTCTGAACACTTTGGCCCAGGGAGAGCATTAATACTGGGTCTAACCATGCTCCTGGGGATTATTCATTAGTCAGATGACACTGCGCCACCTCTGATACCCATCCTAACGTTGACATTTTAGTGCTACTCTTTTCCAGAGCAACTAGGGTTGAGTGCCTTGCTCAAGAGCACATCGGCAGATGTTTCATCTAGTCACCTCAGGGATTCAAACCAGCAACCTTTAAGTTACTGGCCTAATGCCCTTAACCGCTAAACAAAGACATACATTAGTCAGTTAGTCAATGAGGCCATGTATGAGACAGACAGTCAGTTAGTCTATGAGACAGACAGTCAGTTAGTCAATGAGACCATGTATTAGACAGACAGTCAGTCAATGAGACCATGTATGAGACAGACAGTCAGTTAGTCAATGAGACCATGTATGAGACAGACAGTCAGTTAGTCAATGAGACCATGTATGAGACAGACAGTCAGTTAGTCAATGAGACCATGCATGAGACAGACAGTCAGTTAGTCAATGAGACCATGCATGAGACAGACAGTCAGTTAGTCAATGAGACCATGTATGAGACAGACAGTCAGTTAGTCAATAAGGGAAAAGTAATCCCTACAATGACGTGTATGATAATTAGATCTGCAAAGGTGTCAATTTTGGAGTTGGAACTAAGGAAGTATTTTAATTAAGGAGCGAGTGTGTGTACAGATGATATCAGAGTGTATAAAAGTGGCCAGTAAGGAGTGAGTGTTCCTCCTGACTGTTCTGTTGCCACTAATGGAGACTAGTGACCTTCCTGATGGAAATCCTCTCTGGAGAGGTAGGAATTAGACATGCTCAAAAAGATATCTCTCTCTCATCTCTCTCCGCAAGGATATTCCTCTCCTAAGAATATCCCACAGTTTATCAATGTTGCATTTCATTCATGTCATGTCTCTGAGCTTCCACAGTTATTTGAGCAAACCATAGATGAGTAATGATTAAGATATCCTAACCGTCTCCCTGAGATGTCTTGTATTCTGCATTTATTGACTAAAGTCCCAGGATATCCAAAATGTCGGATACTGTTCTGTATTAATGTCCATGTAACTAAGTGTGTAGATACACCCTACAAACCATATAGATATTGGAGATGTGGACTCAAACAGGTCCCAGCTGTACAATACCACCCAAATCTGACTCTCTTTTCCAGGCAATAGTTTTGATGTAGAGCTACATTTCTCTGAGAAACCCTCAGTTCCCATTAGGTATCTCAGCCAGAGCAACTGGCCTAAATTGTAACTGTAATTAGCTGCTTACTATTTAAAGATCAAATCAATTATGCTGTAGCACAGCATTCAGCCACCTGTTGGGTAAACATTATTGAATGATTCTGTCCCGTTTGGCTAAACAGAAATATTTGTGATGAAAGAATACTACAGTATGCCATTTAAAATACATTTTTTTTCATTTGGAAGGAGCACATAATACTGTACACAGTGGTTAAGATGCCTTCATTCTCTGGAGGCAGTTTAGCTTATCGTTCTTTTTATTTGATTTGGTCCAATTAGAGTGAGATATTAGGCTTAATGGAGAAGCAACTGTATTACCAACTTATCTTGATGATCAAACCACCATCTACTCTAGTTTCTTTAGCGCTGTGGTACTTTTACTCATTTATTCAATACCAACTACCAATCCAATATTAAAATAGTGTTATTGTATTGTATGCTACTGTATTGTAAGGTATGATCAGAATCACCTTTATTCGGCAATACATTTACATATAATGTACCCAGAATTTGATTTGGTGAAATGGTGCTGCTGGAGTAGACAGAATATAAATGAAATAAAAGTTTACTGATCGCATTCACAGTTTAGCAGATCTTATAGCGAGATTCTTGAGTTACTAGCTCCTAACAGTGCAGTAAAAATGTCAGACAAGTACACAAATAATCAAAAATGAAAAACAATCACAAATGTCAGGACTAATCTAGTTAACAACATAAATAACACTATCAGTAATTAATCCTAATTCAGTCTATGCCAAAACCAACAATACAGTTGAAGTCGGAAGTTAACATACACTTAGGTTGGAGTCATTAAAACTTGTCATTAAAACTTCAACATTTCTTGAACTATAATTACTATAATTTTGTCAAGTCGGTTAGGGCATCTACTTTGTGCATGACACAAGTCATTTTTCCAACAATTGTTTACAGACAGATTATTTCACGTATAATTCACTGTATCACAATTCCAGTGGGTCAGAAGTTTACATACACTAAGTTGACTGTGCCTTAAAACATCTCGGAAAATTCCAGAAAATGTCATGGGTTTACAAGCTTCTGATAGGCTAATTGACATAATTTGAGTCAGCTGGAGGTGTACCTGTGGATGTATTTCAAGGCCTACCTTCAAACCTTCAAAACATACACCTTAGCCAAATACATTTAAACTCAGTTTTTCACTATTCCTGACATTTAATCCTACTAAAAATTCCCTGCCTTAGGTCATTGAGGATCACCACTTTATTTTAAGACAGTGAAATGTCAGAATAATAGTAGAGAGAATTACTTATTTCAGCTTTTATTTCTTTCATCACATTCCCAGTGGGTCAGAAGTTTACATACACTCAATTAGTACTTGGTAGCATTGCCTTTACATTTTTTTAACTTGGGTCAAACATTTTGGGAAGCCTTCCACAAGCTTCCCACAATAAGTTGGGTGAATTTTGGCCCATTCCTCCTGATAGAGCTGGTGTAACTGAGTCAGGTTTGTAGGCCTCCATGCTTGCACACACTTTTTCAGTTCTGCCCACAAACTTTCTGTAGGTTTGAGGTCAGGGCTTTGCGATGGCCACTCCAGTAGCTTGACTTTGTTGTCCTTAAGCCATTTTGCCACAACTTTGGAAGTATGCTTGGGGTCATTGTCCATTTGGAAGACCAATTTGCGACCAAGCTTTAACTTCCTGACTGATGTCTTGAGATGTTGCTTCAATATATCCACGTAATGTCCCTTCCTCATGATGCCATCTATTTTGTGAAGTGCACCAGTCCCTCCTGCAGCAAAGCATCCCCACAACATAATGCTGCCACCCCTGTGCTTCATGGTTGGGATGGTGTTCTTTGGCTTGGAAGCCTCCCCCTTTTTCCTCCATACATAACGATGGTCATTATGGCCAAACAGTTCTATTTTTGTTTCATCAGACCAGGGGACATTTCTCCAAAAAGTTTGATCTTTGTCCCCATGTGCAGTTGCAAACCGTAGTCTGGCTTTTTTATGGCAGTTTTGGAGCAGTGGTTTCTTCCTTGCTGAGCGGCCTTTCAGGTTTTCTGAGGTCTTGGCTGATTTCTTTTGATTTTCCCATGATGTCAAGCAAAGAGGCACTGAGTTTGAAGGTAGGCCTTGAAATACATCCACAGGTACACCTCCAATTGACTCAAATGATGTCAATTAGCCATGACATAATTTTCTGGAATTTTCCAAGCTGTTTAAAGGCACAGTCAACTTAGTGTATGTAAACTTCTGACACACTGGAATTGTGATACATTGAATTATAAGTGGAATAATCTGTCTGTAAACAATTGTTAGAAAAATGACTTGTTCCATGCACAAAGTAGATGTTCTAAACGACTTGCCAAAACTATAGTTTGTTAACAAGAAATGTGTGGAGTTGAAAAACAAGTTTTAATGACTCCAACCTAAGTGTATGTAAACTTCCGACTTCAACTGTATATGCTAGATTTAGAGTTACTTGGCAACTTTAGTTGTGACTGATACAAACCTCAGAATGTCTTAGAAATTAAAACATACATGGGTTGCATAATGCGACTACAGGCTATTTGAGAAAGTCGCAAAAAAAGCTTAAGCTCTTTTCCTTGCCTCAAGCTGCACAGCTGTTCTCTCATCAAGTGATCATCATATTTACACCCATCAGATTATTATCAATTTAATCTTGTCTTTACTAATATGTAGAATTAGTTTCGCTTTAGAATGGCCCATTATCCAATGGGCAGGAACAGGGATGTCATCTGTATGCACTCGGATAGTGAATGGAGGCCCACCGGTCAGTGAATGGTGGCCCACCGGTCAGTGAATGGTGGCCCACCGGTCAGTGAATGGAGGCCCACCGGTCAGTGAATGGAGGCCCACCAGTCAGTTTTTCAATGATGCCGGGTAGGCTACTTCGGTTTTATAGCGGAGCATGTGCTTAATATGAGCAGCTGAGAAATAAATATAAGAACACTTATTTCACTTCTCGCATTAACCACTGTTTGTATCACGACTCAGGAGAAGACCCAGATGCAGACAGTTTCAAAATAACAAAAGTATATTACAAAAACAGGGGGGCAGGCAAATGACAGGTCAAGCAGAGGTAAGTAATCCAGAGCAGAGTCAGAAAGGTACAGAACGGCCTCAGGGTCAGGGCAGGCCGAGGTCAGTAATCCAGGGTGGTGTGACAAGGTACAGAACGGCAGGCAGGCTCAGGGTCAGGGCAGGCAGAATGGTAAAAACCGGGAAAGCTAGAAAACAGGAACTAGAGGAAGACAGGAGCAAGGGAAAAACGCTGGTAGGCTTGATGAAACAAAATTAACTGTTAACAGACAGAGAACACAGGTGTAAATACACTGGGGATAATGAGGAAGATGGGGGATACTTGGAGGGGGTGGAGACAAGCACAAAGACAGGTGAAACAGATCAGGGTGTGACAGTTTGAGGAGCATGCTCTTGCTGCGCGACAGGTAATTCTGCCCAAACTCTGTATGCCATGGGCTCTCCAACCCTGTTCCTGCAGCTACCCAGTGCTTAATTTAGGAAACCAAGTGAAAATCTGTTCGGGAACATCGATTGTAACATGTTTTTGCAATAAAACATACAGAATTTCACTAAGCTGTTGACAGCCCGTCTACGCTGTCGAGAAAGGAATAAAAGAGAGAGAGGAGGAGATGGAAACTTACGGTGGTGAGATATTCTATGTAGCTAAAGGTAATGTCTCAGCCTATTAATTATGAAAATATAAAAAATGCCATATTACTAGGCTATTCAAAATCAAATACAAATGCACTATAATTATAGGCTAACTGTGAGCCTCCCTGCACAATCAATGAACCAACAGCATCGCCTAGGGCTATAGTTTCTCTCCTAGACTCGTGGATAGACATGTTTGCATTTTGGAGCGTAGCATAATGTACGTAACCAGTCCATCCAGTATGCATAATAATACAGTCCACACTCGAAGGCGTTTAACTTCTTCAAATTTATTATCACAGTGAGGTGAGTTTTAAAAGCAAGATACTGTTTTGATGATGAGTGTTTGATGTGATTTTTAGATTGTATTTGCATTGACGTCAGAGTGGTTAGAGGGACAGTAGAGCTCTGAGTACCAGGTCATTAGTGACCTGATGGTCATTAGCAAGTAGGGTACTACCAAAACATGTCCAGAGTACATAAAAGGAGATTACCGTGACTCAACGGTCATATGGAATTTTACTGTGGTCCTGACTCATGACTGCCGGTGTGTCGGTAATAAGGTCACTGCAACATCCCTCTGCCTGGCACTTACCACCATACCCCGTTCAAAGGCACTTACATTTTGTGTCTTGCCCATTCACCCTCTGAACGGCACACACACACAATCCATGTCTCAGTTGTCTCCAGGCTTAAAAATCCTTCTTTAACCTGTTTCCTCCCCTTCATCTACACTGATTGAAGTGGATTTAACAAGAGACATCAATAAGGGATCATAGACTATCCAGGTGAAAGCTGTGTCACAGAAAGAGCAGGTGTTCTTAATGTTTTGTGCACTCAGTGTATATTAGAATGAGATACGGTATGTGAAGAATGCAGTATGTAAATACACACTGTGAAAATCGGTATTAAAAGAAACAGGAAGTGTCCAGTGTTGAATTAAGCAATAAGGCACGGTGGTCATTTTTATTTATTTTTATTTAACCAGGCAAGTCAGTTAAGAACAAATTCTTATTTACAATGAAAACCTAGGAACAGTGAGTTAACTGCCTTGTTCAGGGGCAGATCGACAGATTTTTACCTTGTCAGCTCAGGGATTCAATCCAGCAACCGATCGGTTACTGGCCCAACGCTCTGACCACTAGGCTACCTGCCGCCCAATCCTTGGCCTGGCTAAGGGCTGTTATTTTGTACGACGCAACATGTAGTGCCTGGATACAGCTGTTAGCCGTGGTATATTGGCCATATACCACAAACTCCAGCGGTGCCTTATTGCTATTATAAACTGGTTACCAACGTAATTAGAGCACTTCAAATAAACGTTTAGTCATACCCTGGTATACAGTCTGATATACCACGGCTGTCAGCCAATCAGCATTCAGGGCTCGAACCACCCAGTTTATAATGTCTCTTTATATGATAAACATAAAACACAGGCGAAGAATTTACATGAATCCACAGTATGTACACTACATGATCTGTGCTGAGGTAAAAACAAAAGTTGTCATTCGCTATGAGTAGTGGTTTGTTTTTGTTCCACTGGCTGTCCTCCCAGAGGATGAGCAGATTTTGGAGGTGGCACTCAGAATTTTGAGAGTGCTTTCAAATGCAATTTCAGACACATTTCCATTCCATAGCTTTTAGCTCATAACTTTGTGTCTGAATTCTACCCAGTCTATGTGAGCTCCTCATATTTCATTCATGAATCTTAAATTATATACACTTGGTCCCTATTTCACCAGACTAACCTGTTCTGGGAAACAGAGTTATATAAAGGTCTCAAAGGCCTTGACTTTGCTATTGTATGCATCACACATACTGTCATTGTTTTAGTATTATAGGTGGCTAATTCAATTTTAGTCCTTGTGTCTTCTGGGTGATTTGAACTAGTATGAAATAGAGACGGGCGTAAAAAGGGCATGTGCCAAACAAATTTCACAGTAAATCATAGTGTACTACATGTTTATGAACATTAGAAAATGCAATGATTAATAGTGAAGGAAATGGATCTGCGCGTTCGAAAAGCAAGTGTGCATATATTTCAGCATGGTTTCTTTCCTGGTTAGCGGGCCAGGAAGTGTAATGTAGAGGTTAGTATGAGTATGTGAAGAATCACAAGTAAAGCTGTAGCCTGCTGTTAGATGAAGCTGAGTGAGCGTTTGAAGTGATGGAATGAAGTGCTATGCACAGGAGGGCTTTTTAAACCTCTCTGTAAATCATTCATAGAAAGGTGGCGATAAATTAAACATGAAACATACACTGCTCTCAGCTACAGGCCAACATGCATGGTGCTCGGATGGAAAGTATAATAACTCTTAATGTACTGTATAAAGAATAGGGTCATTGGGCTGCGTAGTACTGCTCTAAAATTTTAACATAACATCACTGAGTGGAAAATGAAAAAGTGTCAAGGGCTCATTTGTAACCAGGTTACTAAACATTACAGTAATGGGTTGTCTGATGTTGCTCACCAGACTCTGGTCATGTGACACGCTGTGCAAACATTTCAGTGGAGGGAGGAAGGAAACGAGGGAGGGAGAAAGGAAAGGCAATGTGTTGGTGATGGGAGCTAAGGCCTCTTAGCTGAGTTAACAAGAATGTAAAGCCAGCCACCAAACGTCCCTGGAGAACAGGAGGTGAAAAGAGCCCAGTGAACCACACAAGGCGAACTCAGCCAGACCCAGCCAGACCAAGCCAGACCCAGCCAGACCAAGCCAGACCCAGCCAGACCAAGCCAAACCCAGCCAGACCAAGCCAGACCCAACCAGACCAAGCAATGGAAAAAATTAAGAGGTCATACAGTAACTGTTACAGAGGAACACCAACACAGCCATCAGACAGCTACAGGGGCAGGTAGAGACCAGCCATCAGACAGCTACAGGTACAGGTAGAGACTAGCCATCAGACAGTTACAGGGGCAGGTAGAGACTAGCCATCAGACAGCTACAGGGGCAGGTAGAGACTAGCCATCAGACAGCTACAGGGGCAGGTAGAGACCAGCCATCAGACAGCTACAGGGGCAGGTAGAGACTAGCCATCAGACAGCTACAGGGGCAGGGAGAGGCCAGCCATCAGACAGCTACAGGGGCAGGGAGATAATAGCCATCAGACAGGCTACAGGGGCAGGTAGAGACCAGCCATCAGATGGCTACAGGGGCAGGGAGAGACTAGGCATCAGACAGCTACAGAGGCAGGTAGAGACCAGCCATCAGACAGCTACAGCGGCAGGGAGAGACCAGGCATCAGACAGCTACAGGGGCAGGTAGAGACCAGCCATCAGACAGCTACAGGGGCAGGTAGAGACTAGCCATCAGACAGCTACAGGGGCAGGTAGAGACTAGCCATCAGACAGCTACAGGGGCAGGTAGAGACTAGCCATCAGACAGCTACAGGGGCAGGTAGAGACTAGCCATCAGACAGCTACAGGGGCAGGTAGAGACTAGCCATCAGACAGCTACAGGGGCAGGTAGAGACCAGCCATCAGACAGCTACAGGGGCAGGTAGAGACTAGCCATCAGACAGCTACAGGGGCAGGGAGAGACCAGCCATAAGACAGCTACAGGGGCAGGGAGATAATAGCCATCAGACAGCTACAGGGGCAGGTAGAGACCAGCCATCAGACGGCTACAGGGGCAGGGAGAGACTAGGCATCAGACAGCTACAGAGGCAGGTAGAGACCAGCCATCAGACAGCTACAGAGGCAGGTAGAGACCAGCCATCAGACAGCTACAGGGGCAGGGAGAGACCAGGCATCAGACAGCTACAGGGGCAGGTAGAGACCAGCCATCAGACAGCTACAGGGGCAGGTAGAGACCAGCCATCAGACAGCTACAGGTGCAGGTAGAGACTAGCCATCAGACAGCTACAGGTACAGGTAGAGACTAGCCATCAGACGGCTACAGGGGCAGGTAGAGACTAGCCATCAGACAGCAACAGGGGCAGGGAGATAATAGCCATCAGACAGCTACAGGGGCAGGTAGAGACTAGCCATCAGACAGCTACAGGGGCAGGTAGAGACCAGCCATCAGACGGCTACAGGGGCAGGTAGAGACCAGCCATCAGACAGCTACAGGGGCAGGTAGAGACCAGCCATCAGACAGCTACAGGGGCAGGGAGAGACTAGGCATCAGACAGCTACAGAGGCAGGTAGAGACCAGCCATCAGACAGCTACAGGGGCAGGGAGAGACTAGGCATCAGACAGCTACAGCGGCAGGTAGAGACCAGCCATCAGACAGCTACAGGGGCAGGGAGAGACTAGGCATCAAAAAGCTACAGAGGCAGGTAGAGACTCGGCATCAGACAGCTACAGGGGCAGGGAGAGACTCGGCATCAGACAGCTACAGGGGCAGGTAGAGACTAGCCATCAGACAGCTACAGGTACAGGTAGAGACTAGCCATCAGACAGCTACAGGTACAGGTAGAGACTAGCCATCAGACAGCTACAGGTACAGGTAGAGACTAGCCATCAGACGGCTACAGGGGCAGGTGGAGACTAGCCATCAGACGGCTACTGGGGCAGGGAGATAATAGCCATCAGACAGCTACAGGGGCAGGTAGAGACCAGCCATCAGACAGCTACAGGTGCAGGTAGAGACCAGCCATCAGACAGCTACAGGGGCAGGTAGAGACCAGCCATCAGACAGCTACAGGTGCAGGGAGATAATAGCCATCAGACAGCTACAGGGGCAGGTAGAGACTAGCCATCAGACAGCTACAGGGGCAGGTAGAGACTAGCCATCAGACAGCTACAGGGGCAGGTAGAGACCAGCCATCAGACGGCTACAGGGGCAGGTAGAGACCAGCCATCAGACAGCTACAGGGGCAGGTAGAGACCAGCCATCAGACAGCTACAGGGGCAGGGAGAGACTAGGCATCAGACAGCTACAGAGGCAGGTAGAGACCAGCCATCAGACAGCTACAGGGGCAGGGAGAGACTCGGCATCAGACAGCTACAGGTACAGGTAGAGACTAGCCATCAGACAGCTACAGGGGCAGGTAGAGACTAGCCATCAGACGGCTACAGGGGCAGGTAGAGACTAGCCATCAGACGGCTACAGGGGCAGGGAGATAATAACCATCAGACAGCAACAGGGGCAGGGAGATAATAGCCATCAGACAGCTACAGGGGCAGGTAGAGACCAGCCATCAGACGGCTACAGGGGCAGGTAGAGACCAGCCATCAGACAGCTACAGGGGCAGGTAGAGACCAGCCATCAGACAGCTACAGGGGCAGGTAAAGACTAGCCATCAGACAGCTTCAGGTACAGGTAGAGACTAGCCATCAGACAGCTACAGGTACAGGTAGAGACTAGCCATCAGACAGCTACAGGTACAGGTAGAGACTAGCCATCAGACAGCTACAGGTACAGGTAGAGACTAGCCATCAGACGGCTACAGGTACAGGTAGAGACTAGCCATCAGACGGCTACAGGGGCAGGTAGAGACTAGCCATCAGACGGCTACAGGGGCAGGGAGATAATAGCCATCAGACAGCAACAGGGGCAGGGAGATAATAGCCATCAGACAGCTACAGGGGCAGGTAGAGACCAGCCATCAGACAGCTACAGGTGCAGGTAGAGACCAGCCATCAGACAGCTACAGGGGCAGGTAGAGACCAGCCATCAGACAGCTACAGGTGCAGGGAGATAATAGCCATCAGACAGCTACAGGGGCAGGTAGAGACTAGCCATCAGACAGCTACAGGGGCAGGTAGAGACCAGCCATCAGACGGCTACAGGGGCAGGTAGAGACCAGCCATCAGACAGCTACAGGGGCAGGTAGAGACCAGCCATCAGACAGCTACAGGGGCAGGGAGAGACTAGGCATCAGACAGCTACAGAGGCAGGTAGAGACCAGCCATCAGACAGCTACAGGGGCAGGGAGAGACTCGGCATCAGACAACTACAGGGGCAGGTAGAGACTAGCCATCAGACAGCTACAGGGGCAGGTAGAGACTAGCCATCAGACTGCTACAGGGGCAGGTAGAGACTAGCCATCAGACGGCTACAGGGGCAGGGAGATAATAGCCATCAGACAGCTACAGGGGCAGGTAGACACCAGCCATCAGACAGCTACAGGTGCTGGTAGAGTCCAGCCATCAGACAGCTACAGGGGCAGGTAGAGACCAGCCATCAGACAGCTACAGGTGCAGGGAGATAATAGCCATCAGACAGCTACAGGGGCAGGTAGAGACTAGCCATCAGACAGCTACAGGGGCAGGTAGAGACTAGCCATCAGACAGCTACAGGGGCAGGTAGAGACTAGCCATCAGACAGCTACAGGGGCAGGTAGAGACCAGCCATCAGACAGCTACAGGGGCAGGTAGAGACCAGCCATCAGACAGCTACAGGGGCAGGGAGATAATAGCCATCAGACAGCTACAGGGGCAGGTAGAGACCAGCCATCAGATGGCTACAGGGGCAGGGAGAGACTAGGCATCAGACAGCTACAGAGGCAGGTAGAGACCAGCCATCAGACAGCTACAGGGGCAGTGAGAGACCAGGCATCAGACAGCTACAGGGGCAGGTAGAGACCAGCCATCAGACAGCTACAGGGGCAGGTAGAGACTAGCCATCAGACAGCTACAGGTACAGGTAGAGACTAGCCATCAGACAGCTACAGGTACAGGTAGAGACTAGCCATCAGACAGCTACAGGTACAGGTAGAGACTAGCCATCAGACGGCTACAGGGGCAGGTAGAGACTAGCCATCAGACGGCTACAGGGGCAGGGAGATAATAACCATCAGACAGCAACAGGGGCAGGGAGATAATAGCCATCAGACAGCTACAGGGGCAGGTAGAGACCAGCCATCAGACAGCTACAGGGGCAGGTAGAGACCAGCCATCAGACGGCTACAGGGGCAGGTAGAGACCAGGCATCAGACAGCTACAGGGGCAGGTAGAGACCAGCCGTCAGACAGCTACAGGGGCAGTGAGAGACTAGGCATCAGATAGCTACAGAGGCAGGTAGAGACCAGCCATCAGACAGCTACAGGGGCAGGGAGAGACTAGGCATCAGACAGCTACAGCGGCAGGTAGAGACCAGCCATCAGACAGCTACAGGGGCAGGTAGAGACTAGCCATCAGACAGCTTCAGGTACAGGTAGAGACTAGCCATCAGACAGCTACAGGTACAGGTAGAGACTAGCCATCAGACAGCTACAGGTACAGGTAGAGACTAGCCATCAGACAGCTACAGGTACAGGTAGAGACTAGCCATCAGACGGCTACAGGGGCAGGTAGAGACTAGCCATCAGACGGCTACAGGGGCAGGGAGATAATAGCCATCAGACGGCTACAGGGGCAGGGAGATAATAGCCATCAGACGGCTACAGGGGCAGGGAGATAATAGCCATCAGACGGCTACAGGGGCAGGTAGAGACCAGCCATCAGACAGCTACAGGTGCAGGTAGAGACCAGCCATCAGACAGCTACAGGGGCAGGTAGAGACCAGCCATCAGACAGCTACAGGTGCAGGGAGATAATAGCCATCAGACAGCTACAGGGGCAGGTAGAGACCAGCCATCAGACGGCTACAGGGGCAGGTAGAGACCAGCCATCAGACGGCTACAGGGGCAGGTAGAGACCAGCCATCAGACAGCTACAGGGGCAGGGAGAGACTAGGCATCAGACAGCTACAGAGGCAGGTAGAGACCAGCCATCAGACAGCTACAGGGGCAGGGAGAGACTCGGCATCAGACAGCTACAGGGGCAGGTAGAGACTAGCCATCAGACAGCTACAGGGGCAGATAGAGACTAGCCATCAGACAGCTACAGGTACAGGTAGAGACTAGCCATCAGACAGCTACAGGTACAGGTAGAGACTAGCCATCAGACGGCTACAGGGGCAGGTAGAGACTAGCCATCAGACGGCTACAGGGGCAGGGAGATAATAACCATCAGACAGCAACAGGGGCAGGGAGATAATAGCCATCAGACAGCTACAGGGGCAGGTAGAGACCAGCCATCAGACAGCTACAGGGGCAGGTAGAGACCAGCCATCAGACGGCTACAGGGGCAGGTAGAGACCAGGCATCAGACAGCTACAGGGGCAGGTAGAGACCAGCCGTCAGACAGCTACAGGGGCAGTGAGAGACTAGGCATCAGATAGCTACAGAGGCAGGTAGAGACCAGCCATCAGACAGCTACAGGGGCAGGGAGAGACTAGGCATCAGACAGCTACAGCGGCAGGTAGAGACCAGCCATCAGACAGCTACAGGGGCAGGTAGAGACTAGCCATCAGACAGCTTCAGGTACAGGTAGAGACTAGCCATCAGACAGCTACAGGTACAGGTAGAGACTAGCCATCAGACAGCTACAGGTACAGGTAGAGACTAGCCATCAGACAGCTACAGGTACAGGTAGAGACTAGCCATCAGACGGCTACAGGGGCAGGTAGAGACTAGCCATCAGACGGCTACAGGGGCAGGGAGATAATAGCCATCAGACGGCTACAGGGGCAGGGAGATAATAGCCATCAGACGGCTACAGGGGCAGGGAGATAATAGCCATCAGACGGCTACAGGGGCAGGTAGAGACCAGCCATCAGACAGCTACAGGTGCAGGTAGAGACCAGCCATCAGACAGCTACAGGGGCAGGTAGAGACCAGCCATCAGACAGCTACAGGTGCAGGGAGATAATAGCCATCAGACAGCTACAGGGGCAGGTAGAGACCAGCCATCAGACGGCTACAGGGGCAGGTAGAGACCAGCCATCAGACGGCTACAGGGGCAGGTAGAGACCAGCCATCAGACAGCTACAGGGGCAGGGAGAGACTAGGCATCAGACAGCTACAGAGGCAGGTAGAGACCAGCCATCAGACAGCTACAGGGGCAGGGAGAGACTCGGCATCAGACAGCTACAGGGGCAGGTAGAGACTAGCCATCAGACAGCTACAGGGGCAGATAAAGACTAGCCATCAGACAGCTACAGGTACAGGTAGAGACTAGCAGTCAGACAGCTACAGGTACAGGTAGAGACTAGCCATCAGACAGCTACAGGTACAGGTAGAGACTAGCCATCAGACGGCTACAGGGGCAGGGAGATAATAGCCATCAGACGGCTACAGGGGCAGGGAGATAATAGCCATCAGACAGCTACAGGGGCAGGTAGAGACTAGCCATCAGACAGCTACAGGGGCAGGTAGAGACTAGCCATCAGACAGCTACAGGGGCAGGTAGAGACCAGCCATCAGACAGCTACAGGGGCAGGGAGATAATAGCCATCAGACAGCTACAGGGGCAGGTAGAGACCAGACAGCTACAGGGGCAGGGAGATAATAGCCATCACACATCTAAAGGGGCAGGAAGAGACTAGCCATCAGACAGGGGCAGGGAGATAATAGCCATCAGACAGCTACAGGGACAGGTAGAGACCAGCCATCAGACAGCTACAGGTGCAGGTAGAGACCAGCCATCAGACAGCTACAGGGGCAGGTAGAGACCAGCCATCAGACAGCTACAGGTGCAGGGAGATAATAGCCATCAGACAGCTACAGGGGCAGGTAGAGACTAGCCATCAGACAGCTACAGGGGCAGGTAGAGACTAGCCATCAGACAGCTACAGGGGCAGGTAGAGACTAGCCATCAGACAGCTACAGGGGCAGGTAGAGACCAGCCATCAGACAGCTACAGGGGCAGGGAGATAATAGCCATCAGACAGCTACAGGGGCAGGTAGAGACCAGACAGCTACAGGGGCAGGGAGATAATAGCCATCACACAGCTAAAGGGGCAGGAAGAGACTAGCCATCAGACAGGGGCAGGGAGATAATAGCCATCAGACAGCTAAAGGGGCAGGGAGTTACTAGCCATCAGACAGCTAAAGGGGCAGGGAGTTACTAGCCATCAGACAGCTACAGGGGCAGGGAGAGACCAGCCATCAGACAGCTACAGGGGCAGGGAGATAATAGCCATCAGACAGCTACAGGGGCAGGTAGAGACCAGCCATCAGATGGCTACAGGGGCAGGGAGAGACTAGGCATCAGACAGCTACAGAGGCAGATAGAGACCAGCCATCAGACAGCTACAGGGGCAGGGAGAGACCAGGCATCAGACAGCTACAGGGGCAGGTAGAGACCAGCCATCAGACAGCTACAGGGGCAGGTAGAGACCAGCCATCAGACAGCTACAGGTACAGGTAGAGACTAGCCATCAGACAGCTACAGGTACAGGTAGAGACTAGCCATCAGACAGCTACAGGTACAGGTAGAGACTAGCCATCAGACGGCTACAGGAGCAGGTAGAGACTAGCCATCAGACGGCTACAGGGGCAGGGAGATAATAACCATCAGACAGCAACAGGGGCAGGGAGATAATAGCCATCAGACAGCTACAGGGGCAGGTAGAGACTAGCCATCAGACAGCTACAGGGGCAGGTAGAGACCAGCCATCAGACGGCTACAGGGGCAGGTAGAGACCAGCCATCAGACGGCTACAGGGGCAGGTAGAGACTAGCCATCAGACAGCTTCAGGTACAGGTAGAGACTAGCCATCAGACAGCTACAGGTACAGGTAGAGACTAGCCATCAGACGGCTACAGGGGCAGGTGGAGACTAGCCATCAGACGTCTACAGGGGCAGGGAGATAATAGCCATCAGACAGCAACAGGGGCAGGGAGATAATAGCCATCAGACAGCTACAGGGGCAGGTAGAGACCAGCCATCAGACAGCTACAGGGGCAGGTAGAGACCAGCCATCAGACAGCTACAGGGGCAGGTAGATAATAGCCATCAGACAGCTACAGGGGCAGGTAGAGACTAGCCATCAGACAGCTACAGGGGCAGGTAGAGACCAGCCATCAGACGGCTACAGGGGCAGGTAGAGACCAGCCATCAGACAGCTACAGGGGCAGGTAGAGACCAGCCATCAGACAGCTACAGGGGCAGGTAGAGACCAGCCATCAGACAGCTACAGGGGCAGGGAGAGACTAGGCATCAGACAGCTACAGAGGCAGGTAGAGACCAGCCATCAGACAGCTACAGGGGCAGGGAGAGACTCGGCATCAGACAGCTACAGGGGCAGGTAGAGACTAGCCATCAGACAGCTACAGGGGCAGATAGAGACTAGCCATCAGACAGCTACAGGTACAGGTAGAGACTAGCCATCAGACAGCTACAGGTACAGGTAGAGACTAGCCATCAGACGGCTACAGGTACAGGTAGAGACTAGCCATCAGACGGCTACAGGGGCAGGGAGATAATAGCCATCAGACGGCTACAGGGGCAGGTAGAGACCAGCCATCAGACAGCTACAGGTGCAGGTAGAGACCAGCCATCAGACAGCTACAGGGGCAGGTAGAGACCAGCCATCAGACAGCTACAGGTGCAGGGAGATAATAGCCATCAGACAGCTACAGGGGCAGGTAGAGACTAGCCATCAGACAGCTACAGGGGCAGGTAGAGACTAGCCATCAGACAGCTACAGGGGCAGGTAGAGACTAGCCATCAGACAGCTACAGGGGCAGGTAGAGACCAGCCATCAGACAGCTACAGGGGCTGGGAGATAATAGCCATCAGACAGCTACAGGGGCAGGTAGAGACCAGACAGCTACAGGGGCAGGGAGATAATAGCCATCACACAGCTAAAGGGGCAGGAAGAGACTAGCCATCAGACAGGGGCAGGGAGATAATAGCCATCAGACAGCTAAAGGGGCAGGGAGTTACTAGCCATCAGACAGTTAAAGGGGCAGGGAGTTACTAGCCATCAGACAGCTAAAGGGGCAGGGAGAGACCAGCCATCAGACAGCTAAAGGGGCAGGGAGAGACTAGCCATCAGACAGGGGCAGGGAGTTACTAGCCATCAGACAGGGGCAGGGAGTTACTAGCCATCAGACAGCTAAAGGGGCAGGGAAAGACTAGCCATCAAACAGCTACAGAGGCAGGGAGATAATAGCCATCAGACAGCTAAAGGGGCAGGGAAAGACTAGCCATCAAACAGCTACAGAGGCAGGGAGTTACTAGCCATCAGACAGGGGCAGGGAGTTACTAGCCATCAGACAGGGGCATGGAGTTACTAGCCATCAGACAGCTAAAGGGGCAGGGAGTTACTAGCCATCAGTCAGCTAAAGAGGCAGGGAGTTACTAACCATCAGACAGCTAAAGGGGCAGGGAGAGACTAGCCATCAGACAGCTAAAGGGGCAGGGAGTTACTAGCCATCAGACAGCTAAAGGGGCAGGGAGTTACTAGCCATCAGACAGCTAAAGGGGCAGGGAGTTACTAGCCATCAGACAGCTACAGGTACAGGTAGAGACTAGCCATCAAACAGGGACAGGTACAGGGAGAGACCAGCCATCAGACAGCTAAAGGGGCAGGGAGAGACTATCCATCAGACAGGGGCAGGGAGTTACTAGCCATCAGACAGGGGCAGGGAGTTACTAGCCATCAGACAGCTAAAGGGGCAGGGAAAGACTAGCCATCAAACAGCTACAGAGGCAGGGAGATAATAGCCATCAGACAGCTAAAGGGGCAGGGAAAGACTAGCCATCAAACAGCTACAAAGGCAGGGAGTTACTAGCCATCAGACAGGGGCAGAGAGTTACTAGCCATCAGACAGGGGCAGGGAGTTACTAGCCATCAGACAGCTAAAGGGGCAGGGAGTTACTAGCCATCAGACAGCTAAAGAGGCAGGGAGTTACTAGCCATCAGACAGCTAAAGAGGCAGGGAGAGACTAGCCATCAGACAGCTAAAGGGGCAGGGAGAGACTAGCCATCAGACAGCTAAAGGGGCAGGGAGTTACTAGCCATCAGACAGCTAAAGGGGCAGGGAGTTACTAGCCATCAGACAGCTAAAGGGGCAGGGAGTTACTAGCCATCAGACAGCTACAGGTACAGGTAGAGGACTAGCCATCAAACAGGGACAGGTACAGGTAGAGACTAGCCATCAGACAGCTACAGGGGCAGGTAGAGACTAGCCATCAGACATCTACAGGTACAGGTAGAGACTAGCCATCAGACAGCTACAGGGATGGGTAGAGACTAGCCATCATATCTACAGGGATAGGTAGAGACTAGCCATCAGACATCTACAGGTACAGGTAGAGACTAGCCATCGGACAGCTACAGGTACAGGTAGAGAGTAGCCATCGGACAGGTACAGGTAGAGACTAGCCATCAGACAGCTACAGGGGCAGGGAGAGACTAGCCATCAGACAGCTACAGGGGCAGGGAGAGACTAGCCATCAGACAGCTAAAGGGACAGGTAGAGACCAGCCATCAGACAGCTACAGGTACAGGTAGAGACTAGCCATCAGACAGGTACAGGTAGAGCCTAGCCATCAGACAGCTACAGGTACAGGTAGAGACTAGCCATCAGACAGCTACAGGTACAGGTAGAGCCTAGCCATCAGACAGCTACAGGTACAGGTAGAGACTAGCCATCAGACAGCTACAGGGACAGGTAGAGACTAACCATAAGATAGCTACAGAGACAGGTAGAGACTAGCCATCAGATAGCAACAAGACAGGTAGAGACTAGCCATCAGATAGCAACAAGACAGGTAGAGACTAACCGTCAGTCATCTACAGAGGCAGGTAGAGACTAGCCATCAGACAGCTACAGGGACGGGTAGAGATTACCTATCAGACATCGACAGGGACAGGTAGAGACTAGCCATCAGACAACTACAGAGACAGAGACTAGCCAATGAGCTCCTCTTTTCCCCATAATCCATCCTTATCCACTTTTTTTATTCACTTCAACTGTTTTCTCCATCCCATTGTTTCCACTCTGCACAGGACTGCTTTGAGATTGCTGAAATATTAATAAGATAATACAGACTGCAGAAGCAGCCACTGAAATTTGACTTCAATGAAAAGCCCTCCCTTTGATTATTGTATCACTACTTCACTGATATGATTAGAGAAACTCTTCCTTTAACTAACTGCCATGATTGCCATTAATATTAGTTGGAGCAGTGAGTTTTTATGCAGCCTCAATCACTATCAACTCACTCACCTCTGCCGTGCTTTCCCTCTCTCTGCAGTTAAATGTATCTGTTGTGTTTTTATTCACTGTTGAAGGCAGGGATACCGACCCCCTATAAATCAATACCTAACGCAGTGAAGAATCCATGTTGGTTCCTTGGGGCCATTGTTTTATTATTTCAGTCACAATTACCTAGTTTAGTTTATTTGATCATTTAAAACAAGGTACTGTCATGACGTTGGCCTGTGGGTAAGGTTTATGACCCCCCCCCCCCCCCCCCATAAATACCTTTCTCTCTTCCCTCTCTCTCTGACTCTACTGAAGGACTCTTGAATAGCCTTTGTTAAACATAGAGAGTCTGGGAACATCAAACAAGTGGGGGGAAAGGAACCATATTTCGGTAATAGAACCAGTTGAAAATATGCGTTGGTACTTAATGAATATGATGTCAGTTCGGTTGTCATCTGAGACATTATGACTGATGGCAGGACGACATAAACTGTATCTGGGAAAGTCTACACATTCTAGTTATCAGAGTCACATGGAATTGTTGTGCAATTTAAATGTTTGAATATGAAACTATTTGTGAAAAGATAAAATGTAATTTTAGCTTCCAAATGAGAGAATTGGGTTTTCATAAGGTTAGAGCCCTGCTCAATCAGTGGCCCGCCCTTGTGAAGAGACATGCGTTATAAACTATGAAACACACCCTTCTCTCCCTCCACTATATAAGCCCTTGACGAAAATGTACCCTTCTGTTCCGAGGACGATAGGACGACGGTCCATACTTTAAAAAGGACTAACATGTCAACTACAGAACTAAGCCAACCTCAGCGTGAGCTTTGGTTGTGAATGGTATGAACTTTGAACTCTTATTCACTAAAGAAGTGAGACATCCTAGCCGTTGAGTTAGCAACAGCAGCTGTAAACGTGGGCTAGGAAAGGACGGACGACTTATCCAGTCTAACACACAACGAAGATATTACAACATATCCAATTTACCACCAGAGACATTCTTCTGAGGACAGCAAGCTCTCTGTTGGGCAACACGACCAGCATCTACGACCAACCTACCGAAGCGCAGCTCAGAGTAAATATTTATTGCATTTTCCTTTTCCAAATGGGCGGTAATTTAGAATGCATAAGATACTGTATTTACGATAGCACAGCTTCTCCCTTTGTTCTTCAGTCTTCCCGCTCTTTCACTCAAACCCAACCCCCTCCCTTTGTGTAACCAGCCGTCATGTCGGCTCCGTCCACCAGGGATGTTTTCTGTATGACATAATTTGCATTCTGTGTATATGTAATTCTGTGTGATTAGTTAGGTATTTAGTAAATAAATAATTAAACCCAATTTTGTATTGCTGATTCAACTTGCTAGCCAGGGTTCGTGACGATAACCAAGAATTTACAACTTTCAGATGAGACTGAAATAAGGTGACGATTAATATTGACTGCTATTGATGTAAAATATTACTAGGTCTTTAAGAGTTTATTCGGAAGATAACAGCTCTATAAACATTATTTTGTGGTGCCCCGACTTTCTAGTTAATTACATTTACAAGATTAGCTTAATCAGGTAATATTAATTACAGAGAAAGGATTTTTATAGAATAGCATGTCATATCACTTAATCCGGCATAGCCAAAGACACGACAGTACACATACAAATTACACACTTGATTAATACTCATTGAGGATAATCACAAAGAAGTATACAATTTATATCCGTTGTGGTCCTCATGCCCCAAGGAACACATTTCCACCATTTAATTAGACCAGGAGAGTTGCGTGTACTCTGTAATGGCTGTGCTGTCATTGAAAATAAACAAGTGGGCATAAAAATAGATCCAGAGAATCCACAAAATAGTTAATCAGCTCCAGATCCTTTCCATTGACAGTTTCAAAGGCAAACAGATCAATATCTGATTGCTGTGCAGTTCAATACCTCACAAGCTTCCTGCAGGTACATATGACTGATCATTACGTATGTACTCTTCTCCAATTCTGAGAACTTCTTTTTGTACAATGTGCATTAAATATATCCAGTATATATATTTTATTTACATTTTATTGAAGTTAACAGAATCAAGTCCCATTACTGTTGCAGAATTAACCAATATTTCAGTACAGTTGCATTAAATGGTGATCCCATTCACACACGTGGGATTGTGCTGTATGTTTGTTTCGGTCAATGGTCATTGGCTAGTTGTAAATGGTAGGTTGAATGAATGTCAGAGTGCTGAATGCCGCTTTTGCCCACATGAATAATTCAAGTGAGGGAATAGAATCGCCACAGCTTGTAATACTGTTTCTTTATCGTCTTATTAGGATGCTGTTGATCCTATATGTTCCTCCTCAGGCTGTGTCTGTGATCGTCACCACCTTTTCTCTTCAGCCATTCATTTGTCTAATTAAAAATGTTGCCCAGGCACAGTATCCAGGTAGGATATAGTGAGAGCTATTTGAACATGAATTTTGTATTTGTAAGTGGTAGGGCAAACATGACACCACATAACTTTATTTTAACAGTGAAGACATTGAGAACTAGGTCTCTTTTTCAAATGTGCCCTGTATGATAAGACATAAATATACACATTATATAATAATATATACACTACCGTTTGGTGTCACTTAGAAATGGCCTTGTTTTTTTAAAGAAAAGCACATTTTTTGTCCACTAAAATTACATCAAATTGATCAGAAATGCAGTGTAGACATTGTTAATGTTGTAAATGACTATTGTAGCTGGAAACGGCAGATTTTTTATGGGAATATCTACATAGGCGTACAGAGGCTCATTATTAGCAACTATCACTCCTGTGTTCCAATGGCCCGTTGTGTTAGCTAATCCAAGTTTATCATTTTAAAAGGCTAATTGATAATTTGAAAACCCTTTTGCAATTATGTTTGCACAGTTGAAAACTGTTTTCCTGATTTAAAGAAGCAATTAAACTGGCCTTCTTTAGACTAGTTGAGTATCTGGAGCATCAGCATTTGTGGGTTCAATTACAGGCTCAAAATGGCCAGAAACAAAGAACTTTCTTCTGAAACTCGTCAGTTTATTCTTGTTCTGAGAAATGAAGGTTATTCCATGCGAGAAATTGCCAAGAAACTGAAGATCTCATACAAGGCTGTGTACTACTCCCTTCACAGAACAGAGCAAACTGTCTCTAACCAGAATAGATAGAGCAGTGGGAGGCCCCGGTGCACAACTGAGCAAGAGGACAAGTATATTAGAGTGTCTAGTTTGAGAAACAGACGCCTCACAAGTCCTCAACTGGTAGCTTCATTAAATAGTACCTGCAAATCACCAGTCTCAACGTCAAGTGAAGAGACGACTCCGGGATGCTTGCCGTTTAGGCAGAGTTCCTCTGTCCAGTTTCTGTGTTCTTTTGCCCATCTTAATCTTTTCTTTTTATTGGCCAGTCTGAGATATGGCTTTTCCTTTGCAACTCTGGACTAGAAGGCCAGCATCCCGGAGTTGCCTCTTCACTGTTGACATTGCGACTGGTGACCCTTTGCTATGAGACTCGAAATTGAGCTCAGGTGCATCCTGTTTCCATTGATCATCCTTGAGATGTTTCTACAACTTGATTGTAGTCCACCTGTGCTAAATTCAATTGATTGGACATGCTTTCGAAAGGCACACACCTGTTCATATAAGGTCCCACAGTTGACAGTGCATGTCAGAGCAAAAGCCACGCCATGAGGTGGAAGGAATTGTCCGTAGATCTCCAAGACAGGATTGTGTCGAGGCACAGATTTGGGGAAGGGGACCTAAAAATGTCTGCAGCATTGAAGGTCCCCAAGAACACAGTGGCCTCCATCATTCTTAAATGGAAGAAGTTTGGAACCACTAAGACTTTTCCTAGAGCTTGCCGCCCGGCCAAACTGAGCAATCGGGGGAGAAGGGCATTGGCCAGGGAGGTGACCAAGAACTCGGTTGTCACTCTGACAGAGCTCCATAGTTCCTCTGTGGAGATGGGAGAACCTTCCAGAAGAACAACCATCTCTGCAGCACTCCACAAATCAGGCCTTTATGGTACAGTAGAGTGGCCAGACAAAAGCCACTCCTCAGTAAAATGCACATGACAATCCACTTGGAGTTTGCCAAAAGGCACCTAAAGACTCTCAGACCATGAGAAACAAGATTCTCTGGTCTGATGAAACCAAGATTGAACTCTTTGGCCTGAATGCCAAGCGTCACATCTCGAGGAAACCTGGCACCATCCCTACGGTGAAGCATGGTGGTGGTAGCATAATGCTTTGGGGATGTTTTTCAGTGGCAGGAACTGGGAGACTAGTCAGGATCGAGGGAAATATGAACGGAGCTAAGTACAAAGAGATCCTGGATGGAAACCTGCTCCAGAACGCTCAGGACCTCAGACTGGGTTGAAGGTTCACCTTCCAACAGGACAAAGACCCTAGGCACACAGCCAAGACAACGCAGGAGTGGCTGAATGTCCTTGAGTGGCCCAGCCAGAGCCCAGACTTGAACCCGGTCGAACATCTCTGAAGAGACCTGAAAATAGCTGTGCCCCATCACAGAGCATGAGAGGATCTGCAGAGAAGAATGGGAAAAACTTCCCAAATACAGGTTTGCCAAACTTGTAGCGTCATACCCAAGAAGACTCTAGGCTGTAATCGCTGCCGAAGGTCCTTCACCAAAGTACTGAGTAAAGGGTCTGAGTACTTACACTACCGGTTTTAGAACGCCTACTCATTCAAGGGTTTTTCTTTATTTTTTATTATTTTCTACATTGTAGAATAATAGTGAAGACATCAAAACTATGAAATAACACATATTGAATCATGTTGTAACCAAAAAAGTGTTAAACAAATCAAAATATATTTGAGATTCTTCAAATAGCCACCGTTTGCCTTGATGACAGCTTTGCACACTCTTGGCATTCTCTCAACCAGCTTCATGAGGTAGTCACCTGTAATGCATTTCAATTATCAGGTGTGCCTTCTTAAAAGTTCATTTGTGAAATTTCTTTCCTTCTTAATGCATTTGAGCCAATCTGTTGTGTTGTGACAAGGTAGGGGGGTATACAGAAGATAGCCCTATTTGATAAGAGACCAAGTCCATATATTATGGCAAGAACAGCTCAAATAAGCAAAAAGAAACAACAGTCAATACTGAAAATTTCAAGAACTTTTAAAGTTTCTTCAAGCGCTACGATGAAACTTGGCTCTCATGAGGACCACCACAGGAATGGAAGACCCAGAGTAACCTTTGCTGCAGAGGATAAGTATATTAGAGTTACCAGCCTCAGAAATAGCAGCCCAAATAAATGCTTCACAGAGTTGAAGTAACAGACACATCTCAATATCAACTGTTCAGAGGAGACTGTGTGAATCAGGCCTTCATGGTCAAATTGCTGCAAAGAAACCACTGCTAAAGGACCCAACAAGAAGAAAAAGACACTTGCTTGGGCCAAGAAACACGAGCAATGGACATTAGACCGGTGGAAATGTGTCCTTTAGTATTGAGTCCAAATTGGAGATTTTTGGTTCCAACCACCGTGTCTATGTGAGATGCGGTGTGGGTGAATGGATGATCTCCGCATGTGTGTTTCCCACCGTAAAGCATGGAGGAGGAGGTGTTATGGTGTGGGGGTGTTTTGCTAGTGACACTGTCTGTGATTTATTTAGAATTCAAGGCACACTTAACCAGCATGGCTACCACAGCATTCTGCAGTGATACGTCATCCCATCTGGTTTGGGCTTATTGGGACTATCAATTGTTTTTCAACATGGTTTGGGATGAGTCGGACCGCAGAGTGAAGGAAAAGCAGCCAACAAGTGCTCATCATATGTGGGAAATCCTTTAAGACTGTTGGAAAAGCGTTCCAGGTGAAGCTGCTTGAGAGATTGCCAAGAGTGTGCAAAGCTGTCATCAAGGCAAAGGGTAGCTATTTGAAGAATCTCAAATATAAAATATATTTAGATTTGTTTAACACTTTTGTGCTTACTACATGAATTCCATATGTGTTATTTCATAGTTTTGATGTCTTCACTATTATTCTACAATGTATAAAAATAGTAAAAATAAATAAAAACCCTTGAATGAGTAGGTTTTCTTAAACTTTTGACCGGTTTAAAAATATATACACATTTGCACAAAATTTCTAAGAACGTGTTGTTGCTTTGTCATTAGGGTGTATTGTGTGTAGATTGATGAGGGGAAAAAAATATCGAATCCATTTTTGAATAAGGCTGTAACGTAACAAAATGCGGAAAGTCAAGTCAATTGGTCTGAATACTTTCCGAATGTACTGTATACACATACATTAAAATAAAAAACACAGTCATGGGAAGCACAAATAAAACATCACAAATCAACCAGAAAAACAGTTACATTACTCCACAAATAAGTCCCCGTCAATGCTTTAAATTGCCTGAAAGCCACCAGAACATCAAGATGAAATGTTTTTAGAATTTTGTTCCATCAATACGGTGCATTAAAACTAAAAGCAGATTTACCTAGCTCGGTGGAGACCCGAGGATCCTCAAGAGTTAACCAATCCTGTGAATGTGTTAGGCAATCAGTTGTCTATACTTCAACAGAAAAGTTAGATAAGATGGAAGTTTATGAAGTAGGGCCTTGTAAGCAAAAAGGGAGAAATGTAGAGATCTGTGGGTCTTCAGCAAAGTCCAGCCAACCTTTTGATGCAGTGGTGAATTTCAAAACTGTCACCTGTAATAAAAAACCAAGGGCGCTATGGTAGATGTCATCCAAAGTTTAAGAGTAGTAGCAGATTCACTTTGATAAATAATATCACCATAATCAAGAACAGAGAAAAAGGTTGACTGAATCATCTGCTTCCTACTGCTTAGAGAGAGGCACAATTTGTTTTGGTAGAAAAAGCAAGTTTTAAATCTTAGCTTCTTAACTTGCTGATCTATATGTTTTTTTAAACGTCAAATCCATATCAATCCAAATGCCTAAGTTTTTTTACATGCAGGAATACGTTCAATTGGAGAACCATCTAATGAGTGAACATGTAGTTCATCTGAAACATTCTTCCTAGAGTTTAAAAACATAATGTATTCCGTTTTGCCCGTAAAGCACACGTTTTAAATCAGCAAGGGATTCCTGCATAGCTATAAAATCTGACTGTAGTTTTGACACAGCCAGATCAACAGTAAGGGCAACAGCATACATAATAGTATCATCCACATATATAGATTAAGTTTCACATTTTCAACAGATTGACCAATAGTGTTTATATAAATAGTGAAGAGAACTGGTCCCAAAATTGACCCCTGTGGTACACCTTTAAGTACATCAAGAAATTCAGACTTAACCCCATCAATCATGATGGCCTGAGTTCTGTCACTAAGATAATCATTAAACCATGAACAGGTGTCAGCTCAGGCCTATCAAGGACAACTTGGTCAATAAAATAGCATGATCAACAGTATAAAAAGCTTTTGACAAGTCCACAAACTAAGCAGCACATTTCCTTTGAGTATCTAAGATTATTAACAACTAAAGTGGTAGCTATAATAGTGCTGTGCCCAGGCCAAATTCCTGATTGGTTTACATTCAAAATGAATTTCTCAGATACATTAACTAAGGATTCAAGAATCTTAGCTAGACAAGGAAGCCTTGAAATGGGGCGATAATGATTAAGATCACTGCTATTCCCAACCTTACGAAGCTGCCCTGTCTTGTCTTCTTCTCTGGCTAGGTATTAAAGCTTAAACACTGCCTGAAATTCCACTCCTATTGCTTTCTAATCAAGCTGCCCTATAAATACTGTGGGAAAACAGAATCTTTAGGAATGGGTCGAGACTGAGTATAAAATATGAAGTGTATTCCCCCAGTAAAACTGCTGAGTCAAACTTCATTAGCTATGGTGCATTCAAACACTCTGAGCAGTCTGTAGGCTTTTGGTATATCAAATAACATTCATTATCTTTGTTTCCTATCAGCCTAATGGCGGCAGGTAGTCTAGTGGTCAAGGGTGTTAGGCCAGTAAATGAGAGGTTGCTGGTTTGAATCCCTGAGCTGACTAGGTAACATAATCTGTCGATGTGCCCTTGAGCAAGGCACTTAACCCTAATTGCTACTGTAAGTTGCTCTGGATAAGGAGTGTCTGCTAAATGACTTAAATGTATTCTGTTCTGTGTTTTCATTGGTTATGGAAGTGAGTATGTGTTATCGGAGAGAGGGAGAGCACAATAGAGAGGGTGGGGGGGGGGGGTTGAGCAAGCAAATGAGAGGTAGAGTTGGAGAGAGTGAGAGCAAGCGGAGTCACAGTGCTGAGTGAGAGGAGAGAGTGGAGCTAAGGCTAAGCATGAGAATCACTCCCCCACTATCCTGTGTGCGATATGGTTCCGTTCCAGGAGAGGGGCTTGTTCATGCCTGGTTTTAAATCTCCTATTGCCTTTGCTTTCTCTTTTCTGACACATTGGACCCTTCATCCCACGTTGTCTTCAGCTTTAGTGCATGGTAAGTAGCTATGATCTTCATTTCTCCAGATACATCGCTAGACATTTAAAAGCCTTAATAGTAATGGAACAGACACATAACTTCAAGAGTTATTCAGATGTATGTTATTCAGATGTATGTTATCCAGATGTACATAACATACTCTACAATACACTGACATATATACATCGATTTAAAAAAATAATCCATACCTGAATTTAAGTGCTAGTCTAAAGATACTTTAGTTGAAATTATGCCTTTTCCTTAGGGCTATTTCATATTTCATTTTCCTTTGACTGAGTGGCCATGTTGTTGTAAGCAACAACATGGCGAGCACAGTAACATGAGGAGCACATTAACATGAGGAGCACATTAACATGAGGCACACATTAACATGAGGAGCACATTAACATGAGGAGCACATTAACATGAGGAGCACATTAACATGAGGAGCACATTAACATGAGGAGCACATTAACATGAGGAGCACATTAACATGAGGCACACATTAACATGAGGAGCACATTAACATGAGGAGCACATTAACATGAGGCACACATTAACATGAGGAGCACATTAACATGAGGAGCAACATTAACATGAGGACCACATTAACATGAGGAGCACATTAACATGAGGCGCACATTAACATGAGGCGCACATTAACATGAGGAGCACATTAACATGAGGAGCACATTAACATGAGGAGCACAGTAACATGAGGAGCACATTAACATGAGGCGCACATTAACATGAGGCGCACATTAACATGAGGAGCACATTAACATGAGGAGCACAGTAACATGAGGAGCACAGTAACTTGAGGAGCACAGTAACTTGAGGAGCACAGTAACATGAGGAGCACAGTGACATGAGGAGCACATTGACATGAGGAGCACATTAACATGAGGAGCACAGTAACATGAGGAGCACATTAACATGAGGAGCACATTAAAGTAACACTTTACATAGAAGACTAAGTGAACACAGCGTGAAAGCCTCATTTAACTTGTAGACATTAGTACTCGACTGATATGTGAGATTTCTCTGTTTTTGTTTACTGTAGTGGATCTAATTCCTGTCCACTGCAGCAGGAATGCTGTCTTATAGTGTCTTATTGATTTTTGATTGGGGGAATATCTTGTGCACAGTTATGCATCTGGGTTGGGTCACCTGTCTGAGACGGGTCTGTTGGTTAGAGAGACCGGTCTGTTGGTTAGAGGGACGGGTCTGTTGGTTAGAGGGACGGGTCTGTTGGTTAGAGGGACGGGTCTGTTGGTTAGAGGGACGGGTCTGTTGGTTAGAGGGACGGGTCTGTTGGTTAGAGGGACGGGTCTGTTGGTTAGAGGGACGGGTCTGTTGGTTAGAGGTAGGGGTCTGTTGGTTAGAGGGAGGGGTCTGTTGGTTAGAGGGACGGGTCTGTTGGTCAGAGACGGGTCTGGGTACACTCCAGCTCCCTCACAAGGCAGACTAGATGTTTCATGGATACACCCTAACACCTCTCTTGTTCAGAAGAGTGACATTTAAATTCAAAACAAAATATAGTAATTGAATCTCGGGATTTAATGGTAACCTTTTTTATATTGAAATTCAATTCAGCATTCTTTATGTTATTACACATTGAAAGCATATTCCCTTTGTGGATTGATATTGAAGAGGTACAGTTGTGTGGTTGATATGATGTGTTTAAAGATCAAAGGAGCACAGCGCTTATTTGGGTTGAAGCTCTGTACAGATTGACAATTATTGCAAAATGGACATTTAAGTATAAGGATTGTATTTCTATTGGTACAACTGTTTGGTCTGGGTTCTAAATATCATTCAAACATGGTCAACTTCAAAGTTTCCTTTGTGAGGAACCTCTCTGTTTGTATTTTGAAGCTCAGACTTTTAAGCAGTTCACCCAAGCTGTGACACAAATAGATGTAGCATACCGTGCCTTTACAGCCTGTGCTGCTCAATATCTAAGTTGTGTGTGTTGTGTGTCTTGACAGGTATAAAAAGGGACGACCATACAAGGGATATAAACGCCTAAGACTCTAACTTTTCCATTCAGAAGGCCTCTCAGACATCAGAGAAATCGATTACACTTAAGGTTTGGTTGTGCATTTGAGAGAGAGGGATAGAGAAACTAAGGGACAAAGAGAGCCATCCATAATCAAAGTTGGAGAGCAACACTGCAAGGGAGAGAAGAAAAGCAAGAGAAAAATATGTCTATCTTGCATCTTCGGGGAACATCATCACAATTTAATACGAATTTGAAAACCACAGCACTGCAACCAATCTGTCTTCTGAGAGAGGGGAGGCCGCAAGCAAAGGCCAGAGACTTCAACCACTAGTTCTCTGGAAGTCTTTTTAAACACTACTGAAAAGCCATATACAGTATTGTTCTACAATATCACTGTGCTATTATTTATATGAGAGGTCAATAGTCTGATGTTTTATGAATCAGAGTAAGTTTTCCTGAGCTATTCCAATGGCTTGACCTTTGTTCCCGCCACAACTACCGTGACCCTTTTCTTTGACAATGAAAACACTATCATCTCTCTACCAGCATTACTTCTCCCTCTCCTGTTGAAACCGATGCACAAACAAATTGACAGACTGGGAATGGAGGCAAGCCAATCTGGTTGTTGAGGCCTTCAGTTTGGACGGATGATTAGATTGGCTATACCTATCCTTTTCCTTCTGATCAGAAAAGACCCAGAAATAACCATCAAGTACCTAGAGACTCTCTGTACCATTGCTCAACATCCCGTTTACTGCTGAAACATAAGCTACTAAACAAAATGGCTGCTGGAGTTGCAACATGGATGCCCTTTGCTCGGGCAGCAGCCGTGGGCTGGCTACCACTGGCCCAACAGACCATGCCCAAGCCTCCTGTGGACAAAACAAGTCGCAGTGATGAGATCCTGTTTGTTAATGTGAGTGGACTACGCTTCCAGACATGGAAGAACACACTGGACCGTTATCCGGACACCCTTCTAGGCAGCTCAGAAAAGGAGTTTTTCTACAATGAGGAAACTCAGGAATATTTCTTTGACAGGGATCCAGAGATGTTCCGCCATATACTCAACTTTTTTAGAACAGGCAAGCTACATTATCCCCGACATGAATGCATTCAGGCCTTTGAGGAGGAGCTGGCTTTCTATGGCAT
>NC_138303.1:15412500-15417500 GCF_965601325.2 Salmo salar | reverse complement strand
ACCGTCAGCCGTAAGGTCTAGAGGACCGTCAGACGTAAGGTCTAGAGGACCGTCAGACGTAAGGTCTAGAGGACCGTCAGACGTAAGGTCTAGAGGACCAGCTACACTGTTGATGTTCTACCAGCCTCACAGGGCCTGGGTTTCACAACCAACCATGCCCACCATGAGAATCACATATGCTGCTCCGCTCTGTTCTGCTCCGCTCTCTTCTGTTCCGCTCTGTTCTGCTCCGCTATGTTCTGCTCCGTTCTGCTCCGCTCTGTTCCGCTCTGTTCCGCTCTGTTCTGCTCTGCTCTGTTCTGCTCCGCTCTGTTCTGTTCTGCTCCGCTCTGTTCTGCTCCGCTCTGTTCTGCTCTGCTCTGTTCTGCTCCGCTCTGTTCTGCTCTGTTCTGCTCCACTCTGTTCTGTTCTGCTCTGCTCTGTTCTGCTCCGCTCTGTTCTGCTCTGTTCTGCTCCACTCTGTTCTGTTCTGCTCTGCTCTGTTCTGCTCTGTTCTGATCCGCTCTGCTCCTCTCTGTTCTGCTTCGCTCTGTTCTGTTCTGAGGAGGCTTAGGTGGAGGGGTGAAAATAAAAAACATGACCCGCTGGGGGGTACTGAAAGAAAATAAGATACAGTAAGAGAGGAGGAGAAGGATGAAGACAGAGGAGATAAGAGAGGAGGAGAAGGATGAGGACAGAGGAGATAAGAGAGGAGGAGAAGGATGAGGACAGAGGAGATAAGAGAGGAGGAGAAGGATGAGGACAAAGGAGATAAGAGGGGGGGTGAAGGATGAGGACAGAGGAGATAAGAGGGGAGGTGAAGGATGAGGACAGAGGAGATAAGAGGGGGGGTGAAGGATGAGGACAGAGGAGATAAGAGGGGAGGTGAAGGATGAGGACAGAGGAGATAAGAGGGGAGGTGAGGAAAGCGTCTATTTAAATGGTGGAAGCAGGGGATGAATCACAGCCTTTTTTACCTGTCCTCTCAACGTTTCCCTCATGTTGTCCCTTTTGTTTGTTGGTCCCTCTCTGTCTTGCCCTCTTTGTGTGTGGCAATGCTGAGAGGGTAAATAGACAGGGACCATCTGGGAGAGGTATGGTTTGGTCCCCACAGCCACTGTGTGTTTATTTAGTCAGGACCCAGCTCCAGGCAGGTCTTGACTCCAGCCCAGTGTCTACACACTCTGTCAGGGCCAGAGAGAGAGAGAGAGAGAGAGAGTGTGTGTGTGTGTGTGTGTGTGTGTGTGTGTGTGTGTGTGTGTGTGTGCGTGCGCAACTAGTGGGCCCTGCCAATTATAATGGGTATTTTCTTCTCCTCTGTGATGTCTGCCTGTGTGTTCCGTTAACTCAACACTGCATTCTGTCTCTGGGGTCTGAGGAAGAGAAGGGAGATCTGAAAGAAGGTTTCTCCTCAGAGGTAAAAAGAAACAGAAAATAGACTCAATCGCGCTCTCTCTCTCTCTACCCCCTCCCTCCTTCTCCCCCTCTCTCTCTCTCTCCCCTCCCTCCTTCTCCCCCTCTCTCTCTCTCCCCCTCCCTCCTTCTCCCCCTCTCTCTCTCTCTCTCCCTCCCTCCTTCTCCCTCTCTCTCTACCCCCTCCCTCCTTCTCCCCTCTCTCTCTCTCTCTCTCCCCTCCCTCCTTCTCCCCTCTCTCTCTCTCTCTCCCTCCCTCCTTCTCCCCTCTCTCTCTACCCCCTCCCTCCTTCTCCCCCTCTCTCTCTCTCTCCCTCCCTCCTTCTCCCTCTCTCTCTCTCTCTCTCCCCTCCCTCCTTCTCCCCTCTCTCTCTCTCTACCCCCTCCCTCCTTCTCCCCCTCTCTCTCTCTCTCCCTCCCTCCTTCTCCCCCTCTCTCTCTCTCTCCCCTCCCTCCTTCTCCCCTCTCTCTCTACCCCCTCCCTCCTTCTCCCCCTCTCTCTCTCTCTCTCTACCCCCTCCCTCCTTCTCCCCTCTCTCTCTCTCTCTCCCCTCCCTCCTTCTCCCTCTCTCTCTACCCCCTCCCTCCTTCTCCTTCTCTCTCTCTACCCCCTCCCTCCTTCTCCCTCTCTCTCTCTCCACTCCCTCCCTCCTTCTCCCCCTCTCTCTCTACCCCCTCCCTCCTCCTCTCACTCTCTCTCTCTCCACTCCCTCCCTCCTTCTCCCCCTCTCTCTCTACCCCCTCCCTCCTTCTCCCCCTCTCTCTCTACACCCACCCTCCTTCTCCCCCTCTCTCTCTACCCCCTCCCTCTTTCTCCCCTCTCTCTCTCTCCCCTCCCTCCTTCTCCCCCTCGCTCTCTCTCCCCCCTCCCTCCTTCTCCCCTCTCTCTCTCCCCCTCCCTCCTTCTCCCCCTCTCTCTCTCCCCCTCCCTCCTTCTCCCCCTCTCTCTCTACCCCCTCCCTCCTTCTCCTTCTCTCTCTACCCCCTTCCTCCTTCTCCCCCTCTCTCTCTACCCCCTCCTTCCTTTACCCCCCCTCTCTCTACCCCCTCCCTCCTTCTCCCCTCTCTCTCTATACCCCCTCCCTCCTCCCCCTCTCTCTACCCCCTCCCTCCTTCTCCCCCTCTCTCTACCCCCTCCCTCCTTCTCCCTCTCTCTCTCTCCCCTCCCTCCTTCTCCTTCTCTCTCTACCCCCTCCCTCCTTCTCCCCCTCTCTCTCTACACCCACCCTCCTTCTCCCCCCTCTCTCTCTACCCCCTCCCTCTTTCTCCCCTCTCTCTCTCTCCCCTCCCTCCTTCTCCCCCTCGCTCTCTCTCCCCCTCCCTCCTTCTCCCCTCTCTCTACCCCCTCCCTCCTTCTCCCCATCTCTCGCTACCCCTCCCTCCTTATCCCCCTCGCTCTCTCTCCCCTCCCTCCTTCTCCCCCTCGCTCTCTCTACCCCCACCCTCCTTCTCCCCCTCTCTCTACCCCCTCCCTCCTTCTCTCACTCTCTCTCCACCCCCTCGCTCCTTCTCCCCCTCTCTCTCTCTCCCCCTCCTTCTCCCCCTCGCTCTCTCTACCCCCTCCCTCCTTCTCCCCCTCGCTCTCTACCCCCTCCCTCCTTCTCCCCCTCTCTCTCTACCCCCTCCCTCCTTCTCCCCCTCTCTCTCTCTCCCCTCCCTCCTTCTCCCTCTCTCTCTCTACCCCCTCCCTCCTTCTCCCCCTCTCTCTCTACCCCCTCCCTCCTTCTCCCCCTCTCTCTCTACCCCCTCCCTCCTTCTCCCCCTCTCTCTCTATACCCCCTCCCTCCTCCCCCTCTCTCTACCCCCTCTCTCCTTCTCCCCCTCTCTCTACCCCCTCCCTCCTTCTCCCCCTCTCTCTACACCCTCCCTCCTTCTCCCCCTCTCTCTACCCCCTCCCTCCTTCACCCCCCCTCTCTCCCCCTCCCTCCTTCTCCCCCTCTCTCTCTACCCCCTCCCTCCTTCTCCCCCTCTCTCTCTATACCCCCTCCCTCCTCCCCCTCTCTCTACCCCCTCTCTCCTTCTCCCCCTCTCTCTACCCCCTCCCTCCTTCTCCCCCTCTCTCTACACCCTCCCTCCTTCTCCCCCTCTCTCTACCCCCTCCCTCCTTCACCCCCCCTCTCTCTCCCCCTCCCTCCTTCTCCCCCTCTCTCTCTTTCCCCCTCGCTCCTTCTCCTTCTCTCTCTACCCCCTTCCTCCTTCTCCCCCTCTCTCTCTACCCCCTCCCTCCTTCACCCCCCCTCTCTCTCTACCCCCTCCCTCCTTCTCCCCTCTCTCTCTATACCCCCTCCCTCCTCCCCCTCTCTCTAGGGAAGGGAAGTGAGGAGGGGTGAGGGGAAGTGAGGAGGGGTGAGGGGAAGTGAGGAGAGGTGAGGAGCTATATAAAGGCAGGGAGAATGTGTTCATGGTGTCTGTTGTAGAGAAACGGGTGAGGAGGGTGAGGAGAGGTGAGAAGCTATATAAAGGCAGGGAGAATGTGTTCATGGTGTCTGTTGTAGAGAAATGGGTGAGGAGGGTGAGGAGAGGTGAGGAGCTATATAAAGGCAGGGAGAATGTCCTCATGGTGTCTGTTGTAGAGAAACGGGTGAGGAGGGTGAGGAGATGTGAGGAGAGGTGAGGAGCTATATAAAGGCAGGGAGAATGTGTTCATGGTGTCTGTTGTAGAGAAACGGGTGAGGAGGGTGAGGAGATGTGAGGAGAGGTGAGGAGCTATATAAAGGCAGGGAGAATGTGTTCATGGTGTCTGTTGTAGAGAAACGGGTGAGGAGGGTGAGGAGATGTGAGGAGAGGTGAGGAGCTATATAAAGGCAAGGAGAATGTCCTCATGGTGTCTGTTGTAGAGAAACGGGTGAGGAGGGTGAGGAGATGTGAGGAGAGGTGAGGAGCTATATAAAGGCAAGGAGAATGTCCTCATGGTGTCTGTTGTAGAGAAACGGGTGAGGAGGGTGAGGAGATGTGAGGAGAGGAGAGGAGCTATATAAAGGCAAGGAGAATGTCCTCATGGTGTCTGTTCTAGAAAGAGAGGGTGAGTGTGGCAGGTTGCCAGTGATCAACGCGTCTGTGTATCTCATTCGTACGTCCTCTGCTCCAACGCCTCTCCCCCTGAAAGGACATTTGCAGAGACTTGAGACTTTGTGCTCCCAACTGTGTCGTCACTTTGTTAAATGCACTTTAAATGAATTGTGATTTGACTCCTAGTAACTACTGCAACTCAGATGAACTGTGATATTGCTGAGCATCGCCACAGATTACAACCATCTTCAAATGCTCCACTGTTCCTCCAGCTCTCATTCTCTAGGCCCTACTGTCAGTTAATAATAGTTGTTAGTAGAGTTTCTCAGCCCCTCGTCTGGGATCCATTAAACTAACATGCATGGATGGACAAGGGCATTCCTGAGCAGCAGCTCTGTCCCAGCACTCATTAACCCAGACAATGGCAAAGATTGTCATTCATTCCCACTGGCTTCCTTCAGGCTTCAGGCCCACATCCACTCGACTAATGACTGTCCTGAGTGGCCCTCCCCTGGGAGTCACTGAGCCACTGGCCCCGGGCCGGTCCTGGGTTACACAGGGGTTAGCAGGGGTAAACATCAGGACAGCCAGAACCACTG